>NC_140629.1:1299110-1454110 GCF_057382275.1 Copadichromis virginalis | reverse complement strand
ACGTATAGAATCTAATCTTTTGTTTGTTTGTTTTTTTACATAGCACTTTATCAAACTGTTGCCTGCTACAGAGTTACAAGTATTATACTAATAATATAGCCTCCACCATCTCCTGCTTGCATATTTCTGAAAACATCTTGGTGGTGAGTGGGAGGAAGCATCCTAAAGCTCTTTGCAGACCACCCTGTGTGATTCTCCACTCGCTGACCAGAAAAGACAAACCGCAGGTCTCAGTTGCAGCACCCCATCCATGTCTGATCTTGCTCGGGCAGATTCAGCAACACTGCCAGAGACTTCCTGTAATCTATTACAGTTGTAAAAGAAACGGTCCAGGATCAGGTCACTCAGCTTAATCCTGTGTGAACAACTCTAAATATTGTTTTTTCATGTTTACACACTGTGTATTTGAAATATTCTTGTTTAATTGTTATTGTTATTTATTTATTGCTATCAAATAAATATCCATGTAATATTGTTCAAAGTTATGTTCATACATGTTAAATATGCCTGTAAATCAAATTGAGGTCAGTGACAATTACTGTTTGTTTGAATCAATTTATTAATAACATAAAACCTTTAAACTAATGCAACACATATAACAATGTAACAAATATATTCAAATAAATGCATTTCTCAGTACATAAGTAATTTGGGAACTGATCTTTCTAGAAGTGAAACAGTCGGTCCATCCTCCCCCTGCTCTCCTCTCCTCAGCCTCTCTTTGCTGCCTCATGTCCTCTCTGATGAGGTCCAGCAGCTCATCATCTCTTCTCCTCTTCCTTCCTGTTGTAGGTGGCTGAGCCGCTTCGTCATCGCTGTCGTTTTGGTCACACACTGCTGTGCTTGGCCCTGGAGTGTCCTCAGGGAGAGAGGACATTAGGACAGGAGGCTTAGTGGGTTTGCCCTCATCCATGACGGCAAACCAGGGCCAAGCACAGCAGTGGGCTTCCACTGACCCCCTCTCCTGAGCCTGGATACTTGCAATCCTAAAGGCAGAGGAAATCAAAGATGACAGCAGGCAAATAAAAACACCACAACAACTCTTAGTAGTTGCACATTTATTAACTTGTGTTCTTAAGAATCATCTTCTTGATAACACACAGACGTACTTTGTATTTTTTGAACTTATCTCATGTCTTCTGGCCTGCAAGCGGGTGACTTTCCCCTGCAGGCCCATCTTCTCCAGAATTGTCCTGATCACACACAACAAATAAGAGAAGAAAGGAAACCATGACAACTATGTTAATCCCTAAACCCAAAAGTTTTCACAGCAGAGGAACGCCGTCTGGACATCACAGGTTCTGCACAGCAGCGGTCCGTGAGTCGTTTGGTACCGGGCCACGAGAGTCAAATTTATGGTTTTCAGGGTTATTATCGTTAACTCGGTTTCCCTGGGTCTTTCCCTTGTTGTAGTTGTGTGTCTTATTTTGAAAGAAATATTTACACGTTACCATAGCGACCAGAGAACATTAAGCGGCAGAGAGGAGGACGTTACTCTCAATGTTGGCGCATTTTCAGGAGGACGCTGCTAATAAAGTTACACAATTACTCAGTACATTCACGTTTATTAGTATATTTACAAAATACCACAGTTTTTGTCTTGGTCGGATCATTTTATGTGGTTGTATTTATCCGCGACACCTTAAAGGCTCCGTGTCTGACATAAACCGGCCTGTGGCGCAAAAAGGTTGGGGACCGCTGCTGTACAGCATGAGGGTTAATAGGACCGCACTCATGTGAATATGATGTGTACATTGATTTATTCTTGTACCTCCACGCCGTAGCGGCCCAATTCTTCACCCCAGTAAAGAGGTGATCGTTTTCTCCTCGTTTTAATAAATTAAGCCGTTTGGTCTTTGTTCCCCACAACATGTCACCAATTCAAAAAATCTAAATTAGCTGTATGTAAGCGGCATTACATGAAAAACCGCGGGACCCGCGATACAAGCTGGTTTACGGTTATTTTCAATAAAAGAAACATGTCTATGCAGATGCCCAAAGCTTAACAACACGACCGCTATAACAATTTAACTTTTGTACAACCAGATGTTCATATACTTACATTTGAAAGTGTTTTCCTCTCCTGCATCGTTATCAGAAACAAATCTCCTCTATGACCCGCAATGAATCCTGGGATATAGTAGGACACGAAGGATACATCGGACCCATCCTTAAAATTTGGGGAAAAGTAGGACGCATTTGTCTCCACATTTTAAGTGCTCTTCGAATTCGGACAGCCCTCGTCGCATCGCTGTGACGTCATTGCATCCAAATATGGCATTTTAAGCATCCTTCCCCTGAATTGGGACACGGCCAATGACTGTGTCCCAATTCAGAGACCGCACGCTTGGAGTACGCATTTTGAGACCTATGAGTCTGTCCCAATTCGAAGTGTACTCCAAATGCGCGGTCGATTTCCCCAAATATCAAGCGTGGTCCAGTGCACACTTCGTGGTGGTGGGGGGGCACCAAGATGGCGGCTTGAACAGTTGTGTTTTTTCAGGAGCTCCGAAAGACCGCAAAATTTGCTAAGTAACTTTATTCTCCTTCCACTCGAACTATAACTATGGATGCCCAAAAGGTTATTAAGAATGCAAAGCTGCCATTTGTGCCGTCAAACCCCAATGTTAAGACGTCTTTGCATGCTAAAGTCAGTGACCATGGCTATGCTAGCACTGAAGCTGCTAACGTGGGCCTAAACAAGCGAGAACGGGGAGCAGACTTGGCGCCGCCAACTCCATCAAAACAACCGCCAGAGGAGAAGAGAACAAAATCTTCAGAGAAGGAAGATGATATCTCCAATAAAACTATTTTTGAAGCCATTCTGGGAAGAAGAAATTTGAAGTCCAACTGGAGGATATCAAGGAACAAAACAGACAAAGTGCAGCTATGGTTGCCAGCTTGATTAAGGCTGTAGAGTTTAATGCTGCAGAGATAGTCGATTGCAAACTGAAAGTTGTTAAACTGGTAAATGCGAATGAACAGCTGCTTAAAGAAAATGAAGACTTGAAAAGAAGAGTGAAAGAACAGGAGCGCTACCGAATGAGGTGGTGCCTAAAACTGAAAGGGGTGAAGGAAGACAAAGACGAAAACATTAGAGTGAAGGTTTTGCAAACGCTCCAGAAGATTGCCCCTGACTCGAACTTAGAAGAGGCCGTTGATATTGTCCATCACTTAGGGAAACGAGTTGATGGCAGAAACAGAAACATCATTATTCTATTCACACAAAGGCAAATCAAAGAAGAATTGTGGAGGCGCACCAAAGATTCTTCAACCTGCAAGCAAGAAGGCATCAGCTTCGCAGAGATGTTGCCGCAGGAGGACATACAAGATCGACAGCGCCTATGGCCTCTGGTGGAGGAGGCAAGACGTGCGGGTAAACGAGCCTACTTTCGTGGTCCACATGCCTTCATTGATGGACACAAAGTTGAGGAAAGACAGGAGAACTAAAAATGACAAAAACTGAAATAGTGGAAACTTGTTCGCGGTCTGAGGAGCTCAGCATTTAGTACTTTTTTTTCTTCTTTTTCTCATGTGGTGAGTGATATTCTGTCTATAGTTCATGTTGAATGTTAACATTTGTTTTGGTTCTTTAAATGTTAGGGGTTTAAGAGAATCTGTTAAAAGAAAAGCCTTATTTTTGTACTACAGAGGTAAAAAATCTAACTGTATTTTTCTACAAGAGACTCATTTATCTGATAGTGATGTATCTTTTTGGTCAAACCAATGGGGTAGCAAAATCCTGTTCAGCTATGGCTCAACGAGGTTGGGGGGTGTAGCGATTTTATTCAATAACTTTCCCGGGGATCTTGTAATACAACGGACTGACTTGAATGGTCATTGGTTGATTGCTGTAATGAGAGTTGAAAGTTTGTTTTTCATTTTAGTCAACATTTATGGATATAATAACGAAAGCCATAATAAAATTATGTTAGAAGATATAACTTTGAATATTTTTGAACTTAAAGGTCGATACCCTACGGCAGGGGTCGGCAACCTGCGGCTCCGGAGCCGCTCCTTAGACCTTTTAGTGCGGCTCCGCGTGGTTTGGGAAAATAAATTATTTTTTTAAGTAATTAGCTGAAGTGTATTTTATTTATGTTAGTTCTTTTTTAACTTGTAGTTCTAAATTGGAAGATTACTGTGATATTGAAATATAAATATAAAATTATATTCTATTAGTTTTTGATCGCTCAAAATAAGCATCACACTGGCAGAAGCCGGTGTACCCGCCAAAACGCCGTGCATTTATCGAGACTTTCAACCCCAGGTAGGTCAATTATGGATCTTCGGATCCACATTATGTCAGCAGCTATTCTCCACCGTGAACTATGTTAAAAACAAACACCGCTCACGCCTCACAGACGACAGCTTACAGTCCTGCGTAAAGATGAAAGTGACTTCGTACAACTCCGATTTGCAGACGCTGTGCGCAGAGGTTCAGGAGCAGAAGTCCCGTTGTAAACATATCACAGCAGACCCAACGGTGTTTGCATGAACACGCTTTTCAGCATCTCTTTATTGACCACTTTTCACACACGGTTGCTGTAGGCATACAGACAGTGTTAAAGCTCACAGCCCAACACACACCAACACAACAGCATAGATGGCACAGACGTTAAGGCGGCGAGGCGTGATCGCGGGTGCCGCTGCAGACCACGCCCCGCCACACATATTAACCAGGTAAAATACATATTTAGGCAGAATTCTGCAAATATCTATTTTTCATTTTTTATAGTTTTTTTTATATATATCTTTTTTCCAATTATTTTTTAAAAGTCAGGTCAAGGCTCCAAAAGCCCAAAGGCGATAAAAGGGTGGCGGCTCACAACAGTTTTTGTTTGCTGGATCCTTTTAGTTCAGCTGCGTGTCTTTCCTTTTGTTATATTTCTTTAGGAGTTCAAAATGTGTTCATTACATAAATAAAATGCAGTTTTCTCTGTAGCACTTCATGGATTTAAGCAACACACCTTAGTTGTTCACACAAAGCATAAAGGTAAAAAAAACAATATATACAGTGTTATCTTCATTTTAGATGTCAAAAAGTATTTGCGGCTCCCAGTGTTTTCTTTTGCGTGGAAATCGCATCCAAATGGCTCTTTGGGTGTTAAAGGTTGCTGACCCCTGCTCTACGGAATACATTTTAATGGGTGGTGATTGGAATACAACTCCTGATGAATGGACAGATAGATGGCCCTCAAGGACAGGTAGACCACAAAAAAATAATCTAATTATAGATTTTTTGATAAACAACAATTTGACAGATATTTGGAGAGTAAGAAATCCAGGATTTAAGAACTTTTCCTGGTTTAACCTCCTAGGACCTGTTGTCCACATATGTGGACATCATATTTTGGGTTATTTAGACCAAAATACTCAATTTTGCTCTACATGGGCCTGATATCCACTTACGAGTACATTATACTGCTACTGTTCTATCAAAATTTTAAATGAATATCCTCATATATGGCTCTTATTTTTCTTAAAAATAAAAATAAGGTTAAAAAAAATCTGGTAATTCTTTGTTTTTTACATTCATCGGGCCCCAATGTGCCCAAATATCAAAGAGAAATTAAAAATGCTGCCGTGGAAGAGTTTGGGTCTTAGGAGGTTAAACCAAATGGAGCTTGTAAGTCTAGAATAGACTATTGGCTAGGAAGTGACAACATTCTTTTTTTTTTTTTTTTTTTTGGCCTGTCCCGTTTGGCTCTTTTGCATCAGAATTGTTGTCTAAAGGCAAAGAAAGATGCCCAACGGATTTACTTTACCAAATTGACCATCCCAGCCTTGCCGTAATGGTCCATTTGATTCACCTTTTATTGTTTATTTTATTTTCACTTACTGAATACGGGACAGACTTGACTGGGAGAAAGAAGGGGAGAAAGAAAGAGGGAAAGAGAAACAGCTGAGAAGAGGGACGGGGGAGAAGGGCAAAAGACAAAAACCAACAGAATGAGCAGAGAAAAAAAAATGCATATATCAATCACCTGGATCACCTGCTGAGAAAGAAAAAAGAAAACAAGCAGAAGAGAACAAGAGTAATAGAATAAACAACATCACAATGATATATGGGAATATGACAGTAAATACTAAATATTAAACATTATTGTGCAGCACATAAGATCAACAGAACACAGTGTGCTTTGAGGTAGGAGCCAAAAAGGGTGTAGTTTGTGGGTGTGATCACCCGTGTGTACACCTGTGAGCATGGACGCGCTTGTTTTTTTAAAAGGTTCCTTCATGTAATGATCTGCTAGGGAGTGTGGGGGGGCCACAGCCCCGTCCTCCAGGGCATGAAGCAGGTGTGGAGGAGATCAAAACTCCAGACATCCAGAGGCCCCCAGAACACAAGAGACCAAGGAAGACCAACAGAGGGGCAGCCGCGCCACTGTCCCAGAAAGAGCTGAGGAGAGTCCCAGATGAGGGCTCACTCAGCAGCCGCGGAGCAGAAGCCAGGGGGGGTTGCAGTGACGCGCCCGTGAGCTCCGCCGGCAGCCAGCTGTGCCTGAGTGACCGAGCCCCAGGCCGAGAGGCCGGGGGCACCCCACCTCCGAAGTGGCCCGAGCGAGCCCCAGGCTCCAGGCCCCGATAAGCGGCCGCCAAGGAGTGAGCCGGTGTGTACCTGGACGCCCATCCCCGGACACAAAGAACCACCAACGCACCGATGTCTGAGGGGGTCTGCCACTGGCAGGGGAAGTGGTGGTAGGGGGAGATAGGCCTCCAAACCTTGGAGGGCCTGAGATGTCCCCAGAGAGGTGGCGCCTGACACCCAACCTGACATATAGACACAGACATACAGGCACACACAGACACAAACATCCATTCCCACCCTCATGCGCTCATATTCACTTACTCCACACTCAACCAACGTGGAGACAGACATAAAGAGACGCTGTACACACGATCACACTCCCCAAGCGTACTCTACAAACCGGGTCTAGGTGCCCCCGCCCCTGGAGGGGGGAACTGCACCCAGACCCAGTTGGTGTTACCCTTTTCCCTGCGGTGGGGGGAGGCAGACCGCCCCGACTCCGCAGCAGTAGGAAGGCTCCACACTCCAGACCGCAGTCGGACGGCCAACTCCTCCTCCTAGTCCTAGCCCCCCTGCTCCAGCAGGTCGCAGAGAATGGGGGTGAGAGAAGACTCCAAACCTCCCTCCACCCGCTCATTGTAGTATTGATGCATGTGTGTTCTAAGGTGCATTTAAAACCCAGGAGGGCATGGAGCTACCTGCCAGAGAGCAGCAGGTAAGCGCATGGTCCCTCCTGCTAGCCCTCAATGTCTACGTGTATTTAAAATTGAGAGGTGGGCAACGACGCCAGGGGTGAGGTGTACACCCTGATGGTACTTTGGACTCCGTGATTGTGCCCACCCCCAAGATCCTATATGTATGTGTAATGAGAGTGTGAGTAATGTGAATGTCTAAGTTGTGGGATAAAATTGAGGCAGAGGCAGCCAGAAGGGGACAGAGGGGGGGGGGGGGGGGGGGGGTAGCCTCCTCTGCACCCTGGTGACATACCCCTACTCCAAGGCCCTGCATGTGTGGGTGGTTGTGGTGGAGCGGGAAGAGGGAGGCAGCTGGAGATGGGGAGGGAAGGAAGGGAGGGGCAAGTGACCCCTCCCTGGGGCCAGCTCCCCCGCTGACCCCAGTAGGCACGCCCATACTCCGCGACCCGCCAGGGAAAGGGGGCCCAGGCCCATCCAGACCGGGGCCCAGTGCAGCAGCGCCGCCCGGCCCCACAGAGCCCGGGACAGTCCACCCAACCCCACCACAGAGAAAACTGCACCCACCCCACCATCCACTCATCTTCCAGACTACATAAGACAATAAACACCCAGGCTGAGATCTTCCTCCACCTCTCCTGTATCTCCCCCTCCTGCAGAGGGAGCTCCTGAGGAGAGGACAACATTCTTAACCGCACTGTAAACGTTGTGATGTCAAATGCACCTCTTTCTGATCATTGCTTTATTGAACGATGCTTAGAATTGGAAATTAGACAATCAAATAAAAGAACTTATTGGAAGTTCAATGCCAAACTTTTACAAAATGAAGACTACTGCAACATAGTCAAAAAAATTATAAAAGATATTATGGCTGATCATTTAATTGTAGGATATATCAGTAAATGGGAATTCATTAAATTCAAAATTAGAGAATTTAGTATTCAGTTCAGTAAAAACATAAGTCAAAAGCAAAGAGAATATGAATGTAAATTATTCCAAGAAATTACTTATTGCTGTAGTAAAGATGATCTAAATATCCTTTTGTGCGTTCACAGGCCAAGTGGATTGAGGAGGGGGAAAGAAATTCTTCATATTTTTTTAATTTAGAAAAGAGCAGACAGAAAAGAAATTTTATATCTTCCCTGTTAATTGATGGCATTGAATGTGACGACCCTAAAATTTTGGAGAATGAAATTTATACATTCTATTCCAATTTATACTCCTCACAGTTCTCCCGAGCAGATTGTGATGTCTTTTTTGATCAAATAGATAATCTGATCCCTAAAATTGATGAATCATTTAAGGAATTTTGTGAATCTGACTTTAGAATTGAAGAGTTAGATGCATCTGTTAAGAAAATGGCGCTTAATAAATCCCCTGGTCCAGATGGGCTTACAGTTAATTTCTTCCAATTTTTTGGGGAAGACTCTTGATAGATTCAGAATAGAAACTGGTAATTGTGTATTTTGTGAAACAGAAGAGGATTTGAACCATCGATTCTTTTTGTGCAATTTTATACAAATATTCTGGTTGGATTTTCATACCTGGCTTTATTCCAGTGGGATTCAAATTACCCCATTTACCTTAAATATGATATTGTTTGGAGTGTTTTTGAAAGAAAAGAAAGCTAATTATGGTGTTAATGTGTTATTAATCTTGTGCAAGCAATTTATACATAAATGTGGGGGTTTTTTAAGACCAAGCCAACACTAGCTTATTGGAGAAACCACCTAAACCTCTTGGTTAAATCTTTGACTTTAGTTAAAAAGAAAAAGGCTGCTTTTTTGTTTCCTTTTTGGAAGATTTTGATTTAGTGAGTTAATAATCTGTTAAATTATATGACCCCATCTTTATATCTTCTTTTTCCTAGGTATGAAAGTTGCTAATATGTAAGCAATGTCTATTCTCTGAATGTGTAATATATGGTGCATTTTGTTTGTATGTTGATTTTGCTAATAAAACAAAAAAACAAAACAAAAAAAGCTTCGTGGTGGTCCCATATATCCCAGACTTCATAGCGCGGCGGTGGGTGTGGATAATTTTGCCGCAGACGGCAGAAGCGGAGCAGCCAAAGAGTGAACTTTTTAAAGTAAGTACTGAATATTATGTCACTTATTTATGTGCGAATGTTTAATAATGAAGAACATTAAAACATTAATGTTGGCCACATGTCGGCAAAGTTACAAACATTAGTGATGTTTGTACTTACTTGGTTTTAAAGCCTTTACTTTCAAATATACGCCATTCAATAGTCGACCTTAATCCTACAGAGAATGTGATGATTTTATGGATAATTAAAGTCAGTCATATATCCACAAACACAACAAGCTGAAAGTCAGTGATGCTGCTCGGTTTGCAGTCCTGAATATCACGGCACAAGCAGGATCCACTGCACTGTTAATGTTAGAATAGAATAGAATTCAACTTTATTGTCACTGCACATGTCACAGGTACAGGGCAACTGTTATGGCCCTGGCCATAATCTGTTTTGGTGACTGTTTCTTTGTCCATGTCTTTAAGTCTTTGCAGGTCCCTGAGTGGATGAGCTGATGGCTGCTGATTGGTCCCCTGGTCATGTGGTCTCTGTCACGGCGAGTGAGGAGAGCTGTGTGAAAATAATAAATGAGGATCCAATCGCAGGCAGTAGTGGAGAAGTGAAGGTGGTTTATTGAACACGAAATAAATATGGACAAACAGCAAATGGAGCACGAACTAAACTAGACTGGAAACAACTAAACTACAGAGCACAAACCTGGACAAGAATGAGAACGAGCAGAGGAGATGGACAGCAGGGAGAACACACGAGCGAGACACGGTGGTTACACAGACGGACCAGCAACTACAATGACGGAGGACACGACTTAAATACACACAGAGAAACACGGGAATTACACACAGGTGGTGGACACAGCTGGGAACAATCAATAAGACGAGACAGAGGTAAAACTGAACACACTCACATGAGACGCAGACCTTCACAATAAAACATCACACGCAGGCTCGACATCGAGAGACAGACAGGAAATGACATATGAAACTAAACCCGCATCTTAAACCCAGATAAACAGAAACATGGAACTCTAATAATAAACATCATAATCATCATCATAAACACAACAAGAGAACAAGAAAACAATCCCCGATGCAAACTAAAACCAAAACATAATAAAACTCAAAATACTGGGTCCAACGGACCCAGAACCGTGACAGTCTCATTCAAATCCCTCACCAGCAGTTGTCCCGGGGCAGCCACTGACAGCAGCAGCAGACCTGACCCCGGCCTCCAAAACCTGTGACATTGGTGCCTGTGACTTTTGCGACTTTCTGAGTTCTGTATATAGTGTGTACATTAGTTTTCATTGTAAATAGCACTGGAACAGAAGGGGTGAGCTGCCTTATTGTTTTCCCTTGCACTGTTTTTCTCCTGTTTATCTCAGTAGGGAGTTAGGTGTAGCGCTTGTCTTTTGTTTGGTTTTTGATTTCACATAGGGTTTTAGATAGCACCTCCTCCTGACTTAGCTTGTTTTGTTTGTTATTTTGGCCTTTGTTCACCCCGGAGCTTCATTTTGCAGTGTAGAAAAATAAACCACCGTTCACTAAGAAATTGGTTTTCCCTCTGTGTATGGTTTTGGGGACCAGGGCGGGGCAATCTTTTCAAACTTATGTTGCGTTCCTGTACCCCTAGACTGGGGCGTAAAGTGGGGGCTCGTCCGCTCTTTTCTTTTTGGTCATTGTGTTTTTGGGTTGTCTGCAGTTTTTGGTTGGCAGTTTTCTTGTAGTGTTGGGGGTGATCTAGTCACAATGACTTTTGACGTGGATGATTTTGCACTGCAACCCACCATAGATAAGTTGGATCAATGCTCAAAGGCAGATTTGTTGTTGGTGGCAAAGTTGTTTAATGTTAGTGTGCCTTTACATGCTAAAAAGGCAGAAATTAAGCAGTGCCTAACAGCACAGCTGGTGGATAAGGGGGTATTTGCAAAGTCGAAACCTCGGCCGGTTGAGGCGACTGGAGGTTTGGTGGTGGATGCGGGGGCAGAAGCTGCTGCAACCATCCCACAAGCTGCCAGTGGACGGATGACGCCAGGGGCGGAGGCTCTTGCTGCCATTCAGATCCCAAACGTTAGCCCAGCCGGACAATTAACAGGATTGGTTAGTGAGGATCTTAGGCTCGCCCTTCGCCTGAAAGAGGTGGAGCTTGAGGCTAAAGCCAAAGAAGTTGAGCTTATGCATCTCCGCATAAGGGCTATGGAGCTGGATCCTTCCCGACAACGCAATGTTACCTCTACCCCGGTGAGTAAAATTGTGAGTAAACCTTCTGATTCATTCTCCTCTGACCAATTTGATGCAAGCAGGCAAATTGCTTTAGTGCCACCTTTCAGAGAAAGTGAGGTTGACTCTTACTTTAATGCCTTTGAACGCATCGCAACCACTTTGAAATGGCCCAAGGATGTGTGGAGTTTGTTGCTGCAGTGTAAATTGGTGGGGAAAGCACAGGAAGTGTGTGCGAGCTTGTCTATTGATGACAGCCTGGATTATGAAATTGTGAAATCCACTATTTTAAGGGCTTATGAGCTAGTTCCGGAGGCCTATCGCCAGAAGTTTCGGTCGTGTGAAAAGTCTGACAACCAAACACATGTAGAGTTTGCCAGGGAGAAGACTCTTGTTTGATAAGTGGTTAGCTGCAAGTAAAGTGAAGGACTTTGCTCAGCTGAGAGAATTGGTCCTACTGGAGGAATTCAAAACGTGTCCTCCAGAGAATGTTGTTGTATATCTCAATGAGCAAAAGGTGGATTCGTTGTCTAAAGCTGCTGTTCTCGCAGATGAGTTTGTGTTGACCCATCGCGTTACGTTTCCAGCTGTGTGCCGTGAATGTGCTCCATTGTCTAAACCTGCGAGGAGTTTGAGGGTTTCTCCTAAGCGTCAAACACGCCCTGATCAGGCTCCCATGACTGTCCGAGAATGCTTTTATTGCCATGATACTGGCCATCTCATTGCCAATTGTCCGTCGCTCCAGAGCAAACTCACACATGGAAAAAGCCAAAAAGCATTGGTTTTGTTCAGTCGGTTTCTACTCCTAATCCCGTCAGTGATGAACCAGGAAATGACAGTCTTGACAGCAGTTACCGACCTTTCATTTCACAAGGGTTCGCCTCACTGACTGGAATAGAGGAGGATTGCGTGCCGATTGTAATTTTGCGCAACACTGGGGCTGCCCAGTCTCTCATTTTGGAAAGTGCGTTGCCTTTTTCAAGTAACTCGTTTTGTGGTGCTGATGCTCTCGTGTGGGGAGTGAAAATGAGTGTGTTACGAGCTCCGCTGCACAGAGTTTTCCTACAGTCGCCTCTCGTTTCGGGCCCGGTAACAGTTGGGGTGCGCGCTCGCTTGCCCGTGCAGGGGGTTACTATGATTCTGGGGAATGATCTAGCCAATGGAAAAGTTTTCCCAATCCTTGAAGTAATTGAAAACCCCATCGATGATTTTGTTTTTGTTTCTGAGCCTGCTGCTGACAGTCTGCCCTCTGTTTTTCCTGCCTGTGTTGTCACGTGCGCCCACAAGCGCAAATATGGTGATGTTGACTTGTCTGACTCTTTACTATGTTCTGAAGCTGTTCCTGAGAAAGCTGAACTGCCTGTGGAAAAAGCTGAAAAATGTGTGTCTGATAAAATGCTACCCGCTACACCTGACCTATCTTTTGAGGTAAACAAAACAGATTTTATTCATGCGCAACAGAATGACCCGACTTTGGCCAAATGTTTACTCGCCGCAAATTCCAGCAATCAGAATCCCCATGTCTACAGCATTGAAAATGATGTGTTAATGCGCAAATGGCATCCTCCCTCATCTAGTGATCTTGGCTGGAACGTATTTCAACAAGTGGTTGTACCGCAAAAATTCCGACCCCAAGTACTCAGCCTCGCACATGACAGTTTCTCTGGACATTTAGGAATTAGGAAAACTTACCATCATATTCTGCGTCACTTTTTTTTGGCCAGGTTTGAAGTCTGATGTGACCAAGTACTGCTGTTCTTGCCACATTTGCCAGGTCAGTGGAAAACCCAACCAGGTTATTCCTCCCGCTCCATTGCATCCAATCCCGGCTTTAGGGGAACCATCTGAGCACATAATCATTGATTGTGTAGGTCCACTTCCAAAAACAAAGTCAGGACATCAGTACATCTTGACTTTGATGTGCGCCGCCACACGCTTCCCTGAGGCTATTCCGTTACGCACTATCAAAGTCAAATCCATCGTCAGAGCATTAGTAAACTTTTTCTCCACTTTCGGTTTGCCTAAATCAGTTCAAACGGACCAAGGGTCTAACTTCATGTCCAAGATTTTCGCTCAGGTCTTAAAATCGCTGTACATCAAGCATCAAAAATCCAGTGTGTATCATCCCGAATCACAGGGTGCGCTTGAGCGTTTCCACCAAACTTTAAAAGCCATGCTATGAAGAAGCCATGAGGAAGTTCTGCCTCGAGTTAGGAAGAGAGTGGGACGAAGGTCCGCCACTTCTCCTTCTAGCGGTGAGAGAGAGTGTGCAGGAGTCCACGGGTTTCAGTCCCGCAGAGCTGGTGTTTGGACACACAGTGCGTGGTCCCCTGCGGCTGCTTAAAGAGAAATATCTGTCCGACACAGCTACCCCCGAGCAGAACGTATTAGATTACGTAAGTTGATTTAGGGAGTGTCTGCATAAAGCATGCGAAATTGCACGTGAGGGTCTTTCCGCGTCTCAGGAAAAAATGAAAAGAAAATTTGATAAAAAGTCCGTGCAGAGAAAATTTGAAGTGGGTGACAAAGTGTTGACTCTCCTACCCTTTCCTGGATTCTCTCTCCAGGCAAAGTTCTGTGGGCCCTATGCTGTCCAAGAGAAACTGAGTGACACAGATTATGTTATAGGTACCCCAGACCGTAGGAGAAAGCGTCGTGTGTGTCATGTTAATCTGATGAAGCCTTATTTTGTTCGTGATGCAGGTGTAAACTCCTCCTCATCCCCCGCTGCGCTGTCTGCCGTGTCGGTAGTTGTGCCGGCATCCCCGTCTCAGTATAGCCCAGAAAGTGATGGCTTAGTTTTCATTTGTGCTGAGGGTTGCTCCCGACTCAGAAATGCAGTTTGCATCCATCCAGAAGTGCTTTAGCCATGATATAGATATATTACAATATATATTAGCAATAATATAGATATGTAAGTATATTACAGAAATGGGTCTATTACGGTATGTTATAATGTACACGGTATGAAGGTATGTTATGAATATGCTATAACTATAAGTATGTACAGGCTATGAACAGGATATAAACATGAAAACTATACAGAAATATGAAATATGCAAGTTGTAAACAGTTGTAGAATTAAAAATTATCGTATGATTATTTACACAGAACTATACAGTAGTGCAGTTAAGAGGCTATATAAAGTGCTAGTGGTTGTGAGTGGTGGTTCAGTCCATGTTATTATTGTGTGTTTGAGGGTACAGTTGTCCATTGTGGGTGTGTGTGTATGTCCAGTCCATGTGTTAACGTGGGTCAGATGTCAGGAGGCAGAGTTCAGGAGTCTGACAGCTGTGGGGAAGAAGCTGTTCCAGTACCTGGTGGTCTTAGTCCGGAGGCTCCTGTAGCGCCTCCCAGAGGGCAGGAGGGTGAAGAGTCCATGTGATGGGTGACTGGGGTCTTTGATGATTTTCCCAGCCCTTTTCAGACACCGCTTCCTGTAGATGTCCTTTATGGCAGGAAGTGGTGCTCCGGCGATGCGCTGGGCAGTTTTCACGACCCTCTGCAACGCCTTCCGGTCCGAGGCAGAGCAGTTCCCGTACCAGACTGTTATACAGTTGGTCAGGATGCTCTCGATGGTGCAACGATAGAAGTTCAACAGGATGTCTGAGGACAGGTGGTTCTTCCTCAGAGTCCTCAAGAAGAAGAGGCGCTGGTGAGCCTTCTTGACCAGCTTGGAGCAGTTGGTCGTCCAGGTGAGATCCTCGGAGATGTGGACTCCCAGGAACTTGAAGCTGCTCACATGCTCCACAGCCGTCCCCTTAATGTGGATGGGTGGATGTGGGTCAGCATTCCTCCTGTAGTCCACGATGAGCTCCTTGGTCTTCTCGGTGTTAAGCAGCAGGTTGTATTGAACGCTGAACTGAAGTCTATAAACAGCATTCTGGCGTAGGTGTTGTTGTTGTCCAGGTGTGAGAGGACAGAGTGCGATGGAGACTGCATCCTCTGTGCTCCTGTTCTGACGGTATGCGAATTGGTGGGGGTCCAGGGTGGGGGGGAGACAGGATTTGAAGTGTGCTAGGACCAGCTGCTCTAAGCACTTAGTGATGATGGGGGTGAGTGCTACTGGGCGGTAGTCATTGAGGCAAGATGGGTTGGAGTTTTTGGGTATCGGGACGATGGAGGTGGATTTGAAGCAGGCCGGTACCACAGCGTGGGCCAAGGACAGGTTGAATATGTCTGTGAGCACTCCTGAAAGCTCCCCAGAACACGCTCTGAGAACACGCCCGGGGATGCCATCAGGACCTGCAGCCTTGTGGACATTGATCCTGCTCAGCACCGCTCCTACATCGGTGGGGGAGAGAGTCATAGGTTGGTGGTCTGGCGTCATGTCTGCTTTGGTTGTAGTTGTGGGGTTCCCTCGCTCAAAACGAGCATAAAAGTTGTTGAGCTCGTTGAGGAAGGAGACATCAGAGGATGCGGGGGAGGGTTTGGTGGTCCTGTAGTCTGTAATGGTCTGGAGTCCTTGCCACATGCGTCGGGGGTTGGAGTTGGAGAAGTGTTCTTCTACCTTCTTTTTGTAATGGTGTTTGGCTTTTTTTTAGCTGTGTTATATTGCTGCCTCTGTTCAGTGGTGTCGAGCCAAACGGACTTTAACGTGTGTTTGAACGAGCTGACGGTTCACTCGTTAAGCTGAAAAAAAGATGCTTTAATCACAGCAGTCACACATGTGTCCACTGCACCATCTGGAACTCTTCTTGTTTACACTCGTAATAACACAAACACTAAATCCTGCTTCTCTGGTGCTGTTGTGTAGCAGTGTGTACACCTGAGACTGCCACCTGTCTGTCTGTCCTGCACTCTCTCTCTGTTTCTTTCTCTCTGATTGTGGAATAAAAGTATGAACATGTGTTTATAAGTTACACTTGTGTTTGAATCCTGCAGCTTATCACACATTTGATTTCCATGTGTGACGACTGCAAGTGTCCAGAGTGAGGACAGACTGAGGGACCCACTGCTGCACATCATCTGTGAGGCTTTGCAGCCCTGATGATCCACCAGGACAAACTCAGCAGTGTGTGAGGAAGAGGAGGAGGAAGAGCCAGCAGCAGCTGACAGATGGAGAGAATAGACAGACTGTTCCCTGTTTGTGAAGGACTGCTAGGAAAGTTTAACATAACTGTCTGTGCTGAATCAGTCTTATTAGGTAATGTTCAAATAATGTGATCATCCCAGTGTGTCAGTGTGGGAGAAAGTACTCAGGGCCTTCAAGTTACACACTATGAAAGGCAGCAACAAGTTTAATGTTCAGAAACCTAAAGTCTGTATCAGCAGCAGAATGGAGCTAAAATAAATGTTGGTTTCAGTTCTATGAAGCTTTGAGTATTTTGGATCAGTAGCTGCTGTGTTTGTTGCATCATATTGCTGTAACTGTTTATATGCTTTATATATTCTGAGCTAAGTTGATCTATAGTGTCACATCATATTCTATAAGGATGTTATGTGTTTGTGTACTTTCTGCCCAGTTTGACCCATTTAGCAGACGTCAGCCTGTTTAAGGCTCTGATATCTATTCTGTATGACTTAAAGCAGTTATGACATGGTATGATTTTCTCACCCAATAAAGGAATATTTCATATATCAGTCTACTCTTCATTCTATCAGACACAGCTATCACAGCTCGTACATTTTCTTTTTACACATGTATGTAAGCATTGAGCCAAATTTAGTAATGACAACATGTTAAACGAACAATATTTGTCTCTTATGTATAATACATCTATATATGCACTGTCAAAGATACTCGTCTTTGAGTGAAGATTTAAAGTGATAGGAAATATAAATAAATGCAACTTGAATCTTTGACACAGAGTTCAAGCTCACTGCTGCAATATATCCTGTAATACAGTGGTCCCCAACCCCCGGGCCTCGGACCGGTACCGGTCCGTGAGTTGTTTGGTACCGGGCCGCGAGAGTTGAGGCTCATGTGTGAAATGTATAGTTTTCAGGGTTTTTATCGGTTTTCAGCGTTATTTTGTTATCGTTTTTATCGTTTACCGGGTTTTTCTGGGTCTTTTCACGTGTGTTATGAAGGGTTAGGGTTAGGGTTAGAGTTAGAGTAAAGGAATACATGTACCGCCGTTACGTATTTAAAATACAAAATATGAGTAACTGTATTCCGTTACAGTTACCGTTTAAAAAGGTGGTATTTAGAATACAGTTACTTTGTTGAAATAAATGGATTACACTGTGGTACTTTCCTGTTTCATATTGTCGCGGGTCAGGACTGTTTGGGTTTTGTTTGACAGCTATGTGCTGCTGTTCCAGGCGGCAGCGTTACGGTTGCCATGGTTACAGGGCGACGCCCTCTCTCTCTCTCTGCGACTGTGTGTTTCCTGGGTGAGAGAGGCCTTTTCGTTGTTGTTGTTGTTGTTGTGCTAAGCTAACAGGCAGAATGCTACAAGCATAGCTCTAAAGAATGTAGCATCATGGGCAGTGTAGTCCGTGCTGCAGGGAGAATGGACTGCCATACACGTTATGGGTCTGTGAGCGCGAGGAGGGAGAAAAAGGGGAGTGGAAAGGTACGAGTTGTCATCGAGGAAAAACGGGAGCTGGAAGCATGTAAATATAATAATAACCACTGCAGCCAAGAAGAGAGCCTGACGAGCCCAGTTGTAAGTAAGCTATTAAGACTCGACTGTACACCGTGTTCCTGTTTTCCTCCGAAAACAATAAGTTCCATTGGAGCAGTCTTTCAACGCCTCTCTCTGTCTCTCGCAAGAAAAGTTGACCCACACAACAAAGTAAAGCTATTTTTCGGCTACGAGCCGACAGGGACCCCGCCGTATTAGTCAGAGGTCCCTTTACTACAGTTCGGAGTCGCGGACCTTCACTTACAGTAATAAATCACAGCAATAGTACATTCAAGTACTGTAGTTGTAAAAAGCATGATAACATATTAAGTAATCCAAAGTATTCCGTTACGTTACTCTCATCGAGTAACGTAACGGAATACGTTACAGAATACATATTGGGGCATGTATTCTGTAATCTGTAATGGAATACATTTTAAAAGTAACCTTCCCAACACTGGTTATGAATAAATCTTCTTTTTTTCGGTACCGGTACTAGTTTTATTTTGTTGTATTTATCCGCGACACCTTAAAGGCCGGTCCGTGAAAATATTGTTGGGCATAAACCGGTCCGTGGTGCAAAAAGGTTGGAGACCGCTGCTGTAATATATCCTGTAATATATATATATATATCATTATAATCTGACAACACATATAATATTGGCCATATTATATTTACATTACCACAGAGAGATGATTTTAGTCTCATGAACAACATTAACTAATTGTTATTTACGAATGTGGCAGGATGAATGTTATCCTTCGGTCCAACCCACTTTCAGCCTGGCCCATTAGGGGGCGCTGGTATAAATAGTGGCCATTTGAGTGTCTCTGCGTCGCTTGCCTGTGATCTCCTTTTTGGTCACCTGACTTCCCCTCGGTGTGGTGGAGATCATTTGCGGGTTATTCTTCTGAAGCCTCCATCGCGGCTGGTCGTAGCTATAGAAGCCTCCTCTGAGCTATTCTGCTTACGTTCTGTGACCCCGCTTACTTGGTACGTAATCAACTTTTGTTACGCTCTCTGCCTTCTATTGTTCTTTTATAGTAATTATTTATTATGTTTCGCAGGAAGTGTGGGCCTTAGTTTTGCGCCAAGCTACGCGAACTGAAGTGCTGCTGTTTTGCCTTGCTGTGCTTTTACCGTCTGTTCCCGTTGTGAGATTTCTTTCCCTGCTGCTGTCAGCTTTTACAGTGGACGTCGGCGTGGACAACGGCCATATGCATGCCGGTTATCGGAGTCAGCTGGCGTGCATATTGATTGACTGTTAACTTATCGTCGTGTGGACGGCAAGTTGGAGCAGTACGGCGATTCCGTTTGCTCCAGATTTTAGAGTTTTATTCAGATTGTATGTTGTTTTATTGCTTTTTGATTTGTAGTTTGGATTTTCTGTTACACCACTGGTGGGAGGCCCTTTTTCTAGCTGTAGATCACCAGTGTGGTCCTGCAGTTGGGTTATCCCCCGGTGCTACACATTAGTTTGTTGTAATATATTAACATTTTCTTTGTTTCTTTTATTCAGATGCGGAGTGCCGACGTGGAGGAGACTAGGGTGCCTTGGTGGTGGGGTCCCTTGAGTGTACACACCTGCCTTGTCTAGTTTATTAGTGTGAGTGTGTGATAGTGTGTTGCACTTGTGTTTTGGTGTGTTTTCTTTCTTTAGTTGTGTGTGGCATCCCTGCCCCTCCACTGGTAAGCCTCAGCTCTGAATACCTTTTTAAGCATATTTGTATTTGAATATTTATGATTATGTTTTTATTCGGTGTTTTAAATAATTACCAATAAATTGTCAATTTGTTTATTATTGAACCTCGTCTCTGGATTGAGTATAGCGAACCTAAGTGCCTTTTTGGTGATTTAGTGTCATTTCCAGTATTCTCTGGGTGAAATTCCCAGGGTGGCGTTGTCGTTCTTTAAAACTGAAGAGTATTTACTTTATATCCCAACCTCGTCTCGCCACACTAGCTAATGTTGAAATGACTGTTCAGTGCAGAAATGAAGCCCAACAGTCATGTTTTACAGTCCCGTGGTCTCAGCCTCAGATACTCAACTAATCAAAGCGATGTCATGAAAAAAATGAATGACCAAAAAAACATTTTTCTCCTTCATTTCTGTCACACAAAGCCGTATGAAACGTTTCTCGCGGTTAGTGTCATGGTTGCTAGGCAACCTGAACAGCGCAACGACGGGTAGACCGTCCCATTTCACAGGCCTCGCACTTCCGCACTTCCCGCACTTATAGTACGCACCGTCCGTAATACGCGTACTGCACGTACTCCAAGCGTGCGGTCTCTTAATTGGGACACAGCCATTGGTTCGTACAGTGCTCTTAGAAAGCCTCACCTTTACACACCTGTAGTTATTGTGGTCAAACAGCCTTTGTCTCACCTGGCCATAAAACTTCTCCAGAAAGTGTTTGGCAGGACATTTCAGCCAAGCTTGAAGGAAAACAAAGACTGACTGTGTGCATATATGAGGCATCTCAGGAGCCTGATGTGTTTGTGGGCGTTGGCGTTTCCTCCTGGACTGTGGCTCTGACACTCATCTTCTGTCTAATCTTATGGACATATTTGTTTTGAGCTTGTTTTGTCTGCACTGGCCTGCATATTGTTAAATGTTGGTTTCCTTTTTTCAGATCTTTCTACACTGTATATATTATTCTGCTGCGTGCACTCTTGTATGCCTCTGCTTCTGATATCCACGGTTCACTTGTGTCATACAACACAACAGAATGTCCTCCTGTTGCATGATGTAACCCACATAAAAACAAAAAGAACTGCATCTATAACTAAATCGGAATCTTAAATTCCAACCGGAGCGTGTCCGTGAAGGCATCGTGACGCATCATGACGCACGCCACGCCGCGAGGCTGCACGTGCCTGTTGTGACCAATCCTATTCGCGAGGCACTATTATATGCCTTCCGGGTTGTCGCCTCGAAACGACGCGGGGGAGAGGCGTTAGCGGATGGAAGCAACAGTATTTTGATACCGCCGCGGGTAGATGCGTGGGGTTCGTATGTGACATCGCACGTAGTGAATGTGCAGGCTAGTGGTGCCCTGGAGAGACCACAGCGACACCACTACTTTGGATGGCGAGCTAGGCCCAACGAGCCAGAACCCCAGCTACAACTTCCTGCGGTCTGGTAGGAGGCTGCTGCGGCCTACACTCTCCCCTCTTGGTTTTCAGTCCCCTAAATCTCACTTCCAAGATTTCAGTCTTGGAATCTTAGTGCTGATCATCATACTTCCAATTTCAACCTGTCTAGACTGTCATACGCGTTGGACTTATATCAATCATGAAATAAACTTTATGGACATTGTTTGCCAGAGGTTGGACGAGGTTAGTGCACCGCTGTGCAGCGGATATTTTACAAGCTTGAATTATGTTTTATCTTTTCCTGTCTGCAGAATTTGTAAATATTGGTATTTGGTAATTGCACTTTATTTTCACTATAAATAATAACTGTAATCACAATATCTGTGGTTGTATGTTTATTGTACTTCACTCACCTCCTAGAGCCGAATCTGATATCTTCTGAATTAGCCCAACTACTCATAACCAACTTAAATTATTTTAGCTTATGTACTTGCTACATAAGACAAATTAGTGGCGAACCAGCCAGGAGATGGCGGAGATACAACTGGGAGGCAGTTAAGGCGGCAAGCCTTAACTGCCTCCCAGTCTCACCAGTCCTGTACTCCTGTTCCAAAGCAGCACCCGAAGCAAAGAACGGATACACAGGGGAATGTATCACCTAACCCCAAGCCTGGTTTCTGTTTCAGGTGTGGGGAAGATGGACACATTAGACCACAGTGTGAGAACAGACCCAATCCCGCATTGGTCAATGCAAAACGCAAACAGTTCAGTGAAAGGAAACCAAAATGGCAGAAGCGGAATTCATCAACTGGACATTTAAACTAGATACAGTTTCTGTAATGGGACGTACAGGAACTGTGCAGGACCCACATTGTCTCGCAAAGAAGGAAAGGAACAAGGAGGAAATTGTTCACTGTGTAGACCTACACACTCGTCCGAAGGCAACCACAATGTTACCTCATGGGTTGGTTGGGTCAAGGTGCACAACAGAGGTGAACCTAGCAGGCCATCCACAGCAATGCCTGCTTGATACAGGATCACAGGTAACCACAATACCTGTATCCTTTTACAACAATCATCTTCATGAACAACAAATTCAACCACTCCATGATCTTCTCCAAGTGGAAGGTGCTGCGGGTCAAACCATTCCATATCTTGGATACATTGAGATTTCCGTCAAGTTCCCCAGAGATTTTGTTGGTAAAGAATATGAAGTAACAACATTGGCTCTA
The DNA here is from genome assembly GCF_057382275.1 of Copadichromis virginalis. NCBI lineage: Eukaryota > Metazoa > Chordata > Actinopteri > Cichliformes > Cichlidae > Copadichromis > Copadichromis virginalis. Next base: position 1,431,714 of record NC_140629.1, on the reverse strand, counting down.
GTTGTTCCAGACGCACACCCTGACGTCCCCGCTATTGTGCTAATTGGGATGAATACCCTGGAACCACTGTATGAACAGTATCTTAACCAGCATCCAAGCTATCACCCTAGCACTCACGGGTACAGAGCGGTGTTGAAAACACTACAGCTGTCACACAAGCAGAAGGAGAATGGCAACATTGGAATTGTGAGGCTACTAAGCAAAGCTCCAGTGTGTGTTCCGGCCGGCCGTACTATTGTCATCCAGGGCTCTGCCAAAGTTTCCACCCCATTGTTTAGCCAGAGTGTTCTCCTACAGCATCCTGCTTCCACCTTACCTGGTGGTTTGTGTGTCAGCAGTTGTCTCATCAACTTCCCAGCTCTTTCTCCATACAAGGTTCCCGTGGTTATTACAAATGAGTCGGAGCAAGATACCTTCATTCCACCTCACAGTGTCATTGCGGATTTGGAAACCTACCACTGCATCTTGTCTGAACATCGCGTGACCCATCTTCCAGTCAGGAACACTATCACCAGCCTGAATTTTGATTTTGGTAATTCCCCACTGTCACCTGAATGGAGGACGCGAGTCATAGGCAAGCTGAATGACATCTCAGAGGTCTTTTCGCATCATGACTTGGATTTTGGATGTACATCAGCTGTCAAACATCATATTCCACTCCATGACAATACACCATTCAAGCAACGTGCCCGGCCAATCCATCCACAAGATTTCGAAGCTGTCCGCCGTCACCTGCGTGAGCTTCTGGAAGCCGGCATTATAAGGGAATCATCGTCTCCTTTTGCTTCGCCTATCGTGGTGGTCAGGAAGAAGAAAGGTGAGGTCCGGCTGTGCATAGACTACCGGAAACTGAACCTTCAAACCATCAAGGATGCATACCCCTTACCTAATTTGGAGGAATCCTTTTCAGTACTCACTGGTTCTAAGTGGTTTTCAGTACTCGACCTGAAGTCCGGTTACTACCAGATCCAGATGGAGGAGGAAGACAAGGCAAAGACTGCTTTTGTGACTCCTCTTGGGTTCTGGGAGTTTAACCAAATGCCTCAAGGTGTTACCAACGCCCCAAGCACCTTTCAGCGCTTGATGGAGCGATGCATGGGGGACCTTCACCTAAAGGAAGTGCTCGTTTTCCTGGATGACTTAATCATCTATTCGGACACTCTTGAGGAACACAAACGAAGGCTGCTGAGAGTCCTGAACTGGTTGAAGGAATATGGGCTGAAACTGGCACCGGAGAAATGTCGATTCTTCCAAAAATCTGTTAAATACTTGGGTCATATTGTCTCTGAGGAAGGAGTTCAAACAGATCCAGAGAAGATAGAGACCATCAAGACATGGCCAGTTCCACAAACTCTGAAACAATTAAGATCTTTTCTGGGTTTCGCTGGTTATTACCGCCGGTTTATAAAAGACTATTCCTTCATTGCCAAACCACTCAATGACCTGACTCGTGGATATCCTCCGGTTCAAAGATCAAAGACCCTGAAAGCTCGCAAGACATCCACCTACGGGCCAAATCAACCCTTTGGTGAGAGGTGGAATACCAACTGTCAAGTTGCATTTGAGACCCTGATTGAGAATCTTACAACTGCCCCGGTCCTTGGGTTTGCAGACCCGTCTCGCCCATACATTCTGCACACCGATGCGAGTGTGACCGGACTTGGAGCTGTGTTGTATCAGGAGCAAGAGGAGAAACTCCGGGTCATAGCCTATGCTAGTCGCGGATTGTCGCAGAGTGAGAGCCGTTATCCAGCCCATAAGTTGGAATTCCTCGCCCTTAAATGGAGTGTGACCGAGAAATTCCAAGATTACCTGTACGGAGCAGATTTTACAGTGGTTACGGACAGTAATCCACTGACCTACGTTTTGACAACAGCTAAACTGGACGCTACTGGACACCGTTGGTTGGCTGCATTGTCAACATACTCCTTTAAACTCCTGTACAGAGCTGGCAAACAAAATTGCGACGCTGATGCGCTTTCGCGGCGACCTTACCCCTGCTCCAATGATGAAGTTTCTAATGACCATGAACTCATCCGTCAGTTCATTTCTCAACACACAGCTGAGTCTGATGTCCTCCCAGAAGAGATTGTGAAGGCAATCTGCCAAAGTCATCTGGTCAGAGCCACACGGCCGGGTGACTGCAGTGAGGTTGGCCTCACACTTGTCGAGTCTTTGTCAGTTCAAGTGGATACCATCTCTGACAGTTACTGTTCCGAGGACCTTCACCAGCTGCCTGTCGTTTCTACTCTTAACATCAAAGAGAAACAACACTCAGATCCCTGTATTCGAGAGCTTATTCACCAGCTTGAGACGGGAGAGAGGATTCCACCAACAGCCAGAGCTGAGCTCCCTGAACTTCCGTTCCTGCTCAGAGAGTGGTCCAGGTTGGAGCTGGTAGATGGAGTTCTGTACAGGAGGAGACAGGACAATGAAGACCTTTTATACCAGCTTGTCCTTCCAGAGGAGCTGCGCCCATCAGTCCTGAAAAGTCTCCATGAGGACATGGGCCATATGGGGATTGAACGTACACTCGACCTTGTCCGTACGAGATTCTACTGGCCCAAAATGGCAAAGGATGTTGAGCAGAAGATCAAGACTTGTGGCCGCTGTGTGCGCCGAAAAGCCTTGCCAGAAAAAGCTGCTCCACTTGTCAGCATAAAAACATCGCGACCACTTGAGCTCTTGTGTATGGATTTCCTTGCTCTTGAACCTGACACTAGTGGCACTCGTGATATCTTAGTCCTGACTGACCATTTCACTAAATTCGCTGTTGCCATCCCAACACCCAATCAAAAGGCAAGAACTGTGGCGAAGTGTCTATGGGAGAATTATATCACTTACTATGGCATTCCTGAGCGAATTCATACCGACCAAGGGCAAGATTTTGAGTCGAGACTAATAAAAGAATTGTGTGAGTTTGCAGGCATTCGGAAGAGCCGTAAAACCCCTTACCATCCAAGGGGAAATCCAGTGGAGCGATTTAATAGGACGTTGCTGGCAATGTTGGGGACTTTGGAAACAAAACAAAAAACAAGGTGGAAAGAGCATGTGAAACCGCTGGTTCACGCCTATAATTGCACCAGGAACGAGGTTACAGGATTTACTCCTTACGAACTCATGTTCGGTAGAACACCTCGTTTACCTGTGGACCTGGTGTTCAATCTGCCACTGCGGGAATCTAAGCAAAAGAGTCACTCACAGTACATTAAATCACTCAAATCAAGATTGGAGGAAAGTTTCAGCATTGCCTCCAGTAACGCTACAAAGGCTGCCGACCGAAATAAAGCACGCTTTGACAACCGTGTGATACCATCCGCACTGGAACCAGGTGATCGTGTGCTTGTGAGGAACATCCGCCTTCGAGGGAAGCATAAACTTTCAGATAAATGGGAGGAAGAAGTTTATGTGGTTGTCCATCGGGCTGGGGACCTCCCGGTCTATAAGGTAAAACCTGAGAACAGCGATGGACCTATGCGGACCCTTCACCGCGACCTCCTCCTTCCATGCGGCTTCCTCACGGACAGTGAGGTTAACTTGGAATCACCAGAGCAATCACTTCCTCACAGACCAAGAACTCGGCAGCAGAACCCGGATTTAAATTCCTTCACAGAACCTCTGGTTGAGGATGAGGACACAGGAAGCTTGGTTTCATTGTATGTTAATCCTCCAACGTTGCACTTCACTGTGGAAAAACAGAATCATTTTCCAGATTCATCTGACGGTGGGAGCCTAGGACCATTGATTTTGGATCCTTCAGTTGAAGTGGAAGTGCAAGGAGAACCAGCCTCTGTGTCCAGTGTTCTTCCTCCAGCAGTGGAGTCTGGTGGTGAGCAATCTGACTCTGATGTGGAAGACATCCTACTTGAACTTGTTGAAAGTCACCCTGAAAACAGAAATAGCTTACCTGAAAACTTACCTGGAAATGGAGACATACTTGTCGACATTCCTGTCGTTGCTGTTGAAGATTCTCCTGAAGAGTCTAGTGTTATTGAGCAAGACACTGACATAGGTGACGGCTAAGACGTTCACAACGACAAAGAGCACCACCTGACCGACTCCACTATTTCACTCGTGGCAATCCTCTGATTTCCGTTGTCCAAACGATGTTGCATAGTCTTTCCAATGCATTGGGCCATGATGCTAGCCGTCCTTCGTCTGTTCACATTGTCTAGCGTTTAACATGCGACGGGACGTGCATGGTTAAGGCGGGGAGGATGTAACCCACATAAAAATAAAAAGAACTGCATGTATAACTAAATCGGAATCTTAAATTCCAACCGGAGCGTGTCCGTGAAGGCATCGTGACGCGTCATGACGCACGCCACGCCGCGAGGCTGCACGTGCCTGTTGTGACCAATCCTATTCGCGAGGCACTATTATATGCCTTCCGGGTTGTCGCCTCGAAACGACGCGGGGGAGAGGCGTTAGCGGATGGAAGGGGCGATATGGGGCGATCATGGCTCAAGAGTTGGGAGTTCGCCTTGTAATCGGAAGGTTGCCGGTTCGAGCCCCGGCTTAGACAGTCTCGGTCGTGTGTCCTTGGGCAAGACACTTCACCCGTTGCCTACTGGTGGTGGTCAGAGGGCCCGGTGGCGCCAGTGTCCGGCAGCCTCGCCTCTGTCAGTGCGCCCCAGGGTGGCTGTGGCTACAATGTAGCTGCCATCACCAGTGTGTGAATGTGTGTGTGAATGGGTGGATGACTGGATATGTAAAGCACTTTGGGGTCCTTAGGGACTAGTAAAGCGCTATATAAATACAGGCCATTTACCAATACAGGCCATGGAAGTAACAATATTTTGATACCGCCGCGGGTAGATGCGTGGGGTTCGTATGTGACATCGCACGTAGTGAATGTGCAGGCTAGTGGTGCCCTGGAGAGACCACAGCGACACCACTACTTTGGATGGCGAGCTAGGCCCAACGAGCCAGAACCCCAGCTACAACTTCCTGCGGTCTGGTAGGAGGCTGCTGCGGCCTACACTCTCCCCTCTTGGTTTTCAGTCCCCTAAATCTCACTTCCAAGATTTCAGTCTTGGAATCTTAGTGCTGATCATCATACTTCCAATTTCAACCTGTCTAGACTGTCATACGCGTTGGACTTATATCAATCATGAAATAAACTTTATGGACATTGTTTGCCAGAGGTTGGACGAGGTTGCTGCACCGCTGTGCAGCGGATATTTTACAAGCTTGAATTATGTTTTATCTTTTCCTGTCTGCAGAATTTGTAAATATTGGTATTTGGTAATTGCACTTTATTTTCACTATAAATAATAACTGTAATCACAATATCTGTGGTTGTATGTTTATTGTACTTCACTCACCTCCTAGAGCCGAATCTGATATCTTCTGAATTAGCCCAACTACTCATAACCAACTTAAATTATTTTAGCTTATGTACTTGCTACAATGATATGCACTTATCCATGTGTTTTACTTAATAATATTCTCTTTATTATATTTATGTGAACTCAATCGAAATTTTATTAAAACCCTTTGAAGTTATAAAGAGAGCAGCTTATAGAAGAAAGAAAAGTCTGACACATTTTAACCCACAGCCCTGGAGAACACTGAGGCTGCTTAGCTAATGCATAGCAATCAATAACACTGCACAATGTTTAAGCTCACTATGATAATGCATGTAAGTCAATATGATTGTTTGAGAGAAACTGCACCTCAGAGAGCAGCAGTAGGGGGGCATCAACAAAAATCTCGAGTCCAGAGAGTTTCCATTAAAACAAAAGAAAAGAGCAGGATTTTAATTCCCCCCAGAATTCTTCAAACCTCATGAATAAAGATGTGAAGAAGAAAAATGTTCACTGAGGAAATTCTGCCTTCTGTTTGAGATCATCAGTTGATCTGTTCTAAGGTAATTAAGTGAAGATTAAATCCTCAAGAATCTATGTTTTACTTAAAAAATATATTTCACTATGTTATGTACTCCAAGTATTAAGAGGAAATCTAAATGGTAAATGGCCTGTATTTATATAGCGCTTTTCTAGTCCCTAAGGACCCCAAAGCGCTTTACATATCCAGTCATCCACCCATTCACACACACATTCACACACTGGTGATGGTAAGCTACATTGTAGCCACAGCCACCCAGCCACAATCTAGAACCGGAGCAGTTTGCAGCCGAGTGTGAAGCAGCAGAAATGAGAATCAGCACCTCCAAATCTGACACTATGGTCCTCAGCCGGAAAAGGGTGGAGAGCCCACTCTGGGTCAGGGACGAGTTCCTGACTATACGCATAGATATAGTCAGCTGTGGAACCTGTGTTTGCTGAATCTCCCACAGCATAGTAACGAGGATGTAAGAAAAGAGGTGATGGATATAATCGCCCTGATCATCCCAGAGGAAAAAAACAAATTCGAGTCCATGATAGAGACTGTTCACAAAGTTGGTCGAACAACAGATGAAAACAGCTCACGCCCCATCATCATACAGTGCACCATGCGCACCTTCCCACACAAAGTGTGGAATGGCCATCATTGATGGTGTAAGACACACGGCATAAAGAAGAGATTACTACAAGAATCGCAAGATGTACCTTAAGTTCCCTTTGTAAGTTCCCTAACATTAACAGGTATTTCAACTACCTCAGGCTCACAATGTTACTGTTCAGTGTTTAATAATTTTGTGACACATGTACATTATGATTCTTTTTTTATTTGAAATACCTCAGGTTCATTCGGTAATATGTTTACAACCAACAATAACCTCTTTATATTTTCTATAAAACTTTTCATACCTCCAAGTTAGTCGTACGAATATTTGACAAACATTATTATGGTAATGTTTGGACTTGTTTGCATTTTACGTTGTGAGTAGTTAAACACAAACTTTTATAGGAGTATAAATGTTAATTTGCTTCAGCGTTTGGGTCACTTCATTGGAAAAAAAACAAAGAAAAAAAGTCTGAAGAATTTTACGTAGGTACTCAAAACTTAGTGTTCCCTTTTGAGAGTATCTTCTTTAGGTGTTTATACCTTAGCACCTTATAAGTTTCTAGTTAATTTAATAGACATCCAGTTCACTTTATTCGTTCCCTTCTTCCCTTATGGCAGGCTTAAAAATGCTATCCCTTAAAGCTCAAGGTATTCATGACAGTACCAAAAGAAAGTCCATTTTCATTTTCTGTAGACAGAAAAATTCTGATTTGATTTTCTACAAGAAACTCATTCGTGTGATAATGATGTAAAATTTTGGAAAGCAGGGTGGGGTGATCACTGTTATTTGTGCTATGCCTCTCAACATTCGGCAGGCGTAGCTGTTAGGTTTAAATTGTTAAATGTTATCATTGTGTTACTTAAATTTTTAAGTCTTAGTTCAAACAGCATGATCAAAGACATTCCTTTGTTTCTATTGCCCTCCCCAGCCTGTTGGTGGGGGAGGCTGTAGTGTTTATTATAGGCACATCCTATGTGAGGGTTCTGTTTTCTTGCTTAGTAAGTTTCCTGCTTTTATGATCCTTTTGGTGAGCAGGAGGTCACACAAACACACACGTGCTTACACGTGCACACACATACACACGGTACCTTATCTTTTATAACCATAGGGGGGTTTACAATGGGTGGTGCTTGTGTGTACTCTAACTGTTTTCAATAAAAGGCGGCAAGCGGAGGCCAGTTCTTCGAAGTGGTCTAAGACGGAGGGCAGAAGGGCTGCTCTGAGATCCTCCCTTGCGCAAGTAAAATCGCTGTTCGTCTTGCTTCCTTGTCATTAAGGGGAATAAGTGTCTAAACCAGCGGGGCCTGTGGAAGCACAGACCCAACAGTAGCCATTCTGCTTAACAACTTTAAAGGTAACATTATTGAGTCATTGTCTTCAGATGAATGAAGATGCATTATTCTGGTTTTCAAATTGGACAACACCTTCTTTATAATCTGTAATTTATACAGTCATAAAAACACAAATCAGGCCAAATCTATGTGCATACAATTATCTGAGAAACTTGATTCTTAAAATCAAAATACAAGGGAGCCCACATGATTCTTAGAGGAGATTATAATGATGCTCCAGACGATCTTATAGATAGAGTACCAATAAGAACATCTCAACACTCACAATTTAAAAGCACTGCGTTTTTCTGTGAACAACTTGCAGATATAGACGTATGGAGATTCTCTGATACAGAAGATTTTACCTGGAGCAATGCAAATAGATCTCTACAATCCAGAACTGACTTGTGGTTAATATCTTCTTCATGTTTGCATTCTGTTTCAGAATCTTCTCATGATTTTGCTCCATAAACTGATCACAATTCACGTAGTTGGCAATAAACAAAGTCAAAGTAATCTACGTGGTTTTTGGAAGCTAAATAATTATTTATTGAGTGATGATACATTTTGTAATATAGTGGAAAAAACTGCAGAATATTTGGGGATACCAATATGAATCACACACTAAAATGGGTATTTTTCAAATCAAGGTAAGAGAAGCAGCAGTAAGGCGCAGCAAAGAAATAAAACAAACAAACAAATGACTCTAAAGAAATCAGTATTATGAATGAATTAAACATATTCATGAAGAAAGATGCTCTTTCAGATTATTAAGAAATTAAATTGAAAAGACTAAAGGAAGAAATAGATAATGCATATATTAACATGCACATGAACTCTCACCCCCGTTCTCTGCGACCTGCTGGAGCGGGGGGGCTAGGAGGAGGAGTTGGCCATCCGACTGCGGTCTGGAGGGTGGGGCCTCCCTGCTGCTGCGGAGTCGGGGCGGTCTGCCTCCCCCCACTGCAGGGAAAAGAGTAACACCACCTGGGTCTGGGTGCAGTTCCCCCCTCCAGGGGCAAGGGTACCTAGACCCGGTTTGTAGAGTACGCTTGGGGAGTGTGATCGTGTGTACAGCGTCTCTTTATGTCTGTCTCCACGTTGGTTGAGTGTGGAGTAAGTGCATATGAGAGCATGAGGGTGGGAATGGATGTTTGTGTCTGTGTGTGCCTGTATGTCTGTGTCTATATTAGAGATGGACCGATCTGATATTACGTATCGGTATCGGTCCGATACTGACCTAAATTACTGGATCGGATATCGGAGAAAAATAAAAAATGTAATCCGATCCATTAAATATCACGAAAGCACCTCACAAAACTTGCTACACGCCGTAACTCACCTCAGAACGTTAGCACTCGGAGCAGTATGCATCACGTGATAGAGCAGCTGTGGCATGCGGGACCTGTCGGTGGTCTGGATAGCATGTGGAGCTTCGCTAGCAACCCGGCATTTCATCTCCGACAAAGTTATCCCCGAGAGAAGTAAAGCAAGTGTGTAAGTCCATCTCTGAATGTTTGTAAAGCATTCCTGCGTTAAGCTTAACAAGCGATATATGGAGCGACTGCCTCTTCTTGCTGCTACTTCAATCATGAAACTGCTTAATGATCAGCTGATCGTCTCTTGTTTGTTTTTGGCCCACTTTGCACCAGAAAGAGGAAACCAGCGGCTGAACAACAGCAGCACGTTTAACCTTGATCAGCTGTTGTTAGAATTTATTTATTATTACTTTCTACTCGAGGATCTTTTTCTACGTAGCTGACGTAACTGTGCAGGGGCGGATCTAGCAAAGTTTAGCCAGGGGGGCCGATAGGGCATTAACAGGGAAAAGGGGGCACAAAGACATACTTTTCTTTCTTATTTTCATTTAAAATGTCGAGCTTTTAATAAATAATTATCTGACACCCAAAGTTTTAATCTGATGTAAAATGAATAGAAGTCAATTACTGTATATAGTAACTATTAAGTCTAATATATACCCTAGTAAGCTATAGTACTTTTTCCTTTGGGAAGGTACCATCTGTGCAGTCTGCAATTTTGTTGAAGAAAGATGTTGAATCTATTTAATATTTCTTGAAAAATAATTGATTTCTGTGCATTTTCTTTTTTCACACTAAATCAAATTAAGGTTGATTACGTCGATTAAGCATCATGAGGTGGAGCGTAAGGGGTGGTTCCCTATTTTTTATTTATTTATTTTTGTTGTTGCTGGGAGTTGGAACCCTATTAGTTAGGTTGCTTAATATTTACGCTAAGTACTCTTTAAAATACCAGAATAGGGAGGATGGTGCAGGTCTAAGTTTATTAGATTGATCAGTATTGCTGAACTATGAAAAATTTTTTTGCATACAGGTATAACAGAATAGCTTTAGTGTAGTTGTTGTTTTAAACTTGAGTATGAACTTATACAAAATGCAGCAAGATATTTAAAAAAAAACAGTTTTGTTGATTAAAAAACACTATATCGGATTCATATCGGTATCGGCAGATATCCAAATTTATGATATCGGTATCGGACATAAAAAAGTGGTATTGTGCCATCTCTAGTCTATATGTCAGGTTGGGTATCAGACGCCACCTCTCTGGGGACATCTCAGGCCCTCCAAGGTTTGGAGGCCTATCTCCCCCCACCACCACTTCCCCTGCCAGTGGCGGACTCCCTCAGACATCGGTGCGTTGGTGGTTCTTTGTGTCTGGGGATGGCGTCCAGGTACACACCGGCTCACTCCTTGGCGGCCGCTTATCGGGGCCTGGAGCCTGGGGCTCGCTCGGGCCACTTCGGAGGTGGGGTGCCCCCGGCCTCTCTGCCTGGGGCTCGGTCACTCAGGCACGGCTGGCTGCCAGCGGAGCTCACGGGCGCGTCACTGCAACCCCCCCTGGCTTCTGCTCCGCGGCTGCTGAGTGAGCCCTCATCTGGGACTCTCCTGCCCCTCTGTTGGTCTTCCTTGGTCTCTTGTGTTCTGGGGGCCTCTGGATGTCTGGAGTTTTGATCTCCTCCATACCTGCTTCATGCCCTGGAGGACGGGGCTGTGGCCCCCCCCACACCCTCTAGCAGATCATTACATGAAGGAACCTTTTAAAAACAAGCGCGTCCATGCTCACAGGTGTACACACGGGTGATCACACCCACAAACTACACCCTTTTTGGCTCCTACCTCAAAGCACACTGTGTTCTGTTGATCTTATGTGCTGCACAATAATGTTTAATATTTAGTATTTACTGTCATATTCCCATATATCATTGTGATGTTGTTTATTCTATTACTCTTGTTCTCTTCTGCTTGTTTTCTTTTTTCTTTCTCAGCAGGTGATCCAGGTGATTGATATATGCATTTTTTTTTATTTTTTTTTCTCTGCCCGTTCTGTTGGTTTTTGGTTTTTGCCCTTCTCCCCCGTCCCTCTTCTCAGCTGTTTCTCTTTCCCTCTTTCTTTCTCCCCTTCTTTCCTCCAGTCAAGTCTGTCCCGTATTCAACAAGTGAAAATAAAATAAACAATAAAAGGTGAATAAAAGGCTGGGATGGTCAATTTGGTAAAGTAAATCCGTTGGGCATCTTTCTTTGCCTTTAGACAACAATTCTGATGCAAAAGAGCCAAACGGGACAGGCAAAAAAAAAAAAAAAAGGAAATGTGAAGCTCACACTGGAGGTAATGGTGCTGACCTAATTGCGTGAGGTACGAGTTTAGATTACGTCCAGTGATTAGAAATATGAGCTGTGTGTTTGTGGGTCCATTTGTGAGCATGAAAGAAAATGGCTACAGCTATACCCTGCAGACAGTAGCATAGCAGTATGGAAGAGTTTAAATTAATAACTTTAATAAATGATGTCATTCTAATATTTATCATTTCATTTCAAACTGTGCAAAAAATATGATCTCATTATTTAAAAAAAAAAAAGAAAGAAAGGAAAAACAAAGTTCTGTAGCAAGGCCAGTTTTGCTTAGTATGGTTGGCATTGTTTTACTGAAAAGATCAGAGTTCCATGAAAACGTTGTCAGAATGGAAGCAGATGTTGCTCTAAAACCTGAATTATGCGGTATTAGCAGCGCTGATGCCAAGTAACAGTCTGTTTACGACTTATATTTACTGGGACATCTTATTTAGCACTAGCTAAACAGTTAGCCAAACAGTTAGCTATAAGTTAGCTAGAGGTTCAATGTTTGAAGCTAGTTAAACTAATAGTCTAAAAAATTACTTTTTCTTCTTAAGAAAAAAAAAGAAAAGAAAAGAAAAACATGCACTGTTCCAAAAAATAGTAATGTCAAAGTATCTTACTGTATATTTTACAGTTTTGTACTGTCTTTCTAGAATATCATTAAATTTACATAAGTAGAATGTGATTTTACATGTCAAAGGTAAAATAACATAACATCACTGTAAATATAGTAAAACACAATTTACTTGTTTTTTAAATATATTGTTTTGTACATGTGCATATTTAGATTGTAAAAATACATTCAGAAATGTATCATAATTTCACAAATATTTGTCTGTTATGTGAGAGAATGATCTGTTAAATTCAAATGTAATACTATGGAAAAATATATAAAATGATCAAAAATTAATGAGAATAATCAATAATTAAAGGAGTATTTGAATTATAATTTTGCTGAAAATTTCATGTCATCCAGGTCTGATTCAATAATTCAGAGGTAACAAGTGAAAATATAATTAATAGGAATAAAAACATAAAAAACATATAAAACATTGCACGGCCACGCTGTGCTAATTATATATTTTAAAAAATAAATGTAGAGGTAGGAATTGCAATTAATATAAATCTCAAAGTATTCACAACATTCCTGAAAAGAAATAGGCCTCTGCACCTGGGGTGAGGGTGTGGCCATGAAAACAATGTGACATGCCATTGGATGTTGGGACACATAATAACATGACGCTAAGCATCGGCCAATGAATGTGAACTAACAACCACAAGGTCGCGGGTATGGCAGCACTGTAGGAAAACATCCTAATATAAAAGTATTGTACTGTGCATTTTACAGTTTTGTTCTGTTCTTCTAGAATATCATTAAAGTTACGTAAATAGACTGATTTCACATTTCAAATGTAAATTAACGTTAAATCACTGTAATGCAATAAAACATAATTTTCATGATTATTAAATGTATCTGTCTGTACATATGCATATTTAGATTGTGTGAGATTATAATATTATTTTATGCCACGTTAGACCCCTAATTAAAGATTGTGAATTATTATGTAGTTTTAGTTTGCATTATTCTCCTGAATTAGAAGAAGGTGATAACTATTACATTTGTTAAACTGATTTGCATTACATTAGACTGCTGATTTATTGTGAATGAATGATATTGTTTTATGATGCATTATACTGCTGAGTTATAAGAAATACTGTTCGCAGAGAGTTATTGTCTTATTTGTCTGATTAGAAGAGAACAGAACATGCTGGAGTTTTCTGCCCCATCTCAGCAGGAGCAGATAAACAGGGAGCCAAGGTCGTAGCTTAGGCGCCGTGTGAGAGAAAGCATGTGAATGTTTAGGCTTTTATGATTAGGTGGGGGCCACTAGAGGCTATAAGAGTTTGATCAATGCTCCACCATTTTGAGATCTGAGGCTGTCTGCGTACGGTGTCCATCTCCCACGCGTGTGATCATTAAAATCATCGTTTGACTCAACCCGGCCGGACCAGTGTTGTTATTGTGGTTTTTCCTCTTGTGTCCATCCCCAATATTTGAATCCGTAACAGTTGTTAAAATACATTCACAAATGTATCATGATTTCACAAATATCTGTCCGTTATTTGAAAGATTGAACTGTTGAATTCAAATGTAATGCTATGGAAAAGTATATAACATGATTCCTATAAGCGTGTGTTACATCACATAAGTATTATTATCATTGCTATTTAGGGCGATCGTGGCTCAAGAGTTGGTAGTTTGCCTTGTGATTAGAAGGTTGCCGGTTCGAGCCCCGGCTCGGGCACTCTTGGTATTGTGTCCGTGGTCAACACTCTTCACCACCTACTGGTGATGGCCAGAGGGGCCAATGGTGCCATATGGCAGCCTCGCCTCTGTCAGTCTGTCCCAGGGCATGCAATCCATTATCATTTAAACCAACTGTATATTTCTGTACATTTACGTATTATGATTCATATTGCCACATTCATTGACCTTGTTTATAGGTAATTTCATTGTTTGATCACGTTAAAATGTTTCCGAATTTGATGTCTAAACGCACGTTGAAAAGGTCTAATCCCATGTAAAATTAGCGCAACAAACTCTATTTTCATTACTGAAACTAACTGTATTTTCATGAGAAAGTTATTTTCTGTTATTTTACGGTAGTATTTTGGCGCCTCAGCTGCTGGAATATTACTGTTTTTTTAGGATTTGTTTTTTTTCCTATTTATAGATAATTTCATTGTCTAATCACATTAACATGTTCCTAATTTAATGTTTAAGATTACTTGAAAAGGCAAGATCCCATGTAAAATTAGCGCAACAAACTGTATTGTCATTACTGGAAATAACCGTATTTTTATGAGGAAGTTATTTTCTGTTATTTTATGGTAGTAAAATAGCTGCCGGAATATTACCGTTTTTTTAAGATGTTTTTTGTAACAGTGTGGCTAAAGGGGCTTTTATAAAGTCCAAAGCAAAATGGCTAGAACAAGGTGAAAGAAATTCTTGTTACTTTTGTGCTCTTGAGAAACGAAACCAAAGAAGAAACAATATATCTGCCCTTAAGATTGATAATAACATAACCACTAATCATTTAGATATCTCAAAACATGTTGGTTCATTCTACAATGATATATACAAATCAAATTGTAATATCAATGATTGTGATAGATTTATCGAGTCAGTTAAAAATTTTGCACCAACAATCTCAGAAAACTTTAAAACTAATTGTGAACGTCCCATAACAAAATCAGAAATTTCAGAGGCACTTCGATCAATGAAAAAGGGCAAATCTCCAGGCAAAGATGGTTTATCAGTGGAATTTTATTTACATTTCTCGGATATCATTGTTGATCCTTTATTAGAATTATTTAAGGAATGCCGTGATAGAAAAGAAATGTCCACAAGCATGAAACAGGGTATTATAACTTTAATTCCTAAACCTGATAAAGATCTTCTATAGAAAATTGGAGGCGTATCACACTTTTGAACATAGATTTTAAGATCATCTCATTGGTCTATGCCAAAAGATTAAAAAAAAAAATCTTGATGAGATCATAGCTGAAACGCAAACCGGATTTATGACCAACCGCCATATCAGTTCAAACATAAGGCTTATTTTTGACCTATTACACTACCCTGACAATATAAATAATGGTTCCCTTATTGTGTTTCTTGATTTTTATAAAGCTTTCGATACGGTAGAACATTATTTCTTATTTAAAGCACTGAAAACTTTTGGTTTTGGTCCACACTTTGTGTCAACTATCAAAATGTTTTATAAAAATATTGACAGTTGTGTTATACTATATCCAAATACTACTAAGATTTCCAGTCATGAGATCTGTTCGCCAGGGTTGCCCAATTTCACCCTTTTTATTTTTGATTGTGGCTGAACTACTTTCATTACACATTTTGAATAGCCCAGTAATTAGGTTTATCTGTTATGGGTAAAGAAATCAGACTGACTCAACTAGCAGATGACACTGTTTTATTCTTAAAAAACAAAGATCAGATTGAAAAGGCTATTTCATTAATAGACAAATTCTCAACTGCCTCTGGATTAAAAATAAGTCTAAATGTGAAATTTTATTTTTGTACCAATCAAATGTCAAATCTTTATACGATATTCCTGTCAAAGACTGTGTTAGATACCTTGGTATTCATGTCTGTAAGAATGACACGGAGCGTCAACAACTCAATTTCTCTCCCAGGATGGAAAAAACTAAAACTATGTTGAACTTATGGCTCCAAAGAGACCTATCAATTTTTGGTAGAATCCTTTTGACTGGAGGTGTTTCCAGATTTGTGTATCCAGCCCTTTCCGTTAATGTGTATGATTCCATGTGTAAAAATATTTTGTTAACTTTGTATGGAAGAATAAGCACCATCATCTGAAAAATCATTGCTTTGTGGAACTAAAAATAAAGGTGGTTTTGGCCTTCTGGACTTCATGGACCTGAACTATACATTTAAGGTGAAATGGCTAAAAGAATGCTTAAAATCTCCTGGATCATTATGGCATTTCATGCCACATAACATTTTTAGGAATGTTGGAGGTCTACAGTTCTTATTGTCTTGTAATTACAGTATATCAAAGTTACCAGTTAAAAACAGCTTGGAAACGATGTTGTTCACATAACTTTTCTCCACATAGATCTATTATCTGGAATAATGAATGTATCACTAAAAGGAACAAATCACTTTATTTGCAGAATTGGATTGATAAAAAGATAATCTATTTAAAAGACTTATTTGACGTTGAAGGCCAACTACTTAGTTATAATGACTTTATTACTGAAAAAAACATTCCCTATCAAATTTAAAGATTTTAGTTCAGTAATAAAGTCCGTTCCTAGTGGACTGATTGATTTAATGAAAGGCTACAAAAAACAGAACACACCACATGCATCCGTTAACACTCTTTATATAAATGGTATTGATCTCTTAAGCAAGAAATGCACCAATAAACATATTAGAGAATGTTTGTATAATGCGAAGAAAATAACTCCAAGAAGGAAGTTTTTTTGGAATGCTATTTTTGAAAATATCAACTGGGATAAGGCAAGGCTTATTCCTTTTAGATTTTGTATCACAAACAAAATAAGAGAATTACATTTACAACAGGAAAATACTACATAACATTTTAAAACATAACATATACACAACATTTTTTTTGTGCTCAGTTGCAGTATCCAGATGAAATTCATAATCATGCCACACGATTCTCAACCAACCACAATTTAGTAATTCCTCGTGTTAAAAGTAACTTTTTGAAAAACTCTGTTATATTCAGAGCATCGTTTCAGTGGAATAAGTTGCCTGAGGCAATAAGAGAATTGGCTTCAATTCATAATTTTAAAAATCACCTAAAAGCCTATTTAGGCAGTTTTTAATGTATTTGTAAAAATTGTAGAGGGTAATATCACTTGTAATGGAAATTGTGTATTTTGTTTGAGTGTTTTGTTTTGGTTTTCTGCTTTTATATAATTTTTAATATTCACATGTTTACATTTCAGTATTGTAAAACTTTACTGTAGATCTAATTGTTGTAACATTTTATTTGGAGATATTTGATGGCTTGGGCCCCAGGAATACTAGCAGCCACTGTTGTGGAAGCTAATGGGGTTCCTTATAAATAAACAAATAAACAAACAACATTTCAAGATTCTGTGACACTGATAGAAAATTTACCTTTTGTAAAACTAAACCTGAAAGTGTAACTCATTTGTTTAATTTCAAAACTCAACCCATTTGTTTTTGATTGAAATGGAATATTACTTAAACTCTCTTAAATCAACTTCAAATAAATTGATTGAAATTCATTCCGAAATTTTCAACAAATGAGCTGTCACAGATACAATTTTCAAGTACAAAGCTATTATGAAGTCTGTCACGTCCCTCTTTTTTCCCTGTATTTATTTATTTACCCTTCTTATTTTCAGTGTACTGCTTATTGTTGCGCTGATTTGTCCTGTATCTCGACTGTACAAACTGAACTGGAATGACTGACTGTTCACGTTACAGTTTCAAATAAAGTTTTGAAAAAAAAATTCAAGGTTAAAAAAAGTTGTTTCCAGTTTGATCACGTGATGAACAAAGGCTGAAAGTGAAAGCAGGCGAGGGTCGGGTCTGCGCCGAGTCCACAGACAGCTGCAATGTCCGCGATCAGCAGAGCAGAGGTAGGTGCTTCTGTTCTCATGTACAGCTAAGGAAGCACAACAACGTTTTTACGGCGGTCCGGTTTGCGCAGTGTAGCCTGCACCGTATCTGCGCAGTTGCTCTGGCAGCACGTAGGGTTAGAGTGCGCTGCTTTCTCTTCTTTAGTTCATCGCAAAAGCAGCTTATACAAAACAGCGTTAACAGAGTTAACTGCGATACGGCGCTCACACCGCTGTTTAATACGACTTCCGGTGTTCTGACAAAACACCCTACCTATCAAGCTGTGAATCTCTGATTAATACGAGCACATTTCTGCTCTGAGCTCTTCCACTCGTGCTACGGTACTTTGGCTGTATCCCAGTTCAGGGTCTGCAGCCTTAAAGGCCGCATTTTAAGGCCGATTACGTCACAGCGACGCGACGAAGGTTGCTCGAAATGCGGCCGTCAAATGCGTCCTACATTTCCCTGAACTTAAGGAGACTTCGGCTGAATCCCCATTCAGGGTCTGCAGCCTTAAAGTATGCAGCCTCAACGGTCCTCAAGGGCCGCGTACTCAAAGACCGCTAAGGCCGGAAGTGTGAGGCTTGTGAAGTGGGACGGTCTAGCCTCCGTCGCGCTGCCCAGGTTGCCTAGCAACCATGATAGCTGGAAACCTGTGGTTGACAGAAAAGAAGGAGAAAATGTTTTGTTCGTTTGTTTGTTTGTTTCTACATGAGCTTTGTGTGATTTAATAAGTATCTGAGGCTGAGACCACAGGACTGTAAAACATGATTGTTGGGCTTCATATCTGTACTGAACAAAGATTAGCTAGTAAATAACAATTAGTTAATGTTGTTCATGAGACTAAAGTCAGTGTAAATGTGATATGGCCAATATTATAGTTATTATACTAATCATTATTAGTTATTACAGCAGTGAGTTTGAACTCTCAAATCAAATCATTTCTATTGTACCTGCACATCACATATGCAGGTACACTGGTGCAGCACATGTGAGTGAACTCTGTGTCAAACACTGAGCTTCAGTAAAGATTCGAGTTGCAGCTATTTATATGTCCTATCACCTTAAATCTTCACTCAAAGACACTCAAGTATTTTTGACAGTGTATATACAGATGTATTATATATAAGAGACAAATGTTGTTCCTTCAGTATGTTGTCATTACTAAATTTGGCTCAATGTTTACATATATGTGTAAAAAGCAAATGTACGAGCTGTGATAACTGTGTCTGATAGAATGAAGAGTAGACTGATATATGAAATATTCCTTTATTGGGTGAGAAAATCAGACCATGTCATAACTGCTTTAAGTCATACAGAATAGATATCAGAGCCTTAAACAGGCTGACTTCTGCTAAATGGGTCAAACTGGGCAGAAAGTCTACAAACACATAACATCCTTGTGCCGTGATATTCAGGACTGCAAACCGAGCAGCATCACTGACTTTCAGCTTGTTGTGTTTGTGGATATATGACTGACTTTAATTATCCACAAAATCATCACATTGGCCATCACAATGGTACAATACTGAACATGATGTTCTTTTTGATGGCACTATTCTTCATAACATGAATCATCATCATCATCATCATTAATGATAATACTTAGAGATCTTCCTGACCCTAACGCAGTGGAATATTCCTCTTGTTTGTTATGTAGAATAGAATAAAGTAGAGTAGATTAGAATAGAATAGAATAGAATAGAATAGAATAGAATGCCTTTATTGTCACTATACAGTTGTACAATGAGATACAGAGCATCTCCTACTCAGTGCAAACATGGGGGCGGGGTGCACAGTTCTGCAGCAGTATTAAAAATATATATAAAATGTACAAATATACAATCCGGTGTAAAAAAAAAAAAAAAGTAAATATGTAAATAAATAATGTTTGTATATACAGTTCAGGTTGTTGCACATAGAATTTAGTATTGCACATTCATACTATCATTATATCTCTCGGCTGGCCTGGGAACGCCTTGGTATTCCCCCGGATAAGCTGGAGGAGGTGGCTGGGGAGAGGGAGGTCTGGGCCTCTTTGCTTAGGCTGCTGCCCCCGCGACCCGGCCTCGGATAAAGCGGATGAAGATGGATGGATGGATGGACATTCATAGAGGAGAATGGGGGCTGGGACTGTGTTATCAGTGCATGTGTGGGTTAAGGGTGGTTATGGTTATTCCTGTTGTCCTATATGTCGTGCACAGCTGGTGTGGAGCACCAAGAATTTTGTGACAATAACAGGCTATTCTATTCTATTGTGTTTCTATTTGTTTGTCTAACGTGGCAGCTCTGGTATGGACACAGTTCTTGACTCAATATTCTGAGCTTTATTATAATGTAGTGCATTTTAATGGCATTGATGATCAAATAACTAAAGCTGTCCTGTCTCGTTGCAGTTTTTCACAGACATCATTCTCAGCATTGATGAAACTCCTTTTAAAGATAAGGGAACATTAAAGAACATTGTTGAAAGCAGGAAGGATTGTTACTCCTATGAGAAGAAGGGTTCCTGTTACAGAGTGAAAGGAACCTTTGAACAGCTGCACAAACTTGTAAGAAGATGCCAAAGAGCGACCGATCATCACAGTACTGCTACACATGGACGGACAGGTCAGCACAGTCATCACGCTTCCACTCGTGTCAAATCTGTGGAAGTGTCTCGGGTTGTTATGGACTACATTAATAAAAAATGTGACGAAAAACTTGGAAAAATTCTTGGAAACTGTTCACTGGTCCCTGTACCACAGTCTGACATCACTGCACGGATTACTTTCAGACCACAGAGCGACTCGTTCCGCCAAGCTGCCTTTGTCAGGCAGAGGTTCATCACATTTTACCAGAGAGTTGCGTCTGACCTGCACATCATATCTGTCCCTGGGGATCTACACGAGCAGAACAAGCTGCAGAGAAAATTCCCAACTCTCATCTTTGAACCAAGCAACAATAAACTAACAGTCATGGGACCTTTTCCACACATAGCTGAATTTAAGGAGTTTCTTTGGAAAAATCGTTCAACCAAGCATCTGGTCAGCAAAACTCCAACAGACAGTCTGAGCAACAGAATCTCAGCGTCTTCATCGGCACACAAAGATCCTGATGATGAATCCTGCCCCATCTGTATGGAAACAATAGTCAGAAATAAGAAAAAGACACTGCGGTGCAAGCACTCTTTCTGCAGCGACTGTCTGGAGAAAGCTTTTGTATACAAGCCAGTCTGTCCCACCTGTGGGGAGTTATATGGCACTCTAAAGGGGACACAGCCTGATGGAGGCACTATGGAGGTCACCAAAAACACTTCACCTTTGCCTGGTTATGAGCAGTATGGAACAATAGTCATCCACTATTATATTCCACGTGGCATTCAAAAGGTAAGAGTGCAGATACAAGGTCATTTTCTCTGTGATCTGCTTCCTGGTTTCAGGCAGACATGTTTGACCCAGTCAGACTCATAATTATTAAACACAGAAATAAGACTAAGGCATAGGCTAAAACTTAACTTTTAGTGTGTGTGTGTTTTTGTTACCCTTTCATGACCCCAGTCTGCAGCATCTAGGTTTCACATCATCATCATCATGTTCCATCTGCTCACCTCACTACCACAAAACTCTGGGCTGCACTTCCACCAGAGCACCACACCACTTCTCCTTTAAATCACATGTCAACATTCATCTGTTCAGAACTGCATACCCGCCATTATAACTTGGTCCTAGTCTCTTGGTACCTTGATTAGTTTTAGAGTTGTGACTCTGTTTACTTTATTTAGTCGTCTGTTTTTATTTTGCTGTACTAATGTCAGGTGACCTTGAAATCGTCTCACGGAGCAATCTGAATCTAAAACAAGATACCTGATAGATAGATAGCCTGAGTCTAGCTCCTGTCACCACCTGGTCCTGGTGACCCTTCTACTACTCTTATCAGTACCTGCACCAGATTTGATCCTGTGTGACTCTTGCAGTGGGCGTGTTTGTCCAACTGCATGACCCTCTTGGTTGTGTTGTTGTGTTGTAGTGAGCAGTCAGTCATGTAGCTTTCCATTGCCCTAGTTCACGTGTCAGTGAATTATGGCTTTGGCTAGTTCACTGACAAAATGTAACTTGTTGTATTTAATTTTATTTATATAGAACCAAATCGCTACAAGAATCACCTGGAGGTGCTTTATATTGTACTGTAAAGAAAACCCTACAGCAGGCATGTCTGCTGCCATGAGCATCAGGCAGCATTGGTCACAGCGTCGGCCCCGTCTGATCCTGCAGGGGTGACAAACTCTGCAGCTTTTGAAGTTGTGTTGTTGACACCTCAGATACTGGTCTTATCGAGGTGTTATCACCTCGTCTGTGCGGCAAAGCTTGATTTATTGCCACTGTTATACGGTCAGTGTTGGGTGTAATGTGTCACAAAGTTCATGTTACTGGAATCACATTACATTTTTCAGTAAAACAGTGGTCTGTACTAAATTCAGTAATTACACGGTGAAAGATCAAAATCCAACACGGACTCGTGTCAACGTGAACTCTTTGATCAGAGCAGGACCCAGTGTGCTCCTGATGTCACCAGCCTGGAGAACTGGGAGGGCTGTGTTAGGAAGGGCGCGCAATATTAAATATTTGTCACATCAAACAAAAACTCAAAGAGGTGTTTTGGAGGTCGTACTCCTGTGTCCTAGCTGAGTGTACATGAAGCACAC
Organism: Copadichromis virginalis; assembly: GCF_057382275.1. Lineage (NCBI taxonomy): Eukaryota > Metazoa > Chordata > Actinopteri > Cichliformes > Cichlidae > Copadichromis > Copadichromis virginalis. The sequence goes on along the minus strand of NC_140629.1, from coordinate 1,409,426 downwards.
GGGTGGGTTCATTCGTGTGAGACTCACAACTTCTGTCTTGTGTGCATAATTTTAAGAATTTCTCAGCACATATAAGCTTTACTTTTATAAAGAGTAATAAAGAAAGCAACTGCAAACTACAGCTACCTGAGAGCCAAATCCACATTGAGTCTAGGCAAGTTAGATAAAGCAGAGAAACCTTTTCTGTCTGTCTGCAGGAGGAGCATCCCAGCCCAGGTCAACCATATGAAGGAGCATCCCGGACCGCCTACCTTCCAGACTCCCCGGAGGGCAGGATGGTGCTGGGCCTGCTGAGGCGAGCCTTCGATCAGAGACTCATTTTCACCATCGGACGCTCCACTACCAGTGGCAGAAACAATACAGTCACATGGAACGATATCCACCACAAAACCTCAACACATGGAGGACCGACTCAGTAAGGACAATGGCAACACTGCAGCTCATTGATCGATCATTTTGGATTGATTGTACCCTCAGTCTCTTCTATATTTAACCCTTGTGTGGTGTTCGTATTTTTGTTACTCAGCCAGTGTTCATGGGTCTGGTGGACCCGCTACAGTTTTGGCTTTCCAAATTAACACTATCAAACAATTTTATGTTAAATTACTCAACAGATGTTTACTTCATCCCAATTACAAGACATATGAACAGCAAACATGGTTAATTTTTTCCTTCACCTTTGTTAGATCACATTTATGAATTAATGTGCTTCTCGTTTTTCTTTTATATAAAATGTTATAAATAAATCAGTTATAATCAAGTGGAGTGAGTGGAAAGACACAACACATTTACACGTGAAAAAATAATTAATTGTTAAATTTTTCTTTTGAAAAAAACTGAACACGGGTCTCACAGACCCGAACACCATACAAGGGTTAAGGGGCGTCCACACAGGAAGCATCGCTAGTGAACATTTCAAGCACCGGTTGCAGAGATCACACTTTATTTACCACATCGGTGGTTCTTTTGTTCACTGTTGCTTGAAGTCGCTTACTTTCATGTCCATGCTGCGGTCTCTGGACGGCACCTGCGGTGTGGACGTCCCCTTACAAATGTACTGATGAGTGCATGTCAGCAGGTTTTTGCCTCCGAACAGTTCTTCCCTTGCAAAGAGAACTAGCGTGTATCGATTCCTTTATTTTACATCAGTCTGTGTTAATGTCTCAGGCTCATTATTAGTTTTCATCACAGGTGAAACTGGCTGTAGTTCAGTTTGGTTTGTTAGTGCTAGTTTACCAGGTGCTTTCTATGTCATTTAAGTTAGACACCTTACATATTAGCCCACCTTACAGCCAGACAGCCTTATGAACAACATGCTGGACGTTTCAGACACCAGCAGAACCAGGCAGCCATCTGCTGCTGGGTGGTGAGAGGATAGAGGCGAGCGTACCACAATCAAGGACAAGAGTAGACAGCAGTTAATGACGTGCAACAGTAAGAATATAAGGCAGCACTTATTTTCCTGTGACTGTGTTACAGCTACGGATACCCCGACCCCGAGTATCTCAGCCGAGTTCGAGATGAGCTGAAGGTCAAAGGAATTGAGTAAGTTTAAGGTTTGTGTCTGCACAAAGAACACTTACGATTCCTTTTCTACGTTTTGTCCCTGTTTCATGATTCGACGTTTTGAACATAAACTGTATTTAATATAACCTGTAATGTTGGAAGCAGCTAATATCTGCAAAAGAAGTAACAGTAGTAACACAAAAGGTCAAACACAGTTATGTCCCATTTCAAAAAAAGTCACAAACAGTGCATACGAGTGGATGTAAGGAGCTATGACGTGTGTTTCTGTTCACTTTGTCACAGGTAAAAGACGCAGCCGTCCCAGACTGACCGCTGCTCATCACCAGCTGAAGGCACACGAAGCGTTTCCTCTCGCTGTGCTTTCATGAGTCGTGATTTTTGACAAGAAGCCAGTTTAAGTTGATTCTCCATTAACTCCCCCCCATTAAATATCAGCTACGTTGTATAAATGCACTTTGGTAACACTAACCAGAGGTCTTAATAAGGAGGATGGCTAACATCCCCAGGGTCACTCAGTTGTGTTGTTGGACCTGCAGTGACTACGTTGTTTCACTCAGTGTCGACTAACAAACATGCAAAGTGCTGGGATGATGCTGATTTTTGTGTTGTTCTTTCATTATATGTATTTAGATGTTTGTACACTGATTAGGAGGCATGTTTGTGACTGTCCAGAACTCCAATTTCCTTTTTTTCAAATTATAAGCCACATGAAGCTAAATGAAGGTAATGTTGATTTCCTCTTCTGAGCACAGGCAGCCACAGCATGGCTCCTCCAGGACTGGTGGTGCTATTCTCCAGGCTGATTGGTCAGTGAGCTGTGATTGTATACCTGTTCAATCACACCTGTAACCTTGAACAGAACCTCCTCTTAAGCAGTTTAGAGTCGATGTACGAGGTGAGAAGTGAATAATCACTAAACAAACTAAAGTAACATTCAGCCCACATCACACTTTGAGCTAAAACGTTGCTCTCCAGAGCGTCCGTGAGTGTACAAAGTGTGTGACGTTTAACACACACAGAAAGAGCAAATAGTGCTTGTATGAATGAGTGTGAAGCGCTTTGAAAGAACTGTTCCATTTACTATTCAGGTTTGTGGTGACAGAGTGCTGAATGCAGGGTAGTGTATCAGTGTGTCGACCCACCGACAGGGTGACACAGCTCACTCTACCTGGTGTTTACGTTCAAACCTAAACGTCCCTGTAAGACTTCACTAGTGTTTGGTGAAGCTGTGTTTATCAGTACGCTACAGCAGGCTGCACCACACATCTGTGCCCAGCTGTGTCATCCATCATTTGGTGGACTTTGTATAAAAGTTGCATTTATTCTGACTGAATTCACTGTGTTGCAAACAAATAACAACAAAAACCATGAGTGGGTGTGTCTGACTTCTGTTCAATCATTTTCATTGGAATTGAAGCTGGCCTGACAGATTAGTGCTACACAGCTCACACAAGCACAGAGTTTGGTTTAAACATCGAAGTCACACGTTATGATCTGGCTGTTCTTGGATCTGTTTTCAGGACAGTACACAGACTGGAGGTCCCTTTATTTAGAGAGCACACATCACTTTGCTGCAACATGTCATGCCTTATGCACAAGCCTCCTGATGTCTCTTCTCTTGTTAGATATGGAAAAGAAGAAGGCCATCCTAATTAAGCAACATCCTTCATCACGTTCATGGGGAAAAGGCTTTGTACATTTTGACAGTGAACCATAAACTTATGCCTAATTCAAACACATCAATAGGAGAATGTGAGGTTCGATTCTTCTGACAGCCTGACGTGTACCCAGCTATCCAACAGACGGATCAATCTGAGGAGTTCAGCTAAAACGTAGAGACAACGGCTACATCGGCTCCACTGAGAACCACAGTGGGCAAAGATGTAAACACAGAGCTTCTGATTTACATACTGTAGGTTACACTTTACTGATTAACCCTCTGACTTCACAATGGGATTAGTCGACCAAGTTAAAATAACCTCAGAACTCCTGGGCACATCTTGAGTGGGTTCACTGAGATCACAGACCCACACTCTTTCCACTGATAGTGGTACGGTTCATACTCATTTAAACTGAAAACTGCTTCCAAGAAGAAATAATGGCATTAAAGATACACATCGATGAACATGATGCAATCAGTTTGTGCAGTTCTTAAGGCCTTTTGTTTTTGGTGTGCCGTGGTTGTTACTGGTGAAGGAACCTGCTTACGTTTCAGATGACGTTCTCGATTAGACGGAGTGTCCAGGTTCCCAGACGGAGTGTCCAGGTTCCCAGACTGAGCTTGTGTGGTGCAGACAGTACATCGCATCAGAGTAACGTAAACAGTCAGTTTGGGACTTTGCTGTGTTTGGAGGTTCCTGGAGTTTCCCTGTACTGGAGAAGAGGTGGATTATGAGTCATCAGACGGAGCTCGTTTCACTCAGTGAACACTTTTATTTTATGCACCCAAGACCAGGCAGCGTGAGCACATTCTGGAGGAGGAGCCTGCATTCAGCACCATGTCTCACTGAAATGTGTCATTGTAGTTGGGAACGTACCAACTGTAGCTGTCACTGATGCTGAGTTTGTTCTCTATCAAAGTGGAACATTTGATCCTTAGTAAACAGAGTAAAAAGGCGCTGTCCCACCACCTGCTGCTTTAACCCTGGCGTGCTAACATTAGCCGGTGTGTGTCTGTGAAGGTCATCAGCTCTTTCCAAACTCCTTATAGGGCTGATATTAGTCCTGCACCAAAATCTGTTTTCATTGCAAATAATTCAGAACTGTTTTTGTTCAACTACTTTTGAGAACATTTCTCCTTTGATCAGCACAGAAACGACAGAAGCTCAAATCCAAAGCACCTTCTGCAGGAGCGTACCCAGGTCCACGATCGGCCGTGTTAATCCCACAGGAACTCCTCCACGAACAGCGAGACCGCTCACAGCTGTATAGCTCTAGTCTTTACCAACCACACATACACACAGGACTTTATTCTGTACACTTCATGCACATCATCTCCATGACCACCTTAGAATGACCATTTACCCAAGCATGCATGTCTTGACTGTGGGAGGACTAGCTGGAGCAAACCCATGCAGCACAGGGAGAGCATGCAAAGTCCACACAAAAGGCCTCAGCCAACCACGAGACACCACAGCGCTAACGACGACACGGGCGCGCCGCCCCAGGCCGACAGCACTTAGCTGCTTTTATGGTGTCTGATGTTGTTCTGCGTTGAACTGGAAACTGCCACAGCCTGATGGGAAATGACTTTTGGCTTCTCAACACTTGATGCCAGCGTTTTTGCAAACCAGAGAGGAACTTGGTTTATTATCATCATGGGTTCTCAAAGTTGTTCAAAATTGGAGCTGAAATTGCACTTCTCTAGTCAAAAGCCTGGTCCAAGTGTGAGCGAGCTATACATCAAGTTTTACTTCTTCATTCCCAACATGTAAACGACCATACAAACCAGTGACGTTACAGAGCTACAGACTGGTGTCAAATGAAAACAAAACCCTGTGGGTTAGTAAGAACATGGAGCCAGGATAGCTTCAGTGCTACAGCATCGTCCGTCACTGGGTGCGTTGATGATGCAAGGCTCGCTCCATCATGTACGGGTCCGTGCTCGTGCCTCGACGGTGGCCACACTGGTATTGTAGGAGAGGTTTCATCATCACGATCAAATTTATACCGGTTTTCAGTGACTCACTTCTAACTATGCCAGCAGCACAACAGAGCCAAACCAAACAGGAGTTAGTGTCCCAACAACTGAGCAAACATCTGGAACTCAATCTGATGGTGGCCCACAGTCACAGAGTGGACCAGTACAGATGTTACTCCCAATAAATTAGACTCCAGCTCATCTAACCTTTTACTTTCCTGCTGCTGTGCACATGTACATCATTGTTGATAACCTGTGACATCTGTACCACACTCTTAAAAAAAGAAAAACAGGATATGAATCAGTGATTTCAGGCCTACCCATACCATCAGCAAGCACTTCATGTGACGTGGCATTTAACCACAGCTAGTTTTTATGAAAGTGAACACATAACTGATGCAGGGTAGAGACAGGGTCATGGAGCATCATCAAAGAGAATCATCAGGAAGGAAAAGAAACAGAAAGAGGAAACAGGGCAGCCCATGCCACAAAATCCAGGCGTCTGGTACCAGAAGTCACTAAAGTCAAAATGTCAGGGTCAGGAGTAATTTTCACCCCCACTGTCACGTCAACGCCACTGCCTGCTGTTCCCTCATTTAGTGAAAGCAGCCACCACAGCCCATAGCAGCTCGTTGGTGTTGGCCTTCATGCTCTCCCCTTCTGGCTCCAGTTCCAGCAGCTGCCGCACTCTCTTCATGGCGAGGTCATACTGATCATCTAACAAGGGGGCAAAGGCATTTTCCAGAACATCAGAGGAATGGGCTAAGAAGATGAGAGCCAGGAGCCGCTTGTCCATTCGATGAGGATCATTCACCCACTTGTCCAGCACAGCCTCCTGCACCTTCTTAATGAGGCGCTGTTTGATGTTGTTGTTGGTCAGGGGATGTGTCGTCATGTCAAACAGCAAAAAGTTCTGCTTCTCCGTAGTCAGGACACCTTTTTCCACCAAGTTTTTGGCCAGCCGTTCACGGACGTTCCTCAGCTGGTAATGAAGCTTCAACGGGTTCCACGTCTCTCCTACAAGGAGCCAACAGAACAGAGAGCGTTAGTGCCGTCACACGCCAGCATAACCAGCTCAGCTACGCCTACACCACAGACAACAGGAAAACCGCATCAGCGCCAGTACAGCAAAGGCCTCAATGAACCTTTAGCTCAATAAACTGTAGACAGTTTGGTGTGATTGGAGATGCCGGTTCTTTAAAGTTGTCGGTGGACTGGTTGTTACAACAACATGCCTGTCAACCTATTCAGGAAGACTGTTATTTACCTGCTTCACAGTGCACACATCACAGCACTCACACTCTAACTACACTTTACCTGCAGACACAGTGTTTTGCTAAGAGTCACTTGGAAACACAGTGAGGAAGCACACAGTGCAGTGGGAGAGCCCACAGCAGCAGGACAGCTGAACTCACCGCTGAGCAGCTCGATCCAGCTCTGCACAGTCTCTGGTGGCTGAGTGTCTTTGATGTGTTTGAGAGCTTCGTCCAGGAGCACATCACCTGTAGGAGCATCTGACTTGCAAATCACCTGCAAATGCATCCAGAATCAGAGCAGGCAGAGCGTGGAAATGTTCTTAACCCTGAAAGAATCCTGAAGTTAATCCAGGCTTTGCTGAACCATGAAAAAGTCCTTACCAACAAAGTGGGAGCAGATTATTATAGTAAAGACTGACACGACGTGAAACAGCACCGAGTGAACTAACCCATATGGAAAAGAAATAGTAAAAACATATGATTTACTCATGAAAGTGGCCACTTTCTCATTACTTTCATATAATTTTTTTAGGAAGTATACAAAACATACAAGTTTCATTATATCATTTTTCAAGGGATCTTATATCTGTTTTCTACGGAAGCGTAGAGCTGCCACCCAGGCAAAAGAAAAATACAAGTGTATCACGTTATAACGTGAAAGGTTATTATTGTTCTAACAAGATACTTTTCCTGTTTGTACAATATAATATTTATATTGTACGAACGTGATATTATGTTGTACAAACGTGAAAAGTATCTTGTTAGAACAATAATGACCTTTCACGTTATAACGTGATACACTTGTATTTTTCTTTTGCCTGGGTGGCAGCTCTACGCTTCCGTAGTTTTCACTCTTGTATGCTTTTCATACAAGTTTCATACAAGACCGAACAAACTTTATAAGATTTATAAATATCTTTTCCATATGGGAAAATACAAACAACTAGGCATGTGTGGGACTAGTCATCGTCGCTGCTGTCACTAGTCAGTACCAGACTTACTAGTCAGTTAATCTGTTAAAATTTTATTCTCAATTATGATAAATGGTTGTGTCCTAAGCAGCCACCAGATGGAGCATCGTTGTTGAGAAACACATCAAATCTCAGCTTGATGTTTTGTTATCAAAAATTAACATCAAAATAAAATAAAACGATGCTCAGTTTTAGTATTTGCTAGTTTGGTGAAACCTTTTATTAGCGCATTATTAGTAAAACTTTAAGTTGTGGTTTATTGTAATACCTAGGGCTGTGCCATATGACCAAAATGTTATATCCCGAAATAGGACATTCATCGTCCCGACAACCACATATATCACAAAACGCTTACATTTTCTGTCAGTTCGGTGAATCTCGGGCAGCTCGACCTGTGTGAAGTGTTTCAGCCGGAGTAGCTGGAGTCGAGTGTTTTGACCGATGCATGAAACTGTAACAGCCGCATTTGCTTTGTATTCATTACACGGCGTGCTGCGGGGAAAAGCCTGTTCTAATGTTTGAGTCGAAGGTTTATGTTTTAGCACCTGACGGCTCTTTCACTTCTCATCCGTAAACACTCTGCGTACTCTTTCACGTGATTCAGTTTATTTTGAAAAATCTCAACAGGATCTTCAGCTTTACCGTAAAAGGTTTATGTGGAAAACAAACAAGTGGACGTCAGAGCTGTCACTACCCGATCCGTACCGGAAACCTGATCGGTACTACGCATGTGTGAAAGGTGTCTCCTCCCGGCTGAAGCATTTTACGCTAGTTACGGGTCAGAGTATCTGTTAAGAATAATAAGTATCTCTTAAATTGTTTGCAGTAATGAAACATTTCAATGTAATGTAGACAAAAACGAAAAATAAAACGATAGTTACAGATCAGGACTCCCCGATCCGTACCGCGCATGTGCAGATTTTTCTTCTTCTTCTCTTCGTTTAATGGCAGTTTACTCCCCAGTGTACAAGGATACCGCCACCTGCTGACCGAGCGAATGAACCCCATTGTAAAATGAACTAGCGTCATTACAAACGCGTGTTAAATTTGATTTAGTGATAGTAGAGTGCGTTTATGCTCGTCTGTGTAGAGAGGATTGATGGAACAGCGATGATTATGTCCGCTATCACTGTCAATTGTCAGTAAACACTTAATCGGGCTGCTGAATCTTCACGTGTCATATTACTAAGTCAGTATTAGTAAGTCTGTAATTAGGCGCCATTCTTCTTATTTTACAGCGCTGTTGTTTAATCGGGGGACGAGAAAAGCATGAATTTGTTTGTAAACGGATTATCCATAGTTTAAATGTCCCGGCAGTCAAAAAGGAGGCAGAGCTGTTGAGAAATGCTAGGAGCTAACTGGGCGCTAACCGTGTCACTCTTAACTGTCGCAATGTTGGCAAAGAGAGGAAGTGACGTAAGATTTGCATATGCGTGGTACGGATCGGGTAGCGACAGTAGCCACGTGCTTCCCTCGGGTCCTCAATTGTTGTGACACGTGTTCGAAATGCAGAGAGGTGCGTTCGATTTGCCACACGGAGCAGCGCGAGAGTAAAGCATGAGGGAGGGGCTAATAATCAGTCATTTTTAATGATCGTTGAAAGCCCAGATCGTAATCGAGATTAAAATTCGATTAATTGAGCAGCCCTAACCGTAAATACAAAAAAGTTGCACAAAATTATTTCCAACTAGGGCTGGGCGATTTATCGAGTTTTTTTTAAAATATCGATATATTTTCATACGAGATATAAGATGTGACAATATCGTTTATATCGATATAGTCTATGTTACGTTATAATTATACTTGTGGAGCCGCAGGTTTGCCTCTCTTTCGTCCACTTTTGTCTCTACGCAACGTTACTCGGCCTCGCCTCTCATTCACTGAACACAACTCCCCCTCCCCCATAGCTTCACCTACAGGCAATGACAAGATGAAAGCGGAAAATCTCCGTTAGCGAGTTACCGTGCGTGGGGCTGGGCGGCGTCAACGTGTTAGCGAGCTAACCGTGCTAACGAGCTAACTGCGCTAACGACATGCAGCCCGTAGGGGCTGCACGGCCTAAAATCCTTTCATTTTCTCAAAAATCGACAGCGCGCCTTATGTATGAATTCTGGTTGTGCTTACTGACCGCGAACCGATTTTATGTGATACACAGCGCTCAGCAATCTGTCAAAAAATGTTTTAATATGACTTTGCTAAGCTACGGAGCTGCACCGCTTGATGTCGGAGGATTACGGCTACCGAGGAGGAGCCTCGCGGAGTGATACGTGCTGTGCTTCAACGTAATATTACCGTACTGTGTGTGTATAAGGACCTGTTCAGAGAAGTGGTGCAGCTGTGAAATCTGTCTCTTTGTTATTACGCTCAGCGTCTATTAGTTTACATTTTGACTGCACAATTGTGAGCTTTTTGTTATGCACAAAAACAACATTGTTTTCTTTTATTTATGGACCATGATTATTTAATAAATGCTGATAATTTATTTTTGAGTAATTTCTTCATGTACATCTACGCTGTATGTAAATAAAAGTGCCCGTGTGACATCTGGGACACAGTGTGACTAAGAACTCTCTTTTTGTTCTTAACTTATGGCTTTAAAAAAATTAATAAATAAATAAATCGAGATATATATCTTATATCGCCATCCAGCTAAAAAAATATCGAGATATGAATTTTGGGTCATATCGCCCAGCCCTATTTCCAACCACAGGAAATTTATTTTGAGTGTCTTCATAGTTTTGTTTTTGAAATACACCAATTTTTATATACTGCAGGAAAACCAAAAATAAATATTATCATGCAAATTTGCAAAGAAAATGGCATATGCATCAAAATAAACTATTTCCAGCAGTGCAATCTGAGTCCTAAGCATCCCAGAAACGACACAGAAAGTCATAAAGTCAAACATAACTTTTAAAAACACCAGTATAGGCTCATGAGGCCCTGAAGGTAAAAAAACGACATTTCCGCGAAAAATGACGTCACTTCCGGTTCCGGGCAGGTGATGGCGGACATGTGATAGTTCGTGCTGACGTCTATTCCAATGTAGGAAGTGCTATGAACAGCTGATCGGATCGGCAAAGCGTGTTTCTGGAATATTATGTTTTTGTTCCTGCAAGTGTTTTTTATGAAATTTTTGCAAAGCTTTATGTGGAAGGAAACCGTGACCGAGGACAAGCTGATGGCATAAGATGTCAGTACAACTCCTCCGGTTTCTTATGAAAAAAATTATTGCGCTAGCTTGCGTGGTTGCAGTTCTACTGGGGTTAAAAATAGTTACGCAAAACGGAGCGTGCTGCTCTGACCGGCTTTAAAGGGTTAAAAAGACTAATAACTAATAAAAACTAAACATTTTGAATGAATCCAAACTGAACTGAAATGAAACTGAATTAAAAACATAGAACATCTTCAATGCAATAAAAACTGATTAGAAGATACAAAACTGTAACAACATGAGATTTTAGGTGTGTGCTTGGACATGAACAGCTGATATTACACGTCTGTTAAAGATGATTGTTCCTGTGCAGGCCTTCACTACACGCCGTGACACCATGACACTAATACACCAGCAGGGTGACGATGTCTAAACGGGAAACAGCTTGTGTACACAGTGAAAGCTTAAACATAACCGTGTCGTACCTTCCTGGCCAGCAGACCTTTCCTCCTCATGCCACAGGCCTCCAGCTGAAGGCGTCCTCGCAGGGCCAGCTCGATCAGCATGCACCCTCGCAGCCCTGATGAAATGCAGTCATTCCAGAATGAGGTGTAGCCCTGTGCAATGGGACACATCGTCACAATCCAGGTTGTCAAAGAGTGCCAGAAGCCGACGAGCTCAGTACCAAATCATTGCAGGTACTTGGGGCGCCTTGAGGCGACTTTTGTTGTGATTCGGCGCTATATAAATAAAACTGAATTGTATGAGTGTGTCACAGGGCTAACACACAGAGACAGACAACCATTCACACTCACATCCACACCTAAGGGCACCAACTAACTCAACCCCACTAACTGCATGTCTTTGGATGGAGGGCGGAGCTGGAGAGCCTGGAGAGAACCCACGCAACCACGGGAGAACATGCAAACTCCCCATAAAGGGAGGTGGGAGAATCGAACTGCATCCTGTTTGTGGTAAATTCAGTTGACTGTACATGATTGGGAAAGGCACACAGCTGTCTACATAAGCTCCCATAGGTAACAGCACAAGTCAGAGCACAAACCCAGCCATCAAGTCCAAGAACGTGTGTAAACCAGGACTGTATCGAGGCATAGATCAGGGGAAGGGTACAAAAAAAGACTTCTGGCACTGAAGGTCCCAGAGTACAGTAACATCATCTATAAACAGGAGTTTGGAAACACTTCTTAGAGCTGGCTAATCTGAGCAGCACATGACAGGCGCTTGCAGTTTGTCACCTGAGGGACTCTCAGACCATGAGAAACAAAAGTCTGATGAAACACAGATTGAACTCTTTGGCCTGAAAGACAAGCGTCATGTCTGGAGGAAACCAGGCGTCCCTCATCACTTCCTTACAGGTGCTGCCCATGGTGGTGGCAGCATCATGCTGTGGAGATGCTTTCTAGCAGCAAGAACTGGAAGACCAATCAGAGTCGAGGGAAAGAGGAACGCAGCGACATACAGAGACGTGATAACGTGCTCCAAAGAGCTCTGGATCTGGAGGGGAGTAAGCTGTGCGCTTACTTTTGCTTTGACGATCAAAAATGTCTTGTTCCTCACCTCCCACAGAGTTACTCACCGATCCTGACAGAACATATATGCATGTGTCCGTACTGACAGCAGTGTAAGCTGAGTGAGCTCTGGGAGACACTTTGACACTTCTGAGGCAGAATATGGACCACAAATGTCATCGTTGTTCACTGTTAGCATCACAGTGGAATCATGTTTTGGCCACCAGGGTTGTGAGTCGGTCACACGACTGAAAACTGAGGAAATGGCTCATTTTAATGTGTGCACCACCCAGGCTAACTTTTATGATCATTATTTAACAGTTGTTGTTGCAGCAGAGCTTTTCTGACCTCTGACATTCCTCCTGAAGTTGTTCAGTGCTGTGAATGTAAACTACTTCAGTCAGTGAGGGAGGGACTGAGTGCTGGTCTGTCTGTCAGCTGGAGGAGGCAAACACAGCACCGTTTGTCTCAATATTGTTGACAATTTCAATTCTAGATGACCTGAATATCAGATTATCAGTTCTGTTAACAACCAATCAGCAGCAACTTGTCATCAAAGCAGAGTCCCACAGCCGTGGCATGGGTGAGAGAGGACCACGCTCTACTTTATCAACATGGATCTGAAGGAATAATGTTTGGTCACCCACTGAAACTCATCCGTCTTCATTTCTCAGCCAAATTTGTGATAAACTGGAGTCTTGTTGTGTACCTGAAACTCTCCATCAGCCATTTGGCTACTGAAGCTGCTGCATTTACTCTCTACAGAAGAAAAAACAGTTGTTTGTGTTGCTGACGTCAAAGTTAAAACGAGCAAACATGGTTTGTAATTTTGTTTAAACTGACACAAGTTTCCTGTTAAATTTGGAGGTTGAATGACTCCGTTTTAGTTGCATTCCTAATGTTATGTGAACGGGACTGAATCCGTACTCGAGGATTTTAGATTTATCGGTGGATTTCACTTTGCTTGCTGTTCGTAGTTCAGTGACAGCAAATCATCGATACATCTAAACACACCTTTCACTGGTACTGTAGCACTTTGTATTAGTTATAATCAAACACTCCTGTAAACAGTTTTTTACTTTGACTCCATTCCGTTTATTCTTCTTACTCATTGTGTTAGCTTGGAGCTACTAACATCAACGCCAGGATCGCCGCACTTATTCTCCGACCATTACTGCTGAACTACTGGAAAATATCATTTCTTCTCATAATCGTGTAGCACCAGACATTAGCTATCTCGCTGCAGACTGAAGACAGCAACTGTTGTTAGCTACAGCTAGCATTGTAGCAAGCAGGGATGCTAACTTACATAGAGCTGTTTGGAGACTACAGCTAACGTTAGCCGAGCGATAACATTTAGCTTATTTGCTACAGCGTTAAGGCGCAGTTTATCTGCCATTACCTCTCGGTCCTTCAGTCCTAACAGCAACACTTCTTCCATCAGTGTAAGACGTGTTTCTTTGGAGTCTCCGGTATCATCATCGTCCTGATCCTCCGCTCGCCGGGGCCCGTGGTCTTCTTGGCCGGACGGTCGGTCTTTCTCAGCGGCGTTACGCGAGGCTTCGGTCCGCCTCTGCACGAGGCCCGAACTCCTCTGAGTCAACGAAGTCATTTCTGCCGGCGAGTGTGCTCAACAACTACGAAAGCAGCAAGTCTGGGACTACGTTCACCCAAGTACTTGTCAACCATAAGTATTTTGCGTATAGGTTAGTACCCTTATCAGGAGGAGTCCTCCTCCCCTTCCCCACCTTCCGCACCAGCGTCTGTCTAATATGGCGCCGAGCGGAGACTGTGGTACCAAACCCATCCAGCAGGTTTGGTACCACAGTCCTGCTGGATACCAAGCGACCCACCTTTAACTTAGTCTGAACGCCACACCAGCTGGCTAAAAGGCTCATGCTTGGACAGACCCACTGGACTCCTCCATATAATAACAAAATCTAAATACATACACAGATTCATGAAAACAAATAAGTACATTAAAAATACACTTGTTCCCAAGTGGAACCACAAGATAAACATGATTAAAGAACCAAATTAGTTATTCTGGACCTGTTCCTCTCGTGCTCTGTGTCCATTAATCATCTTAACTAACAGGGAAGGAATGAGTGCTTGTACTGGTCGTGCTGACATAGAAAAGCTGTGTACCGTTGCCCGAACTTTAATAAAACATACTCAGAATGCAGAGCATGCAGATCTGTTATAATGCCGTCTGCCTGTGTGAGGATGGTCTGCTAGTAATTCTTGAGAGTTTCACAACATATTGATTTGGCTGGGAGCTAGTACAGTCATGAGTGTAAAGGTGCTAAACGCCGTGTCAGAGAAGACAGAGTTCATCTTCACCTGCTGTGGCCCGTCTGACATGAAAGAGCGATACCAGTTCATCATCATCGTTTATTTGTATAGCACTTTAAAAAAAACACACCAGGCAGACCAAAGTGCTGAACAACACAAATCAAAACAACAAAGTTAAAATACAATAAATTAATAAGAAAGGTGTCAGTTTCCTAAAAGCCAGGGAATAAAAGTAGGTTTTCAATCTGGACTTAAAGACCTGCACTGATGACACTTGTCTAATATGGAGGGGAGGGTTATTCCAAAGCATCGGTCTCCTCTGCATTTCAGCCGCGACTTAGGAACCGACAGCAACAGCTGCTCAGCTGAACGGAGCGAGCGAGTAGGAACATGTGACTTCAGCAAATCAGATAAGCATACAGGAGCCAGACAATTTAAAGATTTAAAAACCAATAAAAGGACTTTAAAACGAACCCTAAATTAAATGGGAAGCCAATGTAAAGAAGCCAGGACCGGAGTGATGTGATCGAATTTTCTACTACCGGTTAAAAATCATGCTGCTGCATTTTGCACTAACTGCAGGCTTGACAAAGTGCCCAACCCAAGCCCAATTAAAAGGAAATCACAATAGTCCAGACGTGAGGTGATAAAAGCATGAATAAGAGTTTCCAAATTGCTTTTGAAAAGAAAAGGCTTGACCTTCGACAGGCGTCTGAGGTGATAAAAAGCTGATTTTAACATTTACATGACCATCGAAGGTAAGTGCGGAATCAAATTTAACACCAAGATCAGTGATTGAACTTTTCAAATGGGAGGTCAAATCACCAAAATCAACATCTGGAGAATCAGTAGAACGATGCGGGCCAAATAAAATTCTGTTTTTGATCATTAAAATTTAGAAAGTTATTTGCCATCCATGATTTGACATCGCTAAGACAGTCAAGCAGAGATTGACATGGGGAGGTATCCAAATGACTAAAAGGTAAGTAAAGCTGGCAGTCATCGGCATACAAATGAAATGACACTCCGTGTTTACGAAAAATCGCACCAAGAGCGAGTAAATACAGCGAGAAAAATAAGGGCCCGAGGATAGATCCCTGGGGGACACCCCAAAGCAGAGGGGCCACAGAGGACGCGGCCAACCCCAGCTTAACACAAAAACTCCTTTCGGAAAGTTATGATTTTATTCACGACAATGCCAAATCAGAAATTCCCACACAGTGGTGTAAGCGGGAGATCAGCAGGTCGTGGTCCACTGTGTCAAATGCAGCTGTCATGTCCAATAAGACAAGCGCAGCATATTTACCACAATCAGTCGCAACAAGAATGTCATTCATAGCTTTAACAAGAGCTGTCTCCGTACTGTGAAAGGGCTTAAAACCGGGTTGAAAGATTTCAGACAGCTGCGAGTCATTCAAGTAGTCTAACAGCTGGGTATGTACAATCCTCTCCAAGATCTTGCTTAAAAAGGGAAGCTTGGAGAAAGGTCTAAAATTCGACATAACAGAACTATCAAGGCCAGGTTTCTTAAGTAAGGGATGTATGACTGCATGTTTAAAGGTCCATTAGACATGGATCCACATTCAGCTGGATCAGTTTTTCAGAAGGACCTGAGGCGAATTAAGAGCAGAGCTAAAATCAATCCCACATATGGTAAATGGACTGGATACACTTTTCTGCTCTATCTGAGCACTCACAGCGCTCTACACTAGTTGTCACTTTTTCCTACACACTTCCTGTCTAACATCCACACTCTGATTGATACATCAGAGATGCAACATGGGGTTAATGTCTTTGCCCAAGGATATTTGGCAGCAGACTAGGATCAAACCACCAACCTTCCAGTTAGTAGGTGACCACCCCACATGCAGAGGGACATGAATTATCAGCAAACATTCATAAAAAATAAACAACAGTCTGGTCTTATATAACCTACTGTTCCCACCTAAACTATTCAGCCTCTTCTCTCAAGAACTTCTGCCGAGATTTTTGTCAGTTGGCACCCGCCCGGCTATAGCTGGGTTTAATTCATTCTGGTGCTAGGATTTAAAAACTACAAATAAAATAAAATTATAACCCTTACCTTTTGACTGGCAACTGTCTCAGGTTGGACTGATGACAGCTGGGTTAAGGTCCAAACCCCTGCCACTATTTTAGACAAGAAGAGTGTTTGAAGAGAATGGATGGAATTAAAATCAGCAGATGTTGAAGTTTCCTATGAAGCAGTACCCTAAAAAGACCAATAAATGGCGCTATTGTACCATTTGCCCTGTAGAGTAGCTCTGTTATACCTATTCTTCATACTGTTTGTGAGGGAGTTCGCCTGTCTTTCCCAGGGTACAAAAGTTGACCAAAAATGGACTGAAGAAAAAAAATCTATAAGAAAACTTAGATGGAGGTATGCCTTCACGCACGCTCAATCATCCGGGTAAGGAAATCCCAGAAAGTTGATTCTGTTCATCTGTTTTCAGTGGGAGAAACGCTTCGTCATCATCAGGTGACTTCTTCAGTCTCAGCTGACTGCAGGTTTCCAACCTTATAAACAGGACATTTGTAAAATGACCTAAACTAGGACCACTGACTAACTATTGGCCATAAGGTCACTGATATGTCACATGGAGGATGTGGACATGTAAGAGAGAGAAAAACTGTCAACAACTCACTCAAGCAGAGAAAAATATCCTTGCAAAAGGGCTGAACTTTGCTATGATGCTGAGATTGTGTAACTGATCACAGCCACAGAGTCAGAAATTCAAAACAACAACACCGCAGATGTGAAAGCAGAGCAACTGTGGATGAAAATGTCGGCCTGTCTCAGCAAAGAAAAGTCCCCAGCATCCAATATCAGCATGGAGGAGAGGAAGGTACTTACACCGCTTAGTAAGGACAACAACAGCACCATCCAGCAGTCTACAGCAGGTGTTGGTTTGCTAAACCACACAGACCTTCATGAGAAAATTTAGCTCAGTGACAAAAATACTATAAAATACTAAAATATGAACCCTTGAAACAAGACCCAGGTAGTGGTCACAGGAAAAGGGTGATAGATTGTCTTAAGCAGTTGACTTTACTGACCAGACCTCAGACCACAAGTCACACCCAGGGGAATCTACACCAAGTCTGTATAGTTAACTAAAAAAACATAAACAGGGTGCACCTTTAAGACCTCCTTTAAAGCCTGTATGATCAGCTCTGTCACTTGTAACATCTCTTAGTTTCTGGCTTCGATCCTGACCCATTGATAGGCAGCTCTGAACACCACATCCAGAACACTTTGGATTTTGTTGAGAAGGTGAGAGATGTCATCATGGAGGCAGATGAAACCATGGTCTCGTACGACGTTACATCTCTCTTCATTTGCATCCCAGTCACGGAAGCATTGGAGGTAGTCCGTAAGAGATTAGACCCCAACCTCAGCAACAGGACCGCTCTCAGCATCCACCAAGTGTGTTTGAACTGTGTCTTCATTACACCTGTTTCACATACAAGGGTCAGTTCTACAGACGGAAACATGGGTGTGCCGTGGGCTCCCAGTTTCACCCATCGTGGCCAATTTGAACATGGAAGAAGTGGAAAAGAGAGCTCTGCTAATCTACCCTGGAACACCTCCAAGCCATTGGTTCAGATATGTGGATGACACCCGGCTGAAAATCAAATCTCAGGACGTACCACATTACCACATTAACTCTGTGGACCGACACATCAAATTCACCAGGGAGGATATGAAAAGGGGCAGGTTAGCCTTCTTAGACTGTGAGATTTCCATCAGTAATGAGGGACATCTAAAAGCTGACGTGTACCGTAAACCTACACATACGGATCAGTATCTAAGGTTTGACTCACATCAAACGTCATTATATACTCTCTATTGTTCTATTATACTACCTTACAGGACATACTGTGTGGAAGTGTGGGGAAACGTATAAAACACATCCAATATACATTCTGCAAAAAAGAGCATGTAGTTTGTTGTTGCTGTGGTTTACGTGCTGGAAATGGTTTTATTTGTGTATGCTCATGTGTTAGTGTGTATCTATACATCCATCCATCCACTGGAGCACAAACTGGGCGTCATCAGGACACTACAACACAGAGCAAACACCATCCGCACAGACACAGCAGCCAGGGAGGCAGAAGAACATCAAGAAGGCCCTGAGTAAATGTGGCTATCCTAGCTGGATGTTTGTCAAAGCTGGAAAGGCTCCTAAAAAAAGCTCCAGCCGATCCAGGAGTACGTGTCAGGAGTATCAGAATAGTTGAGACAAAATCTCATCTCTTTGACTTTCAAACCCCAAAACGTGCTGCGATAAGGATCCAGAGTATCAAACAGAGTAACATAGTGTACGCTGTTAAGTGCAGGAGGATTGCCAGGATTTATACATCGGGGGAACCAAACAACCTCTGGCTAAGAGGACGGCACAACACAGCAGAGCCACCTCGTCGGGCCAGGACTCTGCAGTCTATGCACACCTACAGGCCAGTGGACACTCTTTCAATGATGAGGATGTATCATCCTGGACAGGGAGGAACGCTGGTTTGAGGGCGGAGTCAAGGAGGCCATTTACGTGAAAAGGGAAAGACCATCTCTGAATGGAGGAGGGGCCTAAAGGTACATCTGTCACCATCTTACATGCTGTGATTGCAGCCATTCCCCAACTCTCTGTGAATTCTTGAATGTGTTGTCTGTCACTTCTTTTCACCCACTTGTCCACATCATCTGTGTGGGTGTGGCATATCAGTGGCCCTGGTACTGACCTCCCAGTCCATTGTTCATCAGTGGTGCTAGTTTCAGTCAATAACCAAATGTACTGTTGTGTAAACCTGCAGTCAGCTGAGAGTCACCTGGATGAGTCATGAAAACTCTTCATCCAGATGAACAGCTGCAGTCTTTAACCCCATTTTTCAAATACATTTAATAGCAAACACTCATAAAGCAGTTTCCATCTGAAGAGGACATACCATGTTCAGACATCAGAGACTAAAACAGCTCTGCTATCACTTCAGACATAAATAAAGACAGAGTGTTTGAAGGGTTAGTGAAGTCTGGCTAGCTGAAACATAGTGTGCTACCTGGTGGTGCTAACATAGTGTAATGAAGACCGAGGAATAGTGGTAACTAATAATAATGAAAGTAAATGTGATTGGATGAATGCAGTCCGACAGTGACCAGTGATTATTTTCAGGGGCTTGTTTGTGCCAAAAAAAGGAAAATGCAAAGCACTGCAACATGTTAAAAAGATGGCCGCCTTAATAAACTCAGTAGGAGCTTGGAACCAGAGGCAGGGTTGATACGTCACCATATATGACCTATTGTTCTACATGTTGGAACAGCAGGTCCTACTAAATAATGATGACGTGCACCAGACACGTCTTAGTATCAATAAGCATAAAACAAGAAAGGCACTGCTAAGTGAAATGAAAGGGCACAACTGGTAGAACTCATGGGGCTCAATCTAGGCTGACTGCTGCAGAGCCATGTGTTTACCTGAGGACACCAATCACCCACCTTGATGGCCCGGTGGAAGCACCTTCAGTTGAACTAATCATTTACTGTATGACTTTATCAGTCCCCAACATTTTGGCTTTCTTTATAACATTGCCCCAGTTCAGTGCTCTGTGTGGGTATTCAGTTATGGACATTTGTGCTCTCTCTGAAGGTCCCACCAAAGTGTTTCAGTGGGGCTGAGGTCTGGAATGGGCCTTTGCAGCAGCTTGACTCTTTTCTTTTTCAGCTGTGCTTGGGATCATCGTCCTGTTGCACGACCCAATTAGAGCCAAGCTTTAACTGTCAGACAGATGGACGCACATTTGACAGATGGTCCACACTTCATGCTCCACTCAGTGATTGAAAGGTGCCCAGATCACCACGCCTCCACCACTGTGCTTCACAGTTTGTGGTGATATTTAAAAGTGGTCCTCTGCACGCCGCCAGACGTCTTCACTTTGGTATCGTCTGTCTGAAGGATATTGTTCTAAGTGTTTTGTTGTTCATTTTGCAGCTTTGCAAACCTAAGCTGTGCTAGCACACTGACTTTAGACAGAAGAGGCTTCGCCTGGCAACCCTTCCAACAACTCGTATGATTTCAAGTCTTTTTTCTAATTGTACTGACATGAAATGCATCATTTGAGATGCAACACAGGCCACCTATATCGCCTTATCCCAAGGATGCATTAAGGTGTTTTTTGTACTTTTCTGTACTCTGTAGGGTCCTGTAAATGATTTTAACATGGTTGTATGTTGAATATATATGTGAGAGTGTGCTGTTTGAGAAGAAGAAAGCCCGGGTCTACCAGTGCACTAAAGGAGGTGAAGAACAAAGGTTACAATGTTAGAGAGATGTCCATGTGTGTGGCATCATAGTAACCAGGATGAATAAGCACAGTCACGTATACAGTACGGCTGGTTCCATTTGAACTTGGAGACAGCCAGAGTGGAAACACCGAGCAGCATGCTAACATCTGCTAATTCCTGCTTCATGTTGTAACAAGTTCAAGTTGGGAGAGTTGGGAGGTCAGTTTGACAGACCATAGTATTATTACTACTGTAGAGTTATCACACGATGTGATGGACAGCACATCACAACACGTAGTGTTGGGGAGCCCACGGGGGGAGGAGCTGGGCGCAAAAGAACCACCTCAACAAATCTGGACGTGACTCCACCCTCCGTGTGCAGTGGGGAGTGGGGCGGCCGAGTGACAGTTCAACCCGAACCCAAACCACCCGTGACTGTGGCTCAGCAGGCTGAAGTTTGACTTTGTCTCTGTGTTTTTTTTCCTCGGTGTTCCCGGAGAGGATATCGGGACTTCTGAAGTTTGGAGCCGCTTTTCTTCAGAAGCTTTGCGCCACTTTATTCCTGCACACAGGCGCTCTGTGAAGCGCGCCTTTCATCTCTCTTTAAAAAGGAAAAAACCCGCTGAAAACACGGAGGATTGTTCGAGCTGGAAGTGGAAGCCTTAGAGGAACACGGTGTAGCCCGCAGGTACAGTAGCTCTGCGTTATCTTCGCACTGAGTACGCGTTTAGAGACGTGGACGGTAACACAGCAGTGACTGAGCCTTTGCGAGTGTGTCGCTTTCACAGAATAGGGACACGCTGGAAAACAGCGAGCATCAGCAGTATCCGCTTGGCTGCACAGCTCTGGACCGTCTGAGCGCTTCACTTTATTACGCATTATACGGACAGCTGTGAACTAAATAAGTCACGTTACTGAAGACTTTCAGATACTAACTAATCATAACCAACCAATCTGACCAGCAACGTTTTCTTTAGAAAAAGTTTGGTGTTAATGCATTATTATTGTTATTGTTATTATTATTATTATTATTATTATTATTATTAGTAGTAGTAGTAGTAGTAGTAGTAGTGTATCTAGATACATGTCAGCAGAAGGTTAAACTATATAACCTCAACAACAGCACCGTGTGTGTGTGTGTGTGTGTGTTGTTTTTCTTCTTCTTGAACTTATAATTTAAAAGCACAAAGCGTGAATGTCTCTGATGTGTTTACCGACCATCAGTCTGTCAGACACACCGAGTGATTCCTTAAAGTTCTCTCTGCTCTCTCAGCTCCATTCACTGTTGCTTTCAAGCTCTTTTGGCTCCAGCTTTAAAATGACCTCATTAAGAAGTAATGTGATTTCTTTTCAGTGTAGAGACTGCCATCCAACATTCACAGCCTACCACCCTCACGAGCCACACAAGTACTTAGTTGAACAGAGCATGTGAAATATGTACAGTATGATTATGAACATGTTGTATACGAAACCATCCAAACACATTTCACTGCTACATGTCTCATGTCTCTGATGTCTCACTGATGTATGAGAGGACACATCGTGGGCTTCACTAGGAAAAAAAACACAAATACTCTGCAATACCTGGTCCTGGTACTGATACTGCAGATAATATGGATGTTTTTCCCAGGTTCCAAATTAGAGTGACTTTGTGTGTGTCTGTATGTAAACGCCTTGAGACAGCTGTACTTGCTGTGAATTGAAATTGAACTGTGTCGTAACAGAGGTCGAAAGTAACAAAATACAAGTACTTGGTAACAGTGCATAGAATCTTCTGTTATTTTTATTGTTGTCCTTTATTTATCCAGATCAAAGTTTCCAAGAGGGCAGCACATAAATACGATACATAATAATATAACAAATGCAATATTCCACACAGACACAGGAATAATATGCAACAATGACATTATAAGCAGTCACACTAACCAGAGGAGCTTTTCTCTCACTCATATAAATACAACTAAAGTCCCACATTGTAACTATTTCTGACCATTTCAGTTTATTCTGTGGATTATTCCAGAAACACAGCCATATTTAAATGTTGTTGTTTTTTAATTGTGTTCTGACTCAGGGGACAAGCATTTGTATATTGTTGGGAGAGCGTAGGCTAGACTGGATGTGGTTTTTACACATAAACACACAGATAAGAAGGAACCAGGCCAAGGAGACATCGATTTACCAAGAAACTGTGTATGCAGGTGAAAGTGGATATGTGAGGTCTGTGGATATATGAGGTCTGTGGATATATGCTGTCTGTGGACATGTGCGGTCTGTGGACATGTGCTGTCTGTGGACATGTGCTGTCTGTGGATATATGCGGTCTGTGGACATGTGCGGTCTGTGGATATATGAGATCTGTGGACATGTGCGGTCTGTGGATATATGCGGTCTGTGGACATGTGCGGTCTGTGGATATATGAGGTCTGTGGACATGTGAGGTCTGTGGATATATGCGGTCTGTGGACATGTGCGGTCTGTGGACATGTGCTGTCTGTGGACATGTGCGGTCAGTGGATATATGCGGTCTGTGGACATGTGCGGTCTGTGGATATATGAGATCTGTGGACATGTGCGGTCTGTGGATATATGCGGTCTGTGGACATGTGCGGTCTGTGGACATGTGCTGTCTGTGGACATGTGAGGTCTGTGGATATATGCGGTCTGTGGACATGTGCTGTCTGTGGACATGTGCGGTCTGTGGATATATGCGGTCTGTGGACATGTGCGGTCTGTGGATATATGCGGTCTGTGGACATGTGCGGTCTGTGGACATGTGCTGTCTGTGGACATGTGAGGTCTGTCGATATATGCGGTCTGTGGACATGTGAGGTCTGTGGACATGTGCTGTCTGTGGACATGTGCGGTCTGTGGATATATGCGGTCTGTGGACATGTGCGGTCTGTGGATATATGCTGTCTGTGGACATGTGCGGTCTGTGGATATATGCTGTCTGTGGACATGTGCGGTCTGTGGATATATGTGGTCTGTGGATATATGCGGTCTGTGGATATATGCGGTCTGTGGACATGTGCGGTCTGTGGATATATGCTGTCTGTGGACATGTGCGGTCTGTGGATATATGCTGTCTGTGGACATGTGCGGTCTGTGGATATATGCGGTCTGTGGACATGTGCGGTCTGTGGATATATGCTGTCTGTGGACATGTGCGGTCTGTGGATATATGCGGTCTGTGGACATGTGCGGTCTGTGGATATTTGCGGTCTGTGGACATGTGCGGTCTGTGGATATATGTGGTCTGTGGACATGTGCGGTCTGTGGATATATGCTGTCTGTGGACATGTGCGGTCTGTGGATATATGCTGTCTGTGGACATGTGCGGTCTGTGGATATATGCGGTCTGTGGACATGTGCGGTCTGTGGATATATGCTGTCTGTGGACATGTGCGGTCTGTGGATATATGCGGTCTGTGGACATGTGCGGTCTGTGGATATATGCTGTCTGTGGACATGTGCGGTCTGTGGATATATGCGGTCTGTGGACATGTGCGGTCTGTGGATATATGTGGTCTGTGGATATATGCTGTCTGTGGACATGTGCGGTCTGTGGATATATGTGGTCTGTGGATATATGCAGTCTGTGGACATGTGCGGTCTGTGGATATATGAGGTCTGTGGACATGTGCGGTCTGTGGATATATGCGGTCTGTGGACATGTGCAGTCTGTGGATATGTGCTGTTTGTGGATATACAGAAAACATTATTTAGCAGTAGCAGAGAGAACAGTGACATACACGATTTCCACAGCCGGTAATAAAACATGGATCAGGAAACAGGATCTTTAAGTTCTGGTCTGATGCATCAATCAGCACATCAGCATAAAGACTCCAGTATCTGTTCTACGTCAGATTATCAGAACAAGCTTGTTATTTTTCTTTTAAGAAGTTTGAGGCAGGTTTTATTTCACATCAGTGCGTGCCGTCAAAATGATGAAAAAACATTTAATTTATGCATCATTTGTAGCGCTGTACTAAGAGTTAAAGTGGGGCAGAACAATCCAGAAGTGTTTTTGAAAGGAGAAATACAGGAAGGGGTGGGAGGGAGAGCGGTTCGGTTTGAAGGCGAGGGCTGTTCAATGCGATCTGAAATCTAAAGCTTACATGAGAGCGACCTTTAATATACTATATACTGGATCAGTATATGATGCAAAATGTCATATGAACCTGAAGTGTGTACAAACTGTGTGTTATTTACAGGGTGCATGAAAACACTGCAGGTTAGAGCAGGACGACGGCTCACAGTGAAGCTCACAGCAGAAACTGATTGATTCACTACAACTAATGTTGTACTAATGCACTAAATATATTATTTTGTTCTTATTATTAGTAGCACAAGGCTCAGTTAGCTTTGGACAAAGTAGTAGAAACATCTTCAGAAAAGCTGCTTTTCACTTTCTGACTGTGAGTACATTTCACAGCCTGCACGCTTGTTCAAGATTTCAGATTTTTTAACACAAGTACTGTACTTCTGCTGACCCTCCTGTTCTCAGGTACAACAATGATATGTGTGGGTCAGTTTGACACACGTCATTGTTAGTCGTCCAAAAGTGTCAGACACCCAAATATTCCCATAAACAGTGTTTATATGTCATGATTAATCCATTACTAACATTTCAATCAATATTTAATGCAATGTAGCTCACAGATCATGGTTCAATGCTGATATATAACTCGTTTTTTCATAAAAAAAATGAGTATTTAAACATTTTTAATGTACATTGAAAAGTCCTGCATACAAAACAGAATGTTTTCCATGATATTGACTTTTCTAAAATGTAGTAATAATAGCTGTAAGCGTGTTGAACATTCGTATCTCAATTTTCAAATCAGATTACTGAGAGAAAATACAAAGTCTCCAGAGACGTGTTCTGCATCCCACAGACTGGCTGCTGACTCACAGACCCAGCCAGGACTCGCAAACATGCATCCTGTCAGTTCTCCTTCAGATACACCGTCTCTTCAGATTAGCTGTTTTCAGAATGACTTTCTGTACCGAGCTCTGTCACACGAGTCACTGCCACACTAGTGGGACTTGGCACCGTTTGTTATTGTGTTTCGTGCACTTTTGGCTGATGTGTATCTCAGGATGAAGATCACAATATTTAACCATTTTTTGATAATATTGTTGTCCTTGGAGGGATATGAATAGGGATGGGTACCGGTGTCGGGTGCCATGATGGCACCGGTTCTGACATAAACAGTAGTAACCAGACCGAAAAGCAGCGCACATTTCGGTGCTTTTTTTTCCTGAGCTGTGATACACTTCTAGCCAATCATTTTACGTTTCCGAGGATAGTAGGCGGGGCCAGGTACGTACGTTCTTTTAGAGCAGAGCTACAGATTAAAAATGCCCAAGGTGAAGCGGTCAAAGTCTGGCTGTACTTCACAGCAAAAGATGCAAACTCAGCAGCAACAAGTGCTTTAAGCTGATACTGTGATACTGTCAAAGGAGGTAACACCTCAAATCTGATGAAACACCTGGCGACGCATAGCGGTTTTTTTTAAATCCCAGAAATGCGCCGTATTTGATAGCTTGCTGCGAGACCTCACACCGAGCACATCTACTGCGGGTGGGTTGCCTGTTATGCAACATCCCCCAAAAACCCGAAGAGGAGAGTCCTGGCCCCTAGCCCTGCCAGTGTAGCAGAAATGATGAGGATGATGATGCAGCAGCAGCCGTTCTTCTCTGCGTGAGTAGCTTAATGTTGTTCGTGTGTAATTTACGTTGAGTAGGCTAACCACGTTATTACATTAATGCATGTAAGGTGAACTAGCAAACATCATCATAGCTACATGCGGCTGTCTTCTTGTTTGATGGCAGATACTCCCTTCACCCTGGCTAAAAAGGCTAAAATGACCAAAGAAAAAGTGGGAAACAGTTAAACATGAGAGGTTTTTGGACAAAGTTTGTGTTTTTTCCATTGTTTAAGCACTGCTTCCAGCCAAGAGTGATACCATATATGCCCCATAGCTGCAGAAAAGGCTAACGTTGTTATCTTTTTACAAAAACAGCTGAACATGAGAGGTTTTTGGACCAATTTTGTGTTCTCCATTCTTTAAGCACCGGTTTGAGCACCGTTTGAGCACCGGCACCGTTTCAAAAGTACCGGTTTGGCACCGGTATCGGATAAAACCTAAACGATCCCCATCCCTAGATATGAACAGCAGTTTCCTCATTTGGTTCATAATCTGAATCCTGAGACTTCAAGATGTTCTTCAGCCACATCCTCCTCAGACGAATCTCCCACCCTGTGATCAAAGCTCCAGAGCCTGCTGGGCTCTCAGCTTTTTACTTCTGCTGCCCGTTTGGTAATAAACTGACAGGCTGCAGAGTCCTTATGTACTCTGCTCATTTCCTGCTGAGTGTACATTCAGTGTGGTTGGAGCTGGCCGGAGAGCAGAAAAGGTTCCCATCAAACGTCATAACATCACTTTACACATGAGGTCAGTAAGTCAGTTGTGTGTTTGAAGTGAAATATGGCTCACCCCGTTAGCCTCCACTTTGACTGCCAGGTCAAACTGACTCGAACCGTATCTATGTAATATGAACCTGCAGGGTTACAGATATGTCAGATGGACCATTTATATGTTGATCACACTTTTTTAGCAAAGCAAAATAAGTTTCATGTTAAAAAAGCAATTTGAACCATTTTTTAAAATGTTTTTCAAATATCAAAACAGTCAGTTGGACCCACAACATAACAGAAGGGTTAAATAAAGCCTGTCTGTACCTCAGCTGCTTCCCTGTCACGGTGTAGAGGAAACAGTCTGAGCTGCATTGGTAATGAGAGCTCAGCACAGAAGCAGCAGAACCAGAAATCAAGTAAGACGAGCCTCAAATTCCTAACAGCAGGGTCAGCTGCTCTCCTGATCTCAAGTCATTTTTTGGTATCAGAATTGACCATAATGGATCAGTTGGGGTGACTCTGGGTTAACAGGCTCTAAAACTCATCCTGACAACCATCAAAAGGCTAAACTTGAAGTTTACATACATGACTTCACACAGTGCGCTGCTTACTGTACTTCTTTCAGAGTTAGTAGTTCTGTGCCCTGTGGTCTCAGTTACACTGCTGTAATTCAATTCAATTCAATTGTATTTATACAGCGCCAAATCACAACAACAGTCGCCTCAAGGAGCTTTACATTGTAAGGTCGACCCTACAATAATACACACAGACATAAACCCAACAATCACATGACCCCCTATGAGCAAGCACTTTGGTGACAGTGGGAAGGAAAAACTCCCTTTTAACAGGAAGAAACCTCCGGTAGAACCAGGCTCAGGGAGGGGCGGGGCCATCTGCTGTGATTGGTTGGGGTGAGAGAAGGAAGACAGGATAAAGACATGCTGTGGAAGAGAGACAGAGGTTAATAACAGATATGATTCAATGCAGAGAGGTCTGTTAACACATAGTGAGTGAGAAAGGTGACTGGAAAGGAAAAACTCAATGCATCATGGGAATCCCCGGCAGCCTACATCTATTGCAGCATAACTAAGGGAGGATTCAGGGTCACCTGGTCCAGCCCTAACTATATGCTTTAGCAAAAAGGAAAGTTTGAAGCCTGATCTTGAAAGTAGAGATAGTGTCTGTCTCCTGAATCCAAACTGGAAGCTGGTTCCACAGAAGAGGGGCCTGAAAACTGAAGGCTCTGCCTCCCATTCTACTTTAAATACTCTAGGACAGGGGTCAGCATTTGGACCCGGTTTCCACGCAAAGGTAAACACTGGGAGCCGCAAATACTTTTTGACATCTAAAATGAAGATAACACTGTATCAAGGGCGTAGACTTGGCGTGGACGGAAGGGACATGTCCCCACCAATATCCTGCGATTATTGAATTGTCCCCACCAATAATTTGATCTCTTCGAATAAAGAAAATCAAGAAAAAAACGATCTGTCAGCGTCTCATTCACCCAGCGGTGCAGAAAGAGTTAAATTACGTTCTCTACTGGAGTCCTACATCATGTGACAAATATGGCCAATGTGATTGGCTGAGCCTTTCAGGGAGCTCTGTTTAGTTTCAGCAGCGGCAAACCTGCGCTGCGAGGAGGAGAGGAGGACGGCAGCAAAGAGGAAGAACCTGGATATAAGAAAGTATTTTTCAAAGAAACCTGTAAGTCACTTAAAGCCAAGTTCACTCATAAAATGTGTCACAATAACGTTACAGGCTGTGCTAGGCTTTGGCCCACATCAGTCTGAAACTGTATGTAACCACGAATAACGTGTTTGGGAAACTAACTGCATAACAGGCAGCACTATTAGTTCTCTCAGTCTCAGAGCAGCGTTTCTCATTTTGATTGAAACTGTCAGAAAACGTCAGCCTCGAGCAGCCCGGATATTAGTTTACAGAGGCTGTTAGAATTATATGTTTAATGTTAAAATGTTGGTGACACAATAATTTCATCCTAATCGCACTGACGTATTCATAGGGTTCATTTTTGAGATAAAATGTCATCATGATATGCAAATATTTCAACCAACCCAAAGCTCAGAGAGCAATGGTGACAGAAGGTCACAGGTGAAATTGGATGATGACTTGTTGGCTCATGACTGTATTTGAAGCACATGTGTGACTGCATGTATGTGGAATGTCTCACTGTTATTCATCAGGTGACAGAGGCAGCTCTGCCATGTTGTAGCTCAGACAGAGGTGAAGAGGCGAGCTCACAGGTGACTGGCTGATGATTTGGTGCTATAGATTAACTAGTATTTATTATCATGACAATTGTTAGGCTGCTGATGTAAATTGATTCATTAGTGTATGTTTGACAAAGAATCTGAATTGACATGTCTCACTTTTATATGGCACAAATCAATGTGTTATTTTATCAGGTGGCAATATGTCCCAGTGCAGTCAGAGGGGAAGAGCCAGGCCCAAAGGTGAGGCACATCAAGCACAGAATAATAATTGTAATCTGAGGATAAAACGCAGGTACTGCATTCAGTGTCCCCTTAGTGCTAATGTATCAGAGATGTTGGTGTAACTGAAGTAATGTTGTTAAGTCCTTGAAGTCATATTCTTTTATTGTCATGACTGTATTTGAAGCTATTTTTATGTTTGTATGATACCTGATTTATATGGAATATGGCTGAAGTAAACTAAAGCCTAAAATACTTAGTCAGTCATTTGTTTAATAGTAATTTAACATTATATAATTCACATGTAAAACTATGAATTGTAATTTTAAATGGTTTAAAAGCAGGTAGAATAGCATATGTAGGCAAGTATATTTCTCCTTTTTTTTAAATCAAGAAGCAAAGACAAAAAGGGAAAAAAAGAAACAGGGTTCGATGGTTGAATCGTCCGTCCCCACCAACGCCAAAACCAAATCTACCCCCTTGCACTGTATATATTGTTTTTTACTTGTATGCTTTGTGTGAACAACTAAAGTGTGTTGCTTATGAAATCCATGAAATGCTACAGAGAAAATGACATGTTATTTATGTAATGAACACATTTTGAACTCCTAAAGAAATATAACAAAAGGAAAGACACCCAGCTGAACTAAAAGGATCCAGGAAACAAAAACTGTTGTGAGCCGCCACCCTCATATCGCCTTTGGGCTTTTGGAGCCTTGACCTGACTTTTAAAAAATAATTGGAAAAAAAGCACTATGCTGCTAAAAAAAATAGATATTTGCAAAATTCTGCCTAAATATGTATTTTACCTGGTTAATGTCTGTGGCGGGGCGTGGTCTGCAGCGCCGCTGCAGGGGAGGCGGACGCACCTGAGCGTCTGTGCTCTCTATGCTGTTGTTGGTATATGTCGGGCTGTGAGCTGAAAAGCTACAGCTGGCTGTATGCGTACAGCAACCGTGTGTGAAAAGTGGTCAATAAAGAGATGCTGAAAAGCGTGTTCATGCAAACACCATTGGGTCTTTCGTAATATGTTTACAACGGGACTTCTGCTCCTGAACCTCTGCGCACAGTGTCTGCAGATCGGGGCTGTACGAAGTCACTTTCATCTTTACGCAGGACTGTAAGCTGTCGTCTGTGAGGCGTGAGCGGTGTTTGTTTTTAACATAGCTCACAGTGGAGCTGCTGACATAATGTGGATCCGAAGATCCATAATTGGCCTACCTGGGGTTGAAAGTCTCGATAAATGCATGGCGTTTCGGCGGGTACACCGGCTTCCGCGAGCGTGACGCTTATTTTGAGCGATGAAAAAATAAAAAAATATTTCAATATCACAATAATCTTCCAATTTAGAACTACAAGTTTAAAAAAAAAACTAACATAAAAAAAATACACTTCAGCTAAATACTTTTAACTTATTTTCCCAAACCACCTTGTAGTGTGGTTATATGAAATATAAGAGAAAGAGAGAACTTTAGGAAATTAATATAGCCACTACAATGATCATCAAAACGATGAAAAAATATTGGCGTAAACAGTTTATTTTGCAACACCACGAAACAAACGATAGCGTAAAATGAAACGATAGACGTTTTTATATCGTCATCCGATATATATTGTTATATCGAACAGCACTAGAAAGCAGTCTTACATATTTGTTTAATATGTGCGTTGAAGGACATGTCCTGGTCAAAAATGACTCCAAGGTTCCTCACAGCGTTACTGGAGGCCAAGGTAATGCCATCCAGAGGAAGAATCTGCTTAGATACCATATTTCTAAGATTTTCAGGGCCGAGTACAATAACCTCAGTTTGATCTGAATTAAGAAGCAGAAAGTTAGCGGCCATCCAGGTCTTTATGTCTTTAAGACATTCCTGCAGTTTAACTCATTGGTGTGTGTTATCTGGCTTCATGCACAGATAGAGCTGGGTGTCATCAGCATAGCAGTGTAAATGTATGCTATGTCTTCTAATGATGCTGCCTAAGGGAAGCATGTATAATGTAAACAGAATTGGTCCTAGCACTGAACCCTGTGGAACTCCATAATTAACCTCAGTGTGTGAAGAGGACTCTCCATTTACATGCACAAACTGGAGTCTATTAGATAGATATGATACAAACCACTGCAGCACAGTACCTGTAATACCTACAGCATGTTCTAATCGCTCTAATAGGATATTATGGTCGACAGTATCGAACGCTGCACTGAGGTCTAGCAGGACAAGCACAGAGATGAGTCCACTGTCAGAGGCCATAAGAAGATCATTTGTAACCTTCACTAAAGCTGTTTCTGTGCTGTGATGAGCTCTGAAACCTGACTGAAACTGCTCTATGTTGGTACAGGGCATTGAAGATGATAACAGCGGGTGGATTATATTCTTAAACTTAGTTACAGCGCTTTCAGAAAGACATCTACTGTGATAAAGTCTACTCTCCACTGCTGTGTAATCAATTATTGTAAATGTAATCAGGAAATGATCAGACAGGAGAGTATGGAAGAAATATAGTATCATCAGAATTCAAGTATTTTTAGACATTGAATTTATGACACTGAATTTTTATCCTCCAAATTTCCCTGCAAAAATATTCACCTGCAAAAATTCAACTGCAAAAGTGATGAACTTTAATGACCCAAGCCAGAGCAATCAGCACCAGATCGAGTCGAGTGGCTCTCGGCCAATTAAATTACGCTGTTTGATCACATGACACCGTTAGCCAGCAGTGTGTCTCCTAAAAGAGAGCTGTTTAGAGGTGAGTGATTAAGTTTTTCTCCTAAATAGAGATCATTACAGAACGCCTAGTCCTACTTAAAATCCCATTTATTTTTATTTTATCATCTACTCGAACTAAGGAAAACGTTTGACTAACTCAAAGACAATTTCCACGCCTCCCCTGCCTGACTGCAGAGGCAGTTTTGAATTTAGGAGCAGCAAGATGGAAGCGGCAAACCCTGGCGATTCTCCGGTAAGTATATTGTTTTTTATCTTCAAGTTTGTCTTTTGAAACGTTAATTTTATTTAAATCCGTTGCTCACGTATAAAGTACACAGACGGGGTCTTTGCTCAACTCGTCTGAGGCGTGTCTCACTAAGCGCTACATGCTAGCATCCTGCTAACCGAGCTACCCTTTACATGCTGTGCTTTAGAAAATAGGATACTCGTTAAAAAATACTCCGCAGATATTGATAGATAGACGAACACTGCAAATATAATGTTGTAAACGAAAACGGCCTTTGGTGAAGGGGTAAAATACACCATGAATAAAGCCATAGATTGAATGGCTGCCATGGTTGCAGAACGGCCTGATTTAATGACAAGAATGGGGAAGAGTGAGGCGAAGTGAACCAAAGCCACAAAACACGGTCAGACAAGGCGGCAAAAGGGCAGTGATCTGTCCGTCAGTATGAAGTTGGTGTGTGCTTTGGTGAACAAAAACTCCAAACCGGTAGCAGGAAGGTGCGAGACTCGTGTTTCACTGGAATAGTGGTGAATTAAAACATCCTTTGTTGGGGACATTTAGGTGTAAATGCATCCATACAGGTGAGACAGAGGCAGACCAGACAGTGAAGAAAACAAGGCAAACATTAGAAATATTAAAACGGAAATATAGGATTAATATAACATACAATTGGGG
Organism: Copadichromis virginalis; assembly: GCF_057382275.1. Lineage (NCBI taxonomy): Eukaryota > Metazoa > Chordata > Actinopteri > Cichliformes > Cichlidae > Copadichromis > Copadichromis virginalis. The sequence goes on along the minus strand of NC_140629.1, from coordinate 1,376,255 downwards.
AAAATGTAAGGAACACAATGTAAATGATATTGTAAAGTCATTAAAACAGCATACTCTGATTAAAAGAAACAGATAATTGGGTAGGAGGATGATGATGATGATGATTTTGATGATAATAATAATAATAATAATAATAATGTTAAAGAACATGTACAAGATGGGTATGTATACTTGTAGCCAGAACTTAACTACAAAGTTGTAGCATGCCAGACCATCTTGATTGAATGTAACTTCGCTCCACACAAGTTTTATGGTAGACATATTCATATTGGTATCTAATAAATGATTAATTCTTAGATTTTATCAAACGTTAATTTATAAATTGTTTCTGTCTTTATGTGTTTGTTTCAGATTATGCAAGATGTAATTATTCAGTCAGCAAGACACTTGCTGCAGTTACTGACATCATCCAACTGAACTGCTGCTGTGATGAATCAGAATACAAGGTTTACTTTAGCAAGACTTATGAGTTAATGCTACATTTAACTAAATTGTTATATATTTTGTGTCCAATATTGTCTCCATATGATTTTGTTTTTTGCAACATCTTGCAGAGAACAGAGTCAAGGTACCAGCTTGGTCAACCCTAAAAGACCATCTGTTCATCAAGAAATGACCAGGTGAAAAAGTCATAAACTAAACACTCTGCATGAATTTAGGATGCAACTTTATATCTTACCTGCTCTACACTCAGGGCTTGAATTACAACAACAGTCAATCACATAAAAAAAAAAAAATACTTTTGGTAGTTCTGTGTCTCTCTCTCTCCTCCAAACCCAGATGGCTGCTGGTACTGAACCGGGTTCTGCTGGAGGTTTCTTCTTGTTAAAGGGGAGTTTTTCCTCTGCACTGTCACTTCATGCTGCTCAGTGTGAGGGATTGTTGAGGTTGAGTCCATATGTCCTGCGAACAACTGCTGGGCAATGACACCATGCAATCTTCTGGGATTCCTTGGATAGAAAACCTGTGAGCTGCACTTGTCCTTGGTCTTCACAGCTCACCTTTTTACTGTTTATTGAATCAAAATTCTCCAGTGACATGGATTCTACATTGTAACTGATGTGATGTTCTATAAAGTGGTTTTAATAAAAAAAAAAAGAAGGCAAAAATTAGTTTGTTTCTTTATTCAATTTTTGAACAGTGATACTCATTCAGTAAATGCAAATTATTTACACGGCAGTGCACTATAGGCATAAATCTAGACCCCTAGATAAAACATGATGGCATTATAGCAGTGACAACTCCTCCACAGTAGCAGGTGGGATTTTTCTTTTTTGAGGACGGCTCCTTTTACCTGTCACTACAGATGGTCTGTTTGTTCTGATCAAGAGCCTTTTTTTGGGCAGCTGAAGAGGAGAAGTGTATCTTATGGCCAACCTCTGGCTGTATCTTGGTCATATTACCCAGCAAAACCCAGTATGCAGGTTCATCTGTAACAGTCCTTGTGCCACAGATCACTGTTGCTTCTACATTAAACAGAAGAGCAGTGACATGGGTGCAGGTCTCCGTGACTCCGGCCTTACAGCTGCAGTGGGCGGCTTCAACCTTCCCTGTGATGCTCACAGTGACCCATGGCTGCAATGCTGGTTCATTCAGTCTTTGAGAGTGCAGGACCTGAAACACACACAAAGTTCTTGTCTTTAAATGAACTATGAGCCAAGGCTGACATAAATGTTTTATCTACTTAATCATTAATGTAACAGTGTTTAGAAAGTTAGCACATACATGTAATTTTTCATTTCTTTATGTGTCCATCTATAGAACGCTGCATGTTATAGTGTAAATCTGCCTGTTCTCTGTCAGAAACCTGCCTGCAGAAAATGAACCTAAAGGATGTAATGCAAGGATGTCATCACTTTCAAGATGGAGAAAGCATAACGTGACAATTATGAATCACTTAATATGATAAGGAGATTCTGCAGGTCATTAATCAATGTATAAAATTAAATAAAATTATTTTTAGTGACACAAGATACAAATATGGAAGGAAGATGTATAATCGCTCAGTTTGGGGAAATTGTGGGTAGCCTGCAAGGGCCTCAACTTCTCCATACCCACAATGTGCAACAAATGGGCACAGCTATCTTCAACAGTGGAACATCGGCCAGTTACTTCCAACTTTAACGCAGCTTGTAGTCTTGGAGAGCAGCACACCAAAACTGCATGCACAACTTCTGCTAACAGTGGAAACAGATTAAGAAATCCATGCAAACAGATTCATAAACCGAAAGAATATTATTTTACAGGATTAATGATCATATCAGCCGCTGGCTGATCACAAACCCTGAGGGTGTATACGAGAAGCAGAAGAAGCAGAGGGGATATCCAGTTTAAGTTTAGATAGTATTTGTAAAGATATTGACCATATCCTTTTCTGAAAGTGTGGATATAATGGATGGGGTAAGGTACTGGCATGCTACAACTTTATAGTTGTTAAGTTCTGGCTACAAGTATACATACCCATCTTGTACATTTTTTTATTTTATTATTATTATTATTATTATTATTATCATCATCATCATCCTCCTACCCAATTATCTGTTTCTTTTAATCAGAGTATGCTGTTTTAATGACTTTACAATATCATTTACATTGTGTTCCTTACATTTTCCCCAATTGTATGTTATATTAATCCTATATTTCCGTTTTAATATTTCTAATGTTTGCCTTGTTTTCTTCACTGTCTGGTCTGCCTCTGTCTCACCTGTATGGATGCATTTACACCTAAATGTCCCCAACAAAGGATGTTTTAATTCACCACTATTCCAGTGAAACACGAGTCTCGCACCTTCCTGCTACCGGTCTGGAGTTTTTGTTCACCAAAGCACACACCAACTTCATACTGACGGACAGATCACTGCCCTTTTGCCGCCTTGTCTGACCGTGTTTTGTGGCTTTGGTTCACTTCGCCTCACTCTTCCCCATTCTTGTCATTAAATCAGGCCGTTCTGCAACCATGGCAGCCATTCAATCTATGGCTTTATTCATGGTGTATTTTACCCCTTCACCAAAGGCCGTTTTCGTTTACAACATTATATTTGCAGTGTTCGTCTATCTATCAATATCTGCGGAGTATTTTTTAACGAGTATCCTGTTTTCTAAAGCACAGCATGTAAAGGGTAGCTCGGTTAGCAGGATGCTAGCATGTAGCGCTTAGTGAGACACGCCTCAGACGAGTTGAGCAAAGACCCCGTCTGTGTACTTTATACGTGAGCAACGGATTTAAATAAAATTAACGTTTCAAAAGACAAACTTGAAGATAAAAAACAATATACTTACCGGAGAATCGCCAGGGTTTGCCGCTTCCATCTTGCTGCTCCTAAATTCAAAACTGCCTCTGCAGTCAGGCAGGGGAGGCGTGGAAATTGTCTTTGAGTTAGTCAAACGTTTTCCTTAGTTCGAGTAGATGATAAAATAAAAATAAATGGGATTTTAAGTAGGACTAGGCGTTCTGTAATGATCTCTATTTAGGAGAAAAACTTAATCACTCACCTCTAAACAGCTCTCTTTTAGGAGACACACTGCTGGCTAACGGTGTCATGTGATCAAACAGCGTAATTTAATTGGCCGAGAGCCACTCGACTCGATCTGGTGCTGATTGCTCTGGCTTGGGTCATTAAAGTTCATCACTTTTGCAGGTGAATTTTTGCAGGTGAATTTTTGCAGGTGAATTTTTTTCAGGTGAATTTTTTGCAGGTGAATTTTTGCAGGTGAATTTTTGCAGGTGAATTTTTTTCAGGTGAATTTTTTGCAGGTGAATTTTTTTCAGGTGAATTTTTTGCAGGTGAATTTTTTTCAGGTGAATTTTTGCAGGTGAATTTTTTGCAGGTGAATTTTTGCAGGTGAATATTTTTGCAGGGAAATTTGGAGGATAAAAATTCAGTGTCATAAATTCAATGTCTAAAAATACTTTAATTCTGATGATACTATATTTCTTCCATAGGAGAGGGTTTTCAAGAAACACTGTTAAATGTTCAGTTTCTATGCCATATGTTAAAACAAGATCTAGAGTGTGATTAAAGTGGTGGGTGGGTTCTTTTACATTTTGAGAGAAGCCAGTTTGATTTTCCGAGTTTTACAGCTGGGGTGGATGAGGCTAAGCATCAGGCTTTCAAATGAATTAAAAGTCTGTCTGAGTCTTTGGTTGATTAATCTGATTGTTAAGTGATGATGTGACGAATCCTACTTCCGGGCCTAAAGTATTCTACGTTTAATATGGCTTTTGTGTTGTTAACATGTTTAATGTTTTGTATTTTCTTCTATTTAATCTCAAAAAGCTCCTAAAATAGTGAGTGATCACTGTTGACCTCCCTCGGCTTTTATTACTGCTAATCATTTATTTAAGCTCAGTTTTTAAAACCTTAGGATGTAACTACAGCCCAGCCCATGCAGCAGTATATGAATGACTAACCTCGTATTGTGGATGGATTATCTCAGTTGTTCTCCTGGCTGAAGTTTGGTCCTTTTACAGCATCCCGCCATGCGATTACATTTGTTCCTGACCACCGAGAACACTCACGTTAACTTTTATCGAGTGGGAAAAAAGTTAGCTTGTTTATATTATGCTAACATAGCTGTGTCGCTAGCGGTCACGTAGCACATCATTATATACCAGCTAGCCCAACTTCAGTAACCCTACAAACGTCACTGCTGTTTAGTTTCCTGTCTTCATTTACGCTGGAAGTGATAACAGAGCTGTACGTTTGAATCTGTTTCCAAAACCCCGCAGTCAGGACATGCTATATTGTATTTAGATAGAAGCTAGCGAGCTAACTCCCTGCTAACTTCTAACTCCGTTAAATGTCATAAATTCCGTTTTCATGGATGCCTGGATGTTAAACTCAATTGTTACACCTGGTAGAGCAGAACGCTGATCATTTTATTAAAGATGAAAGACTTTAGACAGTTTTTCAACTCTTTTTTTTTTTTTCTGTTTGGGAGCTGACACAGTCTCTATGGAGATGGGTTTTTGGGGGGTAGCAGGAGGAGAGAAGCTGCAGAGAGGCGTGTAAGACTGCAACTCTGCTTCCTGGTCCCAACTCTGGATAGTCATATTTTGGGGGGGGTTTAATAAATTTGTCCATATTTCTAGAAATGAGAGCTGCTCCATCCAAAGTGGGATGGATGCAGTCTCTCCTAACAAGACCAGGTTTCCTCCAGAAGGTTTGCCAATTATCTATGAAGCCCACATCGTTTCTGGGACACCACTCAGACAGCCAGCAATTTAAGGAGAACATGCGGCTAAACATGTCACTCCTGGTCTGATTGGGGAGGGGACCAGAGAAAACTACAGAGTCCGACATTGTTTTGGCAAAGTTGCACACAGATTCAATATTGATTTTAGTGACCTCCGATTGGCGTAACCGGGTGTCATTACTGCCGACGTGAATTATGATTTTACTGAATTTACGTTTACCCTTAGCCGGCAGTTTTAAATTTCCTTCAATGTCACCTGCTCTGGCCCCTGGAAGACAATTGACTATGGTTGCCGGTGTCTCTAGCTTCACATGTCTGAGAACAGAATCACCAATTACCAGAGTTTGACCCCCGGCGGGTGTGTCGCCGAGTGGGGAAAAACGGTTAGACACATGAACGGGTTGGTGGTGTACCTGGGGCTTCTGTTTAGGACTATGCTTCCTCCTCACCGTCACCCAGCCGCCCTCTTTCCCCAGCTGCTTGGGGTCTGCCGGGGAACAGCTAGTGGGGCCTACGCTATCTTCGGCTGCACCAGCTACAGGGGCCTGGCTAGCTACGGGTGAATGAAGGGTGCGAAGCCGAGTCTACAATTCAGTAATCCTGGCTTCCAGAGCTGCAAATATGCTACATTTGTTAGAGATATCATTACTGCTAAAGGAAGCCGAGGAGTAACTAAACATCTGACCAGTGGCGTGTCTAGAAAATTTTTGTTGGGGGGGCCAGGTAGGGGCACAGATTTGGAGAAGGGTGGCAGATGTAATTGGCAGATAATGTTTAAAAAAAAATTCTACCAACCATTAACCATAATTCAATAATCCTATAAACCTAATAACCGAATGAGCTTTTAACTCTTATTAGAATGAGATTTTAACCACTACGGTGCAAAGTTTTTAGATACTGCGTTGATAAAGTACAAGAGATACAATCAGTGCTTTGTCAGTGTTTACTCAGCATTCAAGGACAGCAATATTTGCATAGTATTTTTACTGACATATAGTGCACATATGTTTTGGGCAAAAACATTTTTGAATATTAAAATACGAACATTTGTAACAAACAATTGACAAATTAGCCAATGCCAATGTAAAATTTTATCTGCCTATTTAAAAAAAGAAGATAATCTTCTCACAAACTGGTGTTTGATTTTGAAACAGGAAAAAAGTGGGGAAACAACTGAAAAGACTAACATTTGAATAAAACCTGAAAGCAAGTAAATACTTTCTATGCTGCCTTATGGTAAACTTTGGTAATATTGATAAAGAACAGCACTGGCTGATGATGAAATACAGTCAGCTGGCATGGTGACACTGCCAGTATTAACCTGCAGGGCTGGACCGGGACAGAAAATCGGGCATTTTGACTAGAGACCGACCCACCAGGTATTAAAGCCATAAAGCCTTTGAATGAAAACAAATGCTGTTAAGATAAGATAAGATAAGATAAGATAACCTTTATTAGTCCCACACGTGGGAAATTTGTTTTGTCACAGCAGGAAGTGGACAGTGCAAAAGTTATGACGCAAAAATTAGAATACAATAAGAATAAATACAGTACACAACTGTACAGAATAGAATAAAATAATATACTATATACAGTAGAATAAAATAGAATAAAAATATACAATAAGATAAAAATAGAATACGAATATACAACTGAGTAAAAATACAACGATGCCAGAAAAGATTATTGCACTTAGTGTTATTGCACATGTGTGGATGTGTGTGTTTGTTCAGTTAAAGTCTTTGTTGTGGAGTGATGTACACTGTCTTGTTGGTATATGTATGATTTCTATACATTTTACATCAGATAAAAACTTTGGTTGTAAGATTTAGATAATTATTTAATAAAAGCGAGATATTTTAAATGAGAATAAGAAAGAAAAGTATTTCTTTGTGCCCCACCTCTCCCTGTTAATTCCCTACCTGGCCCCCTGGCATAACTTTGCTAGACCCACCCCTGCACAGTTACCAGCTGTCAGCTACGTAAAAAAGGATCCTGGTGTTATTTGTCTCTCAGAAACAGTTCATAACTTCCCTTCAACTCATTCATGTCACCTAAACCTGTTTCTCCATCACCTGTTCAGCTCTGATGATCCAGTAAGGGCATCTCCTGGTTTCATCTTCATGTTTCCCTCTCACCACATATCCAAACCGACATCATGACCAGCAGCTTTACAGCTGTGGCTCCAGCAAACATCAGCTGATACTGGAAATTAATATTAAATAAATTCTAACAACAGCTGATCAAGCTGAAACGTGCTGCTGTTGTTTAGCGCGACATCTGCTGGTTTCCTCTTTCTGGCACAAAGTGGGCGATAAATAAACAAGAGAGAAAAGCTGATCATTGATCAGTTTCATGATTGAAGTAGCAACAGGAGAGGGAGGGAAGAGAATGAGAGAAGAAGAGGCAGCTGTGCAGCGTAAAGACAGAATAAATCCAGCTTTGTGTCTTTTTCCATTCTAGCTAAAGTCCGGGACAAACTGCGTCTCTTCTCAGCTCAATACGAAACGCGTAATATTTTCTCTGAATGAGGGACCATTCCATTTTTAAGGAGCCGTTGGCAACTCTACTAACTAACCTTATGAATAAAATAAAGTTCACTATCAGTAACATCATAGCAACTGAACAGCTGTACAGAAACTCCGTCATGCTAGCTCGGGCAGTATGAGTTATTGCAACTGACGGTAAAAAGTCAGCACAACAAAAATAAACTCCACCTAAACTTAGTTTATATCTGACCCAGATAGACTGCAGCTCATAACTTCTTACCTGAAGTTCAGTTCACCTGACACTCGGACCGGCGGCTGCCTCGGGTCTCTCCTCCTGCCTCCCCTTCCCTCATCCACCTGCTGGCCTCTGTGGAAGCCCCGCCATAGCCACCACCAAACAACTGAGTTATTTTTACACATGGACCTGCATCTGGCCAATCCACCACCTCTCATTGTTCATGCCCTTACAAAATAAAAATAAAAAATAAGTCACCGGGCATATGCCCGGTATGCCCGATGGCCAGTCCAGCTATGTTAACCTGCAACCAAATCTGCAGCTCCATACAGCAATGTTACGACTTAGATTACATCTTATAACTCATAACTCTTATGTTAGCTGCCCTCAGTAGCATACTGTCTGAAATATTCGAGGGCTGCAATAATTCTTTAAGTGTTATTTTTTCCTTGGGATTCTAATTTCACCGAAGTTTACTAAACTCAACAAACTTAATATTACTTACCGGGACATTTATTCTGTCCTCATTTTCTTTCACCGAAAAATTGTTTCCTGCAGTGACGTCTTTCGTGCTTGGCTCTCCTACCTTTGCTAACGTGATGCACATAGCGCAGAAGCCGATGCTGCATTCACTTACACTCGGATATCTGAGCTTCACCGTGAAAACATAATCTGATATTTGATTGAATTGTATTGTTTTGCCTTTGGGGTGGCACCTGGGGTGGCCAGTCTGGTTGGGGGGGTGGCCTGTGCCCCCCTAGGCCACCCCGCTGGACACGCCATTGCATCTGACACAATGAGCAAGAAAGTGCAGGAGGGACAGGTGAAGTAGCCATGGTGCTAACGAGTCGGCTACGAGCTAAGCTAAGCTAGCGAAACAGTACAGAGACAGTGAGTGAATACTTTGGCTATAAATTAGGTAGTGAGTACTCAGAAAGTGTGCTTCGGATGAAGCACGTGAAGATTATACTATGAAAAAAGAATGTATTTAAAAGTTTTTAATTAAATTGCTAAGCAGATAAGCTACTCAGAAACACCACTGTGTTTGAGCAGGAACAGGAAGTGATACTCTACCACAGAGAGAGTGAACACCAAGTGACCTTCACATAAAAAAATATTTTGGCATGCGACTAAAGAAATCCTAGGTCACACCGGTGCAACCAGCCGTTCGAGCGCCAGTGCAACCGTAGAGCCCTACATGGGAAGCAAGAAATATTCCCATTGCTTAACTGATCTTGAGCCAGGAAGGGATCTATTAGTAACCAGTATGAACAAGTGAATAACTGCTGCAGATAAAAGCTTTGTGTATGCAGCTACACATGTGATTATTGTATAAAGGTTTGACATGGAGACTTGTGTGTATTGTTAAGTTTGCACCAGTCCAAACTCGAGGAACAGAAACCTGGTTGCCTCTAGGTTAGAATGCAAGTTCGAACAAGTGTACAAGTCTAAGAACCATTACTGGTTCACATAAATGTTGAAGGACGAATAAATCCCCCTGTAAGAAAACACAAGTCTCTTTTCTCTCAGTTATATTGTTTATAATATTACATCTTGGCTGCGTACGACTCTGGATACTGTAGCTCCTGTGAAAACTAAGGCCTCAAATCAGAAGTACCTGACTCCGTGGTATAATTCTCAAACACGTACACTAATGCAGATGACTCGTAATCTGGAGAGGAAATGGCGTGTCACAAATTTAGAGGATCATCATTTAGCCTGGAGAAATAGTTTGCTGCTTTATAAGAAAGCACTCCGCAAAGCCAGAACATCTTACTATTCATCACCAGTGTTCGGACTAACGCGTTATTAAGTAACGCGTTACAGTAACTACGTTATTATTGCGGTAATGAGCACAGTAACTAGTTATTATGCCAAAATCAGGAACGCGTTACTCGTTACTGGGATTTAGATAGGGTCGTTACTCGTTACTTCGTTTGGTGGCATCGCGTAGTTTCCACAGATTCAGTAACATTAGCAAGTGGTGGAAGCCAGCAGGTGGATGAAGGAAAGGGGACGCAGAAGGAAAAGGGACCCGAGGCGGCCGCCGGTCCAAGTGTGAACTGAACTTCAGGTAAGAAGTTATGACCTGCAGTCTCTCTGGGTCAGATATAAACCAAGTTTAGGTGGAGTTTATTTTCGTTATTCTGACTTTCTCCGTACTGCGTGCTAGCTAGCATGACGGAGTTTCTATACAGCTGGGTGGTGCTATGAAGTTAATGATGTTGAACTTTATTTTGTTCATAAGTTATTAGAGTTGCCAACCATCCCGTCTGGTATTCAGAGAAAATATTACGCGTTTCTTATTGAGGTGAAAAGGAACAGTTTGTCCCGTAATTCAGCTGCAATGAAAAAGGCACAAAGCTGGAGTTATTCTGTGTCTTTGCTGCACAGCTGCCTCTCCTCTCATTCTCTCCCCCTCCCTCTCCCGTTTCTACTTCAATCATGAAACTGATCAATGATCAGCTGATCAGCTCTCTTGTTTATTTATCGCCCACTTTGCGCCAGAAAGAGGAAACCAGCGGATGTCGCGCTAAACAACAGTAGCACGTTTAAGCTTGATCAGCTGTTGTTAGAATTTATTTAATATTAATTTCTAGTATCAGCTGATGTTTGCTGGAGCCACAGCTGTAAAGCTGCTGGTCATGATATGGTTTGGTTATCTGGTGAGAGGGAAACATGAAGATGAAACCAGGAGATGTCCTTACTGGATCATCAGAGCTGAACAGGTGATGAAGAAACAGGTTTACCTTTTAGGTGACATGGATGAGTTGAAGTTATGAACTGTTTCTGAGAGACAAATAACACCAGGATCCTTTTCTAAGCAGCTGACAGCTGGTGACTGTGCAGGGGCGGGTCTAGCAAAGTGTTGCCAGGGGGGCATGTAGGGCATTAACAGGGAGAGGGGGGCACAAAGAAATACTTTTCTTTCTTATTCTCATTTAAAATGTCTAGCTTTTAAAAAATAATTATCTGAATCTTACAACAAACGATTGATAGATTGATGCATATATACCATCAGAACAGTGTACATCACTGTCACAACAGTGTTTATTTTCATTCAAAGGCTTTATGATTTTTCCTATAATGGTGGGCCGGTCTCTAGTCAAAATGCCCGGGACGATTTTCTGTCCCAGTCCAGCCCTGTATGCAGCTCATCTGCAGTCTGCTGTTACCTACATCTTCCTATTCAGAAGGCAGAATTTCCGAGTTCTGAGTACAATCAAAGCACCACGACTGCAGTTTTTGTGTTGGATGTAAAAGGCGCACATGACGCTGTGACGTAGGCTAGAATCATGGCAGCGGTCAATGACGGTCCAGGCGTGGGATTTCTCTCGTGGAAATATGCACATTATCTTTTTCTTTCTATTGGTAGGTGGCACAGTGCACTGTGGCAAGTAAGCAAGCTAGAAGACTGCAAAGTTATGGGAGCAACACATTAACAAGAGAATTCTGAGTAAAACCAGTTACTTTCCCTAGTAACTAGTTACTTTGAAAGTAACGAGTAACTTGAAGTAACTGAGTTACTTTTGAGAGAAGTAACTAGTAATGTAACTAAGTTACTATTTTAAAGTAACTTACCCAACACTATTCATCACTGATTGAAGTAAATAAGAACAACCCCAGGTTTCTCTTCAGCTCTGTAGCCAGGCTGACAAACAGTCAGAGCTCTGTTGAGCCAACCATCCCTTTAACGTTAACTAGTAATGACTTCATGAACTTTTTGACAAATAAAATTTTTATCCTTAGAGAAAAAAATGACCAATAATCATCCCACAGATGTAATATTATCTACAGCTACTCTTAGTACCATTGATGTTAAGTTAGACTCTTTTTCTCTAATTGATCTTTCTGAGTTAACTTCAATAATTACTTCCTCCAAACCATCAATGTGTCTTTTAGACCCCATTCCTACAAAACTGCTCAAAGAAGTCCTGCCATTAATTAATGCTTCGATCTTAAATATGATAAACCTATCTCTAATAATCAGCAGTGAAATCTGTGCGAATGTTTTTGTGTTTCTTTTGACTCATCGTGAAGCAGCCGTTCACACTGAATGAATCGTTACGCAGGACGAATTTGCTGCATTTATTTTTTCACATCAAGTTCAATGGTACGATGTTTTGGATGTGTATGAACATCTGACCAATCACATTGTTGTGTAGTGCTGACACAGTCAAAACGCTGTTGTTGTGTCACAGAATGGCTCACATTCTCTGACTCCTCGACTGTGGTCCCATCCTGCTAACAAGAGCTCAAACCGCCCACTGACATCCTGCAATATCAGTCGCTCTCCCTGCACCGTTTGCCCTTCTTGTCATACGAAGCACGTGAATGACTCAGTGATATGACACAGCCCTGCCACGGAGGGCGAGACACCAGCAGCTGCTGATATGTAAGGAAATATGGATACTTACGGATGTGGGTGGCAGGTGGCAGAGCAGGTCAGCCACTAATCAGAAGGTCGGTGGTTCGATCCCAGGCTGCCTCCTGGCTGCATGCCAGATATCCTTGGCATCTTGGGCAAGATACTAACCCCATGTTTGCCTACTGGTGGTGGTCAGAGGGCCCGGTGGCACCAGTGTCCGGCAGCCTCGCCTCTGTCAGTGCGCCCCTGGGTGGCTGTGGCTACACTGTAGCTGCCATCACCAGTGTGTGTGTGTGTGTGTGAATGGGTGGATGACTGAATGTAGTGTGAAGAGTGCTATACAAATACAGGCCATTTACTTCCTTTCATGTGACATATTACTGATGTAGATACACAGGCTATAAGCAGCTGCTTAGAAAGCCAAAGATGCAACATCCCTCGGAAAAAACATGTTTCAGTTTTATTATGTGGCAATATCATGCAGCTCATTAACAGTTATTCCATAATGGAATTAAACTTTTTACTTGAATATTCGATACAGTCCCATAGTCACAAAGTAAAGAAGGTTTGTTGAAATTCTTGCACATTTATTAAAAATCATATTTAAAAATGACGTGTAGCTGAGGCTTCACACCTTTGACTGCAGTTGCAGCTTTAAGTCTTTTCGAGGATGATGCTACGAGCTTGGCACGCATATCTTTGAGCAGTCTCTCCCATTTATCTTTGCAGAACCTCTCAGCCTCCGTCAGGGTGGGTGAAGAGCATCAGTGCACAGTTATTGTCAGGTCTCTCAGGGATGTTCAGTTAGCTTCAAGTCTGGGCTCTGGACATAAACAGAGACATGCCTTTTCTTTCTCCTGCCCGTCCGTGTCATACTATACTACATATATACTATATACATGTCATAGTTTTACTTTTTTATGTTCATAACTTTGTAACAAGTTGAAGCATTTTGTCACAATGGAGTGTTGTGTATAGAAGGCTTTTTGTATGATTACAGGAGGTTAATATAGCTGCAGTTGTACACGGACGCAACCTGCTCTGCTCGGGCCCCACACAGCTCACATAAACTGCTGACAGCAGCTCAGCGTGGCCTGAAACAATAAATATCTGTAATCCCCGCATGTTCCAGTGGCCCTGTGTAGCCAAACACACTGTGTCCTGTGCTGTGTGCTTTATTTCAGAGCTGAAGCTAAAAAATAAGAAAGGGAACTACAACTAACTGAATGTCAGTGTAAGTTAACACACACACACAAACTGCTGACCTAAGAAGTCTAATCAGGTTATAGTCAGTGAGCAAGTCAGAGCTGTACCAGGGGGCCAGATCACTGAGATGCTCTACTGGTTCCCAGTTCAACACGCCTTTAAAGTCCTTCTGTTAGTTCATAAAGGGATTTTAATACTGGCTTAATGTGGTTACATCTCTGGGTGTGCTTACTATGCTCCTTTCTGTCATCGTTGTATTTTTACTCAGTTGTATATAGTATTTGTATTTGTATTCTATTTTTATCTTATTGTATATTTATTTTATTTTATTCTACTGTATATAGTATTTTATTTTATTCTATTCTGTACAGTTGTGTACTGTATTTATTCTTATTGTATTCTAATTTTTGCCTCATAACTTTTGCACTGTCCACTTCCTGCTGTGACAAAACAAATTTCCCACGTGTGGGACTAATAAAGGTTATCTTATCTTATCTTACTCTTTAAAAGGTGCTTGAATTCTCTGAGAGGGCTTGTCGTGCACAGCATGAAAACTCTAAGACCAGGCAGCAAAGGAAGTTTGACCTACTTGTTGTGCATTGAAACACTCATTGAGTGTCCTCAGTGAGCAGAAAGGATAAGGATGCCACACCGAGGATGTGGACAAGTGGGTGAAAAATGCATCTGGCAGACAGCTCAGCCAAGCAGAGAAAAACATCCTCGCCAAAGGGCTGAACGTTGCTGTGACGCAGAGACAAACGTGGGCCTGTCTCAGCAATGCAAAGCCCCCAGCATCCAACATCAGCATGGAGGAGAGGAAGGCACTCACATCAATTAATAATGACAACAACATCATCATCCTTCCAGCAGACAAGGGTAGATGCACAGTTTAAACCAGAAAGACTGTCATGAGAACATTTTGTCACTGCGCAGTGAGAAAAATACTTACAAGCTCCTGAAACGAGACCCAGGAAGTGTTTACATGAAGAGGCTGATAGACTGTCTTACACAGTCGACTTTAATGACCAGACCCCATAACACTAGTTATACCCAGGGGAAGCTACACTAAGGTTGGGCGATTGGACGAATATATCGACTATTGGCTGAAGGACCAGCCTGCCTGGAGCGCTGAGAGGTTCACACGCTTCCCATAAAGCCGGCTGAGGTGCTGTGTCACAGTGGAGGAAGTGGAGTGGGTAGGGGTGAGCAGCCGTCACTCGCAATGAATCGTTTTCTCCTGCCTTTGAATAGGACAAGCAGCTGGGACTGTGTCGTGGTTCTTTTCTCCGTGTGTGGGCGTCAGAGCTCAGCTTTGTTGTGTTGATTATTTTGGCCTCGGCTCACCCTGAAGTGTTGACACTTGTGTTGTGTTGCTTCCTCCTCACTAGTCTGTGAATAAGCGACATGCAGTGATTGTTTCCTGTGGCTGCTTGGGTTTGGGGGGAGCAGAGGCCTCATCTATGCTGTGGCCATTCTGTGCATGGACAAGCCGCTGCCTTCAGTGGAGTTTAAGTATCTTGGGGTCTTGTTAGCACCTGCAGTGATGCAGATGTTCTACCAGCCTACTGAAGAACGTGCAGAGGGAACCTGTAAATTTACTTGCTGTGTTCCTACCATCACGTATGGCCAATGGGTAGTGGGTGGCTTGCTCATAGGAGGCCATATGGTTGTTGGGGTTTTTGTAGGGTCTACCTTACAGTATAAATCACCTTGAGGTGACTGTTGTTGTTGCTGGGTCTCCCTTAGAGGTAGGTTGAAGAACTTCAGGAGGAGCTCAGAGTAGAGCTGCTCCTCATTAAAGAAGCCAGTTAAGGTGGTTCATCTCCTGGTGCCTCTGAGCTGAGGTGTTCTGAGCATGAGAGATGATGTCTCGCCGCTGGTTTGGGAACGCCTTGGTTCCCAGGTGCAGGAGGTGGCCTAGGATGTGTGGACTGCTGCCGCTGCGACCTCTGGCCTCTGTTTATTTTAATATGGCACTTCCAACAATATAACAGTAGTGGAGAACAACAGAGAAGTTAAATCCAGAAGAAAAACTATGTTTTTCATCTAATTCAAACTTCGGGTCCATGTGTGCACAGACTATTTAATATATGAGTGAAGTGCCCGATGAAGAAACTGAACTGGCAGACCACACAGAGCAGCACTGAATTATGGGTATCCTGGAAGACAGTCAGAGACCTGCCATAGTGTCATAGCTGCGTGTGCTCCAGATTACAGTGATACTGTGGGTTTGTCCTGTAGTCTGTAACAATGTGGCACTTTAGATCCACTGAAATGAGGCTGTTTCTAATCTTTGGCCATATGGTGCCTGGACGAAGAGTGGGCTGTGGGGGTGGGTGAAGCATGTAGGTCAGCCTGGAACACAGAACCAACTAATCCCTGTTGCCAAACTATAGATGGACAGAAAGAATGCTTCAACCAACAGTCTGAATAATACTGAGCTCAGCTCGACTCCATTAATGAGCACATTTCAGACTTCTCCTCTGAACCCCACTGTGGGTATCTCACTGGAGACTCAAATGAAGAGTAATATCAGCTGTTCTGTAAATGTTCTCAGCAGTTTAATTAGAAAGTAGCTTATTGATCCATCCAAGTCTTAGTGTAACCGCCTGTAGCTTAGAAAAGAACTGTCAAATTCAAAGAATGATCCCAGACTTGATTTCAGTTCAGTTTTCTTTCTATGGCACCAGTTCACAACAACAGTCACTTCAAGCTGCTTCTAGCTTACTCTGAATATCCTCATGCTGTATCTATTGTGAGGTATGGAGTGTTTCTGCCTGGGGCCGTGTGAGATGACGATCAAATTATACTTTTTCGTGGTGTCACAAAATAAACTGCTTACAGCAATGTTTTCATGGTTTGGATGGTCGACACGTGGATGCAGGCACAGAGGATCCCAGCATGACCAGTGAAGACGAGGCAGAACCAGTTAGCTCCAAACAGAAGGACCGGTCCAAACGCATCCAGGACCTTACTCCTAAACGAGGGGCTGCCTCTGTAGCATGGACATGGTTTGGTTATGAAACGTCTGACACAGACCTGAACCTGCACAAAGTGGCCCCACCCCCACTCAAACATGACAAACCTCTACCACCTACGCAAGAGTCACGTGACAGAGCGTGGAGAGAGTTTACAGACGAGAGGCAAAACGAGCCGTCAGGTGCTCCAAATAAACCTCAAACATTAGAACAGGCTTTTCCCCGCAGCACGCCGTGTAAGAAATACAAAGAAAATGGCGGCCGTTACAGTGTCATGCATTGACTCCCAGCTGAAACATTCACACAGGTCGAGCTGCTGAGATTCACAGAACTGACAGAAGATGCACTATTTAGTGATCTATGTGGTTATCGGGAGGAGAAATATCATATATCAGGATATGAGACTGTGGTCGTATCACAGCACCCACAGTCATAGAACTGTGACGATGCACAAACCTCTAGAAATTAAAAATATTCCACAGTAGATATTTGTTGTAGGTTAGCTAAGAAATGAAAGAGGAATAAACTGAACAGAAATCTGTAGGAAAATACTGCAACGACAGAAGTGCAGCTTTGTGTAACCCAGCAGGGTGGCTCGGGAGGCAGAGGAGGTCATCTGCAATCAGGAAGGCTGGTGGTTTGATCCCTGGGTACGCCACAGGTACTAAGCCCAAGCTGCTCCTGATGCAGCCATCATAGTGTGAGAGTGTGTGCTAGCTGTACAAAGTGCTGTGAGAGAGTAGAAAAGTGTTATATAAGAACCAGACCAGGTACCAAAGAGTCTTCAGCTGTGTGACACTCACACTGGTAGAGCTCCCAGCTGATGGAGAGTAGAACTGAAGCGTCTGGGAGAGACATAGTTTTAACTTTATAAGCAGCTCTTATCATTTATGTACCAGTGACATTACTGTCATGGCTCTTTCTCATTCATTAGATGGGATGGGCCTGCTAAGCTGATATATAGATGCCCATTGGCATTACCAAGATGGCTGACCGATGCCTCTAAGGATTAATGAAACATACAGTGCAGTGAGAACAACGTGCGACTTTCCCAAGTACACAACGAGTAACCGCTGTCATCAGCACACACCTCCACGCCCACAGAGATGTTTCTGTGAGCTGAATGTTCCCACAGCTCTGAGTGTGCTTCATGCAGAGCTGAGGCTCCTTCTATGAGGTCATCATCACCAGCTGCTTCCTTTATCACGTCTAATGATCACTGACATGTGTGCAACAGGCCTGATGTGGAGTCAGCTTCACCAGTTTGACTGTGGGTGCTGAGCCAGCAGTCCTGTAGATGGGCAGCATCGTCCTGCTACGTGTGTGGAGCACTGAGCCAGAGATTATGGGGGGGGGGAGTGCTCCATTTAGGAGGATTTAGGTCATTACTGGAAATGTCATGTTAATGCTGTTGTTATTGAGCTGAAGTGTGTCAGCAGATGATCCTGTTCTCTTCTCAAACTTCAGTCTGGAGATTACAAACCCTTCGTAGCCTATCACACGGGCTTATTGTAGACAAATGCAGATGTGATGTCAGCACAAATAGATACAGCTGCGTTTGTTTTCAGGCTTCCTGTGCTCACATACACTGGATGCACTGAAGGATCCTGTGAATGCCCAGGAGCTGCTACGTTTCTGCACTTGCTGGAAGCAGAGCTGGTAAGTCTGTGATGATCTGACAAAGGAACTAATGCATTTGTTTGTCATTTGTTAACTGAGTCTTAAACTCCATCACTTATCTTTGTCCTTTATTGAACAAGTGAAAATGTCATCTGTTTGTTGAAGTGCAAAAGCAAATGAAACCCATCCTGTATGGTTTTTGGCTTTCTGTCAGTCAGTGAGGAGTCCAAGACTGTAACTGCAGTTTGTCTCCTCAGAGCATACACCCTGTACTATACCCTCACCCCGGGACGTTTAAAGTAGTTGTTCCAGCCCACGGTTCAGCTCAGGCCAGGACAGGGCAGGCACTGTTTGTGTGTACAGGAATAGCAGACGCAGATGGTGCCACAAAGCCCAGCAGTTTATTTGAAGCCCAGGCTCTACATAGTCATTACAGCGTGGTCTCATGGTAGCCTGCGTTTTTGTCTATATCTGCCACAAATGTGGCTACGCTTAGCTTTAAGTGTGCACATGCAGTGTCAGCCCAGAGTCCTCGGGAGCAGCTTGTTGTGAACGGGCCCCTGAAGATCCTGCTGGCTGAGCTGAAGTCAGTTTGATCACCCAGGTCACTGTGTGTGAAATATCACAATCATTTCATTGCTGTTGATCTCGTGCATATCCTGCATCTGACTGCTTCGCTAACAGCATCAAGACTCAGTCTTCAGTCATAAGATTTGAATGTCCCACATAACACGGTGAAAATCTGAATTCTCTGCACAGTTTCAATCCGAACTATAAATACACACAGCCTGTCGTATCGCTGCTCTTTATTCTACAAACTCTTTCTGTGAGACGATGAAGTCAGCAGGTTCCTGTGTCGCAGTCACAAAGACCAGGTTGTTTTCAGCGTGTAGTGCTAGTTAGTCCTAGTAACTGTTCCTCTGCCTCTGTACGCAGCGCGGCTCTTTTGTTTTGTTACGTTTCAGTTGTGATGACGTGGAGCAGACCTCTTCCTGTTTAGCTGCTCAATATAAACGGTTCTATAACAGCCACCAACATGGCATAGCTGCACTGAAGCCTGAACAGCAGTAGGCTAGCATTACGTTGAGCTATTTATTTTATATGTACTTTGGAAATGAAATGATCGTGCACAGTGCTTTTTGATTGGTTGGTGCTGTACATCGTAAAACTCTGAGCTCTTTACCCTCCAGGCTCTGTTTGGTGCACTGTTACCATGTGAAGCATCAGAGAGCACAGACGTGTGCGGCAGGAATGACTGACGAGCTCGATGACTCAGGAAAAACAAACATTATCTGTGTGTGTATTAAAGTCTGTATCACACTGTTTCTGTCTCGTGCTGCAGACCCACACCAGACGTGTCCTGTCAGTGATGACATCCACCCTGGTTCACATCTCCGCCACACTGTCTCTGCACTGCTCTCTCTGAGAGATGGGTTCGGGGCAGCCGTCCCAGACTGGTTCCTGCTCCTACACTGATCATTGGAAGCATCAGAGTGGCGCCTGGTGAAGGACAAGGGGAGATGCCAGGATGCCTATCACTCAGGACAACGCCATAAGCATTCTGTCACTGCTGGAGGATTGGCGTGGGGCTCACAGCACGAGGTCACAGCAGGATGATGATCTAAGTCAGGACAGCTCCTCTGGTTACACGGTACTGACCAGTCTCTCCACATAAGATAATGCTGCATGCTCTCATTGATGTTACCTGATTCCACCTTAAATACCAACCTCTGAGTGGGAGGACATGCATCACACCAAGAAGTCAGACAGGCAGGATGCAAACCTGTTAAAGACATGGCCTGACAGCAGATGAGGGAAAGACAACGATACACAGAAAAGTCGTTCACTGCTCTGTGGTGACCCTGGGCTGGGCAGAGCAATCAGAGAGCTCGGAGACAAATACTCACGGGGAGTAAAACATGCACAATTCATTTAATTATTAAAATGTCATTCAGATGAATTCAGTTTGATTTATACAGCACCGAATCACAGCAACAGTCGCACTGACAGAAAAACAACAGTGTGTCTACATTACAAACAAACAAGACTAACGATGACACATTTCCCACCACAACCTCATTAATGCCCAGACAACTCAACATTGTGCGCTTTGTTCTGGCTGCACAAGCGTCGTTTTTTCCATTTTTACTGAACAAAGTTTGATGGTTTTGTAGTTTCACCTACCAAGTGAAAGATCCCTGGTTTGATCCCAGGAGGACGCACGGCTCCGTACGGTTGCTTCTAGAAGCAACATCTGCTTTCATTTGGTGTAATAAAAACAAAACCAACGTCTTTTTCTACCAAAAGGTGGAGTGAGACTTCATGACGTGCTCCTACGTGAGCATGCCCTCCACTTCAGTGCACACCATCAGAGGACTGTTGAGTCGTGTGTCTCTCCCAGCTGCTGTTTGTTTTTGTCTGTTACAGTGAAGCTGTTGGTGATAGCACATGCTAGCACATACTAGCACATTCAATGTAATATTTGAAATAAGACCAACAGAAATGAATAAACAAACAGATAAAGGATTCCCATAAACAAGAGGAGCCAGTAGATCAGGGGGTCAAACTGAAACGAGCGGAGAGCCGCTGCTGGCGCTGTCGTCTCACACGTTAGTGTTCAGCTAGGACAAAACAAACAAACAAATATTTCCTAAAATGTTTCGTTTGTTTTTTAAATTTCAAATCTTGTATCAGACAAAACTGCAAACTTAGCTGAAGCCTTCCAAACACACTGGTCCTCTGTGTGCGCGCACGTTGTGTTTGTATAGAACAGAATAAATAAGTGCACACAGTGTGCGACTGTCACCGACAGCCTCAGCAGGTTTGTGCTCTCTGCTCGTGTCGTCTTCATAGTCAGTCATGTTGTGCTTTTGATTTTCCTCCCTAACAAACAGTCACTTCAAAGACAAACTGCATTATGTTTCTCCACATCAGTGTACGGGCCGCAAGTGGCCCGGGGGCCGCGAGTTTGACACCCCTGATCGAGATACTGTATAGCTGTTCTTGCAGGAGCAAAGCGTGCTCCGTGCATTCACATCACAGTTCTGAAGCTGCTGACAGGACAAGATTAAAAAAGAAAGAAGGAAAAATTAAAAGTGGCCTGTGAGGAACAGAATTAATGTGTATTTGTTGAAAACTAACGTCTGTTTCCTGATTGGTGACTCTTCTTCTCTCTGCAGCGGCTGGATCCTGACTCCTACCAGAACGGGGATGGGGAGAGTGTGTGCAGCACTGTTAGTGGCGGAGGACATGTGGAGGACACGTCCCTCTGTCTGGCTGCTATTCAGAAGTTGGTGGAGTACATTCATTTCAACTTCATGGAGGGGGACACAGCTCCATCAGCCAGCCGGGCCTCATACAGTGAGGCGTTAGATGTTGAGCTTCATACGGTTTCCCTCAGTAAGGATGAGGGGGATGCTGCGGACTTCGGCCTTAGCTTTGGAAACATCCCTATTTTTGGAGACCCAAAGGGAAGAAAGAAGGGAGGCCCGAGGAGCAGGAGGGATCAGAGCCCCATCATGGATGTGGGCTGCATCTGGGTGACGGAGGTGAGGAAGAGGAGCCCAGCAGCTCGTTGTGGTGGGATCAAACTGAGAGATGAACTGCTGTCACTGAATGGGCAGCTAATGGTGGGAGTAGATGTCAGTGGAGCCAGGTAAGATTAATAAAACCTGATATATGAGTGAAGATCTTTGAAAAGTAAATAACACTCATTACCTCCACAGCAAATACACTGAAGACACAGGCATTGATAACCATCATTCATCATTATGATCATTCCAATCCTATCCAATTTTATTTATAAAGCACTTTAAAATACCCAGCACAGGAACAAAGTGCTGTACAGAAAGTAAGTTAAAACAATAGAATAACAGAAAACAGCAAAATAAATAAATAAAACACATAAAACATAAAATTGGATTATGATCATTAACAAGTGTGAGCAGCTCTGTCAGAGCAGACGTTTTGACAGTTTGCTGCAATGCCACAGTCTGACCCAACAGAGTGATCAGAGCTCCAAGCACAGTGGCACAAGGCTCATGATTTGGACTGGGGCAGCTTGAAGTCCTCTCTATACCCAAGTGCTCTACAGTGATGAAGAGAGTGTGAGCACATATATATATATATCAGAATCAGAATCAGAAACTTTATTGTCATTGTCATGAGAACAACGAAATTAAGAATGGTCCCCGATCATTGCATCATCCCTAGCAATATCAAAATATAAATAAAACAATAAAATTCAATAAATAAAATAGATAGAATACTTAAAATACTAATAAGATATAACAGTAAAACATTCACATACATTCCCACACACATGCTTCAGGCCGTGCATAGATTAACACAAGAGTGGCGTGATGGACATTTTTTTGTAGTATTCAGATGTGTTATTGCAGTTGGATAACAGCTGTGTTTGAGTCTATTAGTCCTTGCTCTGATTGCCCTGTACCGTCTGCCTGAGGGCAACAGTTCGAACAGGGAGTGGCCAGGATGTGAGGTGTCTTTTATGATGTTTTGGGCCTTTTTAAAACAGTGGGCGTTGTGTAGAACTTCCAGTGTGGGGAGAGGGCAGCCAGTGATCTTTTGGGCGGTGTTAATGATCCCTTGGAGTGCTTTCCTCTGAGCCCCTGTGCAGCTAGTGTACCAGATGCATATGCAGTAAGTTAGAACACTCTCAATGGTGGCTCTGTAGAAGGACACCAGCAGTCTCTGTGTGATGTTATTCCTCCTGAGAATTCTCAGGAAGTACAGTCTCTGTTGGGCCTTTTTCAGCAGCTCGGAGGTGTTCACACTCCAGGAAAGGTTCTCCTCTATATTGACTCCCAGGAAGCGGAAGCTTGCCACCCTTTCTACACAGTCCCCATTTATGAATAGTGGTTGGATCTCTGCCTTTTTCCTTCTGAAGTCTATTATGAGTTCTTTGGTTTTTGAAGTGTTGAGGAGGAGGTTATTGGCCTTACACCATGACGTCAGCTGCTCCACCTCGTCTCTGTACGTAGACTCGTCTCCCTTGGAAATGAGCCCCACCACTGTGGTGTCATCTGCAAATTTCACAAAGATGTTGCTGTGGTGGCGAGGAGTGCAGTCGTGTGTGTAGAGAGAGTAGAGCAGTGGACTGAGCACACAGCCCTGGGGTGAGCCAGTGCTGAGACTCAGGGCTGAGGATGTGTGATGGCCAACTCTGACTCTCTGTCTACGGCCCGAGAGGAAGCTATTGATCCACATGCAGGTGCTGTATGGAAGCCCCAGGTCTTGTAGCTTGGCCACCAGTTTGTGTGGAAGGATGGTGTTAAAAGCTGAGCAGTAATCCACGAAGAGCATCCGCACATAGCTACCATGCTCTTCCAGGTGAGTTAATGCAGCATGGAGTGCTGTGGCTACAGCGTCTTCCGTGGATCGGTTTGCTCTGTAGGCAAACTGGTGTGGATCCAGGCTGCGGGGCAGGGCTGCTGTGATGTGTCTGCGGACCAGCTTCTCAAAGCATTTCATTACCACTGGGGTGAGTGCCACCGGTCTGTAGTCATTCAGGCCGGTGATGTGGGGCTTCTTAGGCAAGGGGACTATGGTGGAGGACTTCAGGCAGAGTGGGACAGTCGCCTGTGCGAGGGATTTGTTGAAAATCCTGGTGAAGATCCCAGCCAGCTGTCCTGCACAATCCCTCAATATTCGACCTGGCACACCATCAGGACCCGCCGCCTTCCTCGGGTTAACAGCCTGCAGCATGCGCCTCACCTCGTGCTCTTCCAGGGTGAGGGTGGTGCTGCTATGGGTGGCGTGTTGCTGCTGTGGCTCCAATACCTCCGGTACCCTGGTCTCAAAGCGGGCAAAGAAGATATTCAGCTCCTCTGCCAGCTCCAGGTCACCGTCCGCAGCTCCGAGATTGATCTTATAGTTGGTTAGGTGCTGGATGCCTTGCCACACCTGCCGGCTGGTATTACTCTTCATATATATATATATATATATATATATATATATATATATATATATATAAAAACACCCAGCACGCCCCTGCGGGCGGTTTATCCTTCAAGCTCGGGTCCTCTACCAGAGGCCTGGGAGCTTGAGGGTCCTGCGCAGTATCTTAGCTGTTCCCAGGACTGCGCTCTTCTGGACAGAGATCTCCGATGTTATTCCCGGGATCTGCTGGAGCCACTCGCCTAGCTTGGGAGTCACCGCACCTAGTGCTCCGATTACCACGGGGACCACCGTTACCTTCACCCTCCACATCCTCTCGAGCTCTTCTCTGAGCCCTTGGTGTTTCTCCAGCTTCTCGTGTTCCTTCTTCCTGATATTGCTGTCATTCGGAACTGCTACATCGATCACTACGGCCGTCTTCTTCTGTTTGTCTACCACCACTATGTCCGGTTGGTTAGCCACCACCATTTTGTCCGTCTGTATCTGGAAGTCCCACAGGATCTTAGCTCGGTCATTCTCCACCACCCTTGGGGGCATCTCCCATTTTGACCTCGGGACTTCCAGGTTATACTCGGCACAGATGTTCCTGTACACTATGCCGGCCACTTGGTTATGGCGTTCCATGTATGCCTTGCCTGCTAGCATCTTGCACCCTGCTGTTATGTGCTGGATTGTCTCTGGGGCATCTTTACACAGCCTGCACCTGGGGGTTTTGCCTGGTGTGATAGACCCCAGCCTCTATGGATCTTGTGCTCAGAGCTTGTTCTTGTGCTGCCATGATTAGTGCCTCTGTGCTGTCTTTCAGTCCAGCTTTGTCCAGCCACTGGTAGGATTTCTGGATATCAGCCACCTCCTCTATCTGCCGGTGGTACATACCGTGCAGGGGCCTGTCCTTCCATGATGGTTCCTCGTCTCCCTCCTCTTTCTTGGGTTTCTGCTGCCTGAGGTATTCACTGAGCACTCGGTCAGTTGGGGCCATCTTCCCAATGTATTCTTGGATGTTCGTTGTCTCATCCTGGACTGTGGTGCTGACACTCACCAGTCCCCGGCCCCCTTCCTTCCGCTTAGCGTACAGCCTCAGGGTGCTGGACTTGGGGTGAAACCCTCCATGCATGGTAAGGAGCTTTCTTGTCTTTATGTCAGTGGCTTCTATCTCCTCCTTTGGCCAGCCTATTACCCCAGCAGGGTACCTGATCACGGGTAGGGCGTACGTGTTGATGGCCCGGATCTTGTTCTTACCATTCAGCTGACTCCTCAGGACTTGCCTGACCCTCTGCAGGTACTTGGTGGTTGCAGCTTTTCTAGCGGCCTCTTCATGGTTCCCATTCGCCTGCGGGATCCCCAAGTACTTGTAACTGTCCTCTATGTCTGCAATGTTGCCTTCTGGTAGTTCAATCCCCTCAGTTCTGACTACCTTCCCTCTCTTTGTTACCATCCGGCTACACTTCTCCAGTCCGAACGACATTCCAATGTCATTGCTGTATAGCCTGGTAGTGTGGATCAGTGAATCGATGTCTCGTTCACTCTTGGCATACAGCTTGATGTCATCCATGTACAGGAGGTGGCTGACAACTGCTCCGTTCCGTAGTCGGTATCCGTAGCCAGTCTTGTTAATGATCTCACTGAGGGGGTTCAGGCCTATGCAGAACAGCAGTGGGGACAGAGCATCTCCTTGGTAGATCCCGCACTTGATGGTGACTTGTGCTATGGGCTTGGAGTTGGCCTCTAGTGTTGTACGCCACATCCCCATTGAGTTCCTGATGAAGGCTCTTAGGGTCCCATTGATCTTGTACAATTCTAGGCATTCCAGTATCCAGCTGTGGGGCATTGAGTCATAGGCCTTCTTGTAATCAATCCAGGCAGTGCACAGGTTGGTCAGTCTGGTCTTGCAGTCTGTCTACCAGTAGCTGGTGTTTTGCGCCTCTGGTATTCTTGCCAATTCCTTTCTGTGTCCCGCTCATGTATTGACCCATGTGCCTGTTCATCTTAGCCGATATGATGCCTGGCAGGAGCTTCCATGTAGTACTGAGGCAGGTTATTGGTCGGTAGTTGGAGGGGACCGGTCCCTTCTTGGGGTCCTTGGGGATCAGGACCGTCCGGCCTTCAGTTAGCCATTCCGGGTGTCTCTCGTTAACTAGCAGCTGGTTCATTTGTGCTGCCAGACGCTCGTGGAGTGCAGTCAGCTTCTTCAGCCAGTAGGCGTGAACCATGTCGGGCCCTGGTGCTGTCCAACTCTTCATACTGGAGACCCTTTCTTGGATATCTGCCACTGTGATGGTTACTGGACCCTGTTCAGGGAGGTCGCTGTGGTCTGCCCTTAGATCCTCTAGCCACTGAGCATTGCCGTTATGGGTTACATCCTTCTCCCATATGCTCTTCCAGTATCCAGTATTGCTCCGTCTCCAGCCTTGGTGGTGCTGTTCTCTTATTGTTCCTGAGAGTACACCTTTGCTGGTTCTGTGGAGAACAGCTGGTTTATTCTCCTGCCTCAAGCGGCTGGCCAAGGCTGTGAGTCTTTGCTTGGCAGTTTCCAAGGCCTCAGGTATGGACAGCTTGCTGTATTTCTTAGGCACCTTATTTGTCTTACCTTTCTGCAACTCCGTTAGTTGGCTAACCTCCCTCCGTGCTACTTTGATCTTGCCCTCTAGCCTCCTTCTCCATGGAGGGTACTGCCCCTTGTCGCTGTTCAACTTGTAGCCAAGCATCTCACTGATCACTGCTGCCGTATTGTAGATCAGCTTGTTAGTGTCGGTAATCGTAGGTATTGCCCGTAGTGCTGCATTAACACTTCACGTAATCTTGGTAACCGGCTACGGGGGATCCAGGTTTCAAGCTTGGCCATGATCCTATTTTTCAGGTCAGTTCCTCTCGCACTCAACTCAAGTAAGGGGTCTAGCCTTAGGACCCTTACTGGATACAGACGCCCCAGGCAGGAATCGAACTTGCGATCCTCTGTTCCAAAGGCGTGTAGTCTAACCACTACGCTATCCATCTGCTATATATATATATATATATATATATCTACAGGCTGGGCCATTTATATGGATACAGCGTAATAACATGGGGGTGGTTGGTGATATTAAAGTCCTGTTTGTGGCACATTAGTATATGTGAGGGGGCAAACTCCTCAAGATGGGCGGTGACCATGGTGGCCATTTAGAAGTCGGCCATCTTGGATACAACTTTTGTTTTTTCAATAGGAAGAGGGTCATGTGACACATCAAACTTATTGGTAATGTCACAAGAAAAACAATGTGTGCTTGGTTTCAACGTAACTTTATTCTTTCATGAGTTATTTACAAGTTTCTGACCACTTATAAAATGTGTTCAATGTGCTGCCCATTGTGTTGGATTGTCAATGCAACCCTCTTCTCCCACTCTTCACACACTGATAGCAACACCGCAGGAGAAATGCCAGCACAGCCATCCAGTATCCGTAATTTCAGAAACCAAGCACACATTGTTTTTCTTGTGACATTACCAATAAGTTTGATGTGTCACATGACCCTCTTCCTATTGAAAAAACAAAAGCTGTATCCAAGATGGCCGACTTCTAAATGGCCACCATGGTCACCACCCATCTTGAGGAGTTTGCCCCCTCACATATACTAATGTGCCACAAATAGGACTTTAATATCACCAACCATTCCCATGTTATTACGCTGTATCCATATAAATGGCCCAGCCTGTAGAAATATATAAACCCTCTAAAGCTGTCTGTCACTGTGTTTTGGCACAAAGTGCTTCAATCTGTGTCTGGAAAGTACAACGGACAGAAATGTCTGGTATGTCTGTGAAGGTTCTCAGTCATCCAGGTCATCGTAGTCAAAGGATCTTGCAAAGAAAAGCGTCTGGACTTCTTTAAGTTGCTTGAAGGCGTTTCACCTCTCATCCGAGAAGCTTCTTCAGTTCAAATGTCAAATGGTGGAGAGTCCCAGATATAAACCTAGTGGGAGTTTCCCCCCACAGAGGGACAAAAGGACCCCCTGATGATACTCTAATTGCCTGAGCCAAGGTGGGAAACTGGGCGTGGGTCCCAATCCGCCAGAGTTTCGGGTGTGTTCATTGTGAAACCTGGCCCCACCTTATCATGCGAATTCCTGAGGTCAGATGGCCCAGGATGTGAGTGGGCATTAAGGCGTCTGGGAAGGGATCTCAAAACTGGATTATAGATGGCAGACAGTTGGTGTCGTAAACCCCCGCCTCTGTTCAAAGATGGTCGCTCACAGTGGACATAGATGCTTCTTTCACTCCTCTTTCAAACCATCTGTCCTCTCTGTCCAAAATGTGAACAACACAAAGCAGAGTTGTTCCTAAGAGCCTACGCCTTGGATCCACTGTCAGGGGATACAGAGCAGACTTGATTCTACAGAGAGCACAAAATCACCTTTTAAGTGAAAGGATAAGACAGGTCCATTTCACCATAGATGCCCTCCAGATCAAGATCAGCCAGACCCTGCAGGAACTGGAAATCCTTCTACCCTCTCCAATCTTAGAAGAGGTTTACAAGTTTGTGGACAAGGCTCAGCGGGCCCAACACTCTAAAGGAAAAGAAAGACAACGCAGGAAATTCCACACCTTGCTTTCAAAAACACACACTCCTCAGTCTGAACCTACACAACCCAGAGAAGAAAACACACCTGATGCCAGTCAGGAGAAATGGGTAAAGAACTTTTCAGACAGGATTCTCACTGAACCTGAAAAGAGAGTATTAGCCAAAGGACTCAATTTTGCCATTTCTCCACAACAGTTGCCCATAGTGGACCTCATCACAGCCACAGAAACCGCCATACGGATTAATACATTATCACAGACAGAAGCAGAGCAAATCAGGATGAAAGTCTCAGCCACGCTCTCCAGTGCCAAAGTCCCTCCGTCCAACCTCACAATACAGGAAAAGAAGGCCGTCGCCTCCCTGAGCAGAGACCACAACATCATTATTTTACCAGCTGATGAGGGAAGATGCACCGTGGTCCTAAACACTACAGATTACCATACAAAGATCACTACTCTCCTCAGTGATAACAATACCTACGAAGCCCTAAAGCGAGACCCCACAAGCAGCTACAAAAAGAAAGTTATAGCTTGCCTTCAAGACTTTGAAAAGGACAAAATTATTGACCGCCTTACATATCACCGCCTTTACCCAGGGGATGCCATACCCTGCATCTATGGACTTCCTAAGATCCACAAGGAAGCTGTCCCACTCAGACCCATAGTCAGTAGCATAAACTCAGCCACTTACAACATTGCTAAACACCTTGCTACCATCCTTGCTCCTCTCGTGGGGAACACCCCACACCACATCAAGAACTCCACCGACTTCACCGACAAGGTCCAGAAACTTACCCTGGATCCAGATGAAACCATGGTGTCCTTTGATGTAGTCTCTCTCTTCACTTGCATACCCACCACGGAGGCCGTGGAGACGGTCAGAAAACGACTACAAGAAGACAGCTCCTTGGAGGACAGGACCAACTTCACACCCAATCAGACCTGCACACTGTTAGACCTCTGCCTCACCACTACATACTTCAAATACAACGAAGGCTTCTACAGACAAAAACATGGCTGTGCCATGGGCTCCCCCGTGTCACCTATTGTAGCCAACCTTTACATGGAGGAAGTGGAAAGGAAGGCTCTCGGCTCTTTCAAAGGAAGAGTACCCAGCCACTGGTACAGATATGTGGACGACACCTGGGTCAAAATCAAGACACAAGAAGTGGAATCCTTCACTGCGCACATTAACGCTGTGGATAAAAACATCAAGTTCACCAGGGAAGACACAAAGGACGACTGTTTGCCTTTCCTGGACTGCGCCGTGCACATTGAAGAGAACGGCAAACTCAACATCGAAGTTTACCGGAAGCCCACACACACGGACCAGTACCTCCTCTTTGACTCCCATCACCCTTTGGAACACAAACTTGGAGTAATTAGGACCCTACACCACCGGGCAGAACATGTTCCCTCTAAGCCTGAAGGGAAAAAGAAGGAACACACACATGTAAAGGAAGCACTCAAAACGTGCGGCTATCCTAAATGGGCGTTCTTAAAGTCAGCAAAGAGGCACAGAAAAGAAGACCAGACACCAGCGAGGGAGGATAAGAAGGACAGACGCAACAACATTGTCATCCCCTATGTAGCCGGTGTATCAGAGAAACTCAGGAGAGTTTTCTCCAAGCATGACATCCCAGTGTATTTCAGACCCAGCAACACGCTCAGACACAAACTGGTTCACCCGAAAGACAAAACTCCAAAACACAAACTTAACAATGTGGTGTATGCTGTACAGTGCAGCGAGGAATGCTCAGACCTCTACATTGGAGAGACCAAACAACCACTTCACAAGCGCATGGCGCAACACAGAAGAGCCACCTCCACAGGACAAGACTCAGCAGTCCATCTGCATCTTAAGAACAAAGGTCACTCTTTCGAGGGTGCCAATGTTCACATTTTGGACAGAGAGGACAGATGGTTTGAAAGAGGAGTGAAAGAAGCCATCTATGTCCACTGTGAGCGACCATCTTTGAACAGAGGCGGGGGTTTACGACACCAACTGTCTGCCATCTATAATCCAGTTTTGAGATCCTTCCCAGACGCCTTAACGCCCACTCACATCCTGGGCCATCTGACCTCAGGAATTCGCATGATAAGGTGAGGCCAGGTTTCACAATGAACTCACCCGAAACGCTGGCTGATTGGGACCCACGCCCAGTTTCACACCTTGGCTCAGGCGATTAGAGGATCATCAGGGGTCCTTTTGTCCCTCTGTGGGGGGAAACTCCCACTAGGTTTATATCTGGGACTCTCCACCATTTGACCTTAGAACTGAAGAAGCTTCTCGGATGAGAGGTGAAACGTCTTCAAGCAACTTAAAGAAGTCCAGACGCTTTTCTTTGCAAGCTCCTTTGAAATGTCTGGTAGTGTAATCATTTGTTTTACAGTGACTGTCTATCTTTTGCTCAGTTCATGGTGATTACATCAAACTTCTGTCACGCTGAGGTTAAGTCATGCTTCTGCTGTAGATCTAAAATATGCTCCCACACTTCTGGTGGGCTTAAGAGTCAATGTTTTTTAATGTTACCTTTATTTTTCTTAGCAAATGATTTAATAATCGATCAACATTAATTTATCCTGCCTTACAAAGACCTGCTGGTCACAGCTTGATGGCTTTCCATCTGTTTTCAGTTCATCCATCCATCCATATTCTTCTGCTTATGCAGGGCTAGGTCACAGGGTCAAATCCTCTAGCTTATCCGGGGGAACACCAAGGCCCCGGGGCCTCCTCCCGATGGGACACGGCTGGAACACCTCACCCAGGAGGCATCCTTATCAGAAGCCCTAACTATGTTAACTGGCTCCTTTCGGTGTGGAGGAGCAGCGGCTTTACTCTAATCCCCTCCTGAATGGCCGAACTCCTCACCCTATCTCTAAGGGAGAGGCCAGCCACCCTTCAGAGGAAGCTCATTTCTGCCGGTTGTATCCGCGATCTCGTTCTTTGGGTCACTACCCACAGCTCGTGACCATAGGTGAGGCTAGGGACGTAGATCGACCGGTAAATTGAGAGCTTGGCTTTTACACTCAGCTCTGTCCTCACCAAGATGGATGGGTACAGCATCTGTATCTGTGAGAGACCAACAGACCTCTCTGTGGATCCCCTGCTGCCTTCTCCCCTCACTCATGAACAAGACAAGACCCAGACATATTTAAACTCCTCCACTTGGGACAGTAACTCGACCCTGACCGGGAGTGGGCACTCCACCCTTTTCCGGCTGAGGACCACGACCTCAGACTTGGAGGTGCTGATTCCCATTTCCGCCACTTCATACTCGGCTGTGCTCCACCTGATGAAGCCAACAGAACGACAAGCAGAGATGAAATTCTGAGGCCACCCAAGTGGAAGCCTTCATTCTGCTGTGAACCACAGAGTAGAATAAACTAAAGGGTCAGATGCATCTGTCAGGTCTTTGATGGATTTCTTTTCCTAATTCAAAAATACTATTTCATGCCAAACTGTCAAACTGTTATCTTTGGCATTTTGCATAAAATGAACTAAACAAATGTCAACCAGTTATGTGTGTTTGTGACAAGTGCTTGTAACAAAGATTTAAAACAATTTAAAATAGTTGTTATTAATTTGTCTGCTCTGTGTAGACAAACACTGGTCCATTCCTTGAGTCAGGAGCCTTTTTATGTTTGAATGATTCACAGGAAGGCGTGTCGGTGTGAGAGCTGGTGTTTTGAAACTTATGCACATTACTATATTTCAACGAATATAAACACAAATCAAGCATTTTATTGTAGAAAAGTGTAGAAATACTGACCTAAGTGCAAAGACTGTACTCCTAAAATAGTTCTGCCTTTATTTTATGACACCTTTATCTTATTTCATCTTTTCTTTGCCTTATTCACAGTTACCTGACTGACCAGTGCTGGAATGGAGGCTGTATTTACCTGATACTGCTGCGGCGAGTCAAGCGAAAGGCTCCTCTTCCTCCCTGCGAGGCAGCTGAAAGTGTTTGTATCCCACTCACCAGTGACAACTGTGAAGACCAGCGTCGCAGCACATCTGAGTCCTCCGACAGCTCTGCAAATTACAGACGCACACGTAAATTTGGAGTGATATCACGCTCATCCTTCAACCAAGAGGACAGGCAGCGTACGAGTTCAGAAGTCCGGAGGTCTTATCATGACTACAGTTCTCATCCTGGGAATATAGAAACTAGTCCTCCAGATAACTCAGCTCACATCCTCCCCACACCTTCTAAGGAAAGCCCGGACCACTGTTCTCAGCTCAGAGCTGCTCCCCAGCGTCAACACGGTGGCGAGGCTGCCCCCCAGCCGCTAAGGTGTTACAGTCAGCTGCTAGAGTTCAAAATGGATTCTTCCTGCAGTGAATATTTATGCCAGGTGAGACAAATCGGATCAATGCTCGTCTGTTAGAAGCTTCCAACGTGTTTTACTCAGTAACTGTTTCAATGAGAAGCAAATACAATCTACTGTGGTGCAGCTGTTGATAGGTTCATCTAGCATAAACCCATTGCTGGAACGCCAAGACAATTGTACTCCAATGGCAACAGCAAAACGAAAGTCACCCGAGCTCTTTGTGTGACCTCGTGCACGAGGGAGACGCCTGAGACGAGCGCTGTTCCTGCCGCTCAAACCCCAGCCACTCTCAGTCAGCTCCCCCATAGCACTGCTCTTTATCGTGGTTACATGAATATGCATAGGTTCATTAACATATGACGTCTTACACAGGCATACATGTGAACAAAGAGTACCATCTGTGTGTATGTGTGTGTATCAAGATATGGCCCTGTGAACGCCTCCTTAAAAAGCTGGTACTAGGAGTCCAGCGGTCCACCTAAACAAAAGGCTCTTATACTAAAAGAGATACAGATACAATCCTCCTGTACCATAAATCAGGAAGGGAAGGTATGACCTCTCATGGCCTGAGGATGTGTGCATATGCCAGAACACTCTGGAAGGCACACAGAGTCTGAATCTGTGGAAAGATCTGAAAACTGCTGTTCACAAACGCTGTCCATCTAATCTGACTGAGCTGGAGCTGTTTGCAAAGAAGAATGGGCAAAGATTTCAGTCTGTAGATGTGCAAAGCTGGTAGAGACAGACCCTAAAAGTCTGGCAGCTGGAACTGCAGCAAAAGCTGGTTCTACAAAGCATTGACTCAGGGGGCTGAATAATTACGCACACCCCACTTTTCAGTTATTTATGTGTAAAAAAATGTTTGGAATCATGTATGATTTTCGTTCCACTTCTCACGTGTGCACCACTTTGTGTTGGTCTTTCATGTGGAAGTCCAATAACATTGATTCATGTTTGTGGCTGTAATGGGACAAAATGTGGAAAAGTTCAAGGGGGACGAATACTTTTGCAAGCCACTGTGCATTGTCAATGTGGAGCAACCAACCAGCAGGGCAGAAAATATAGTCGTTTGCAGGGGAAGAGCTGGTGCTTTTTTGGTGATTTATCAACAGTGCCTCAATGGACCTTAACCACATGATTGCATATGACCAGCCGGTCCATGTAAGTTAGTCCATGTTTAATTAAAGATTTCCAAGGAAAGCAAGAGAGTAATGGGATAGCGGTTTAACATGTAGGTCAGTGTTGTGAGAAACAACTGGTATGTCATTCCTGTATATCATGCAAAATGTGTGTAGCTAGCTTATTTTTGCTTCTGTTTTCTACATAATTCATGTTTTTGCACATTACTGATAATATATCTAGTATGTAGTAACATTTATATCTGACTCTGTGTGATAAGTTGTTTGTTTTTTCATGTGTTTTTTTGTAGCCCAGAGATACCAACCACATCTGGAAAATGCACATGGTGAAGGGTCAGGAGGGCCTTGGCATAAAGATCACAGGGGGGCGTGGCTCCAAGCGTTCCCCTCACGGCATCATCATTACACATATAGAGGAGGGAGGCGCCATTTACAGGTGAAGTTAGGAAGGAAAAATGTATAAAATACATGGTTTAGTTTATATTTGTTGACCTCTCTCCAACCCCCTTCTGTGTGTGTGTGTGTGTGTGTGTGTCTGTTTTACAGGGATGGGCGTCTTCATGCTGGTGATGAGTTACTGATGATTAATAATCAGTCTTTGGTGGGTCTTACTCATCAGGAGGCTGTTGATATCCTCCGCTCTGCTACAGGTCTGGTCCAGTTGGTGGTTGCCAGTAGGGTAAGTGCACAAACACAGACACTGGAGGCATGAGTGAGTTTGAACAGAAAGTGAGCCATTTATTGAGGCTAGAACCATAACATAATTAAAAGGCAAAACGTGAAACTGAGACTAAAGTAACTAATTAATTCTTCAATCTTAAATATGATCAACCTATCTCTAATAATCAGCTATGTGCCACAGGCCTTCAAGCTGGCTGCAGTTAAACCTTTACTCAAAAAGCATCTCTAGACCCAGCAGTCTTAGCTAATTATAGGCCAATCTCCAACCTTCCTTTATATCAAACATCCTTGAAAGAGTAGTTGTCAAACAGCTAACAGATCATCTGCAGAGGTTTATTTGAAGAGTTTCAGTCAGGTTTCAGAGCTCAGCACAGCACAGAAACAGCTTTAGTGAAGGTTACAAATGATCTTCTTATGGCCTCTGACAGTGGACTCATCTCTGTGCTTGTCCTGCTAGACCTCAGTGCAGCGTTCGATACTGTCGACCATAATATCCTATTAGAGCGATTAGAACACAGACATCACACGGGGATACAAGTCAGAGAACGGTTGCATTACAGAAAAAAAACACTGAAATATACACTACAATGGGAAAGTACAAGAGGAAAAAAAAGAGACCTCTGCTCATGCTGGGCTATAGAGGACAGTGTGAGAACAGGAAACAAAAAAAATCCTCTGCACAGAAAGCACATAAATGTCCACAGCACAACATTATAGAGCACGTGACCAGCAACAGGGTTGGGTAAGGGATAAGGAGTAATCCCAGGCAACACAGCAGCCATCCTGCCACTGCACGGGCAAAGACCCGCCTCGTGTTCCCAGGAGGCTACAAGCATCGAAGGCATTGGAAGGGGAGGGGGGATGAGTGAGTGCTTATCAGTGTATATGTATGTGTGTGCGTGTCCATAGTTCAGCTGAGACAGTGTCCTTCGCCCTGCCAGGCTAAGTAAACAGTCTTCCAGCCAACCCAGGTGGCCTTGTAGGGAATGGGAAGAACAGACTAAACACAGTCGTTATCAGGGTGGTGTTGTTCGGCTCCGGCCTTGAGCTCACAGCTGGCGCCGAAGGGGTAGCCGCATTATGATGGTAATTTTTCTTTTGCAAACAACTCGGGAGAATTTCAAGCTGTTTTTAACACTCCGACACTGGTCTCTCAATCTCCCGTTAATAGCTGCGAGTTTCTCCGTGGTGTTATTTACCTTCAATTCCGTGGTCTTTTCAGTCTTTCGCTCACATAGCAGATTCTGAGACCTCACGACCGCAGCCAACTGATCCGCGATGTAATCCAGCTTCCGCCCAGAGATGTTGTTCCGAGTGGATTCTTCCCTGATGTAATCCAACATACGCTCAGAGGTGTTATTCTGAGTATTCACTGCGGCTGTAAGCGCCTCCAAGCTCTTAACCATGCTGCATTCAGTGAGCCCTTTCTGAGAAGCCGCACCTCGTCCCATCGTTTCAATCCCAGCGGGCAGCCTTGTGGGGGTTTGAACAGCTGGTTCCGCTTTCTTAATTCTCCAATAAATCAGGGCCAAGCCAGCTCCGATCAGCAAGAACCCTGTTATCATGGTTCCGAATAGGTAGATATCTTCAGCGTCCTCGATCGACAGTCCCGCCAGGCACACGATCCTCCATTTCTGGAGGAAATCAGCCATCCTACGTGCTGTTTGTTTGTACTTATGTACTAGCTTAGGCAGTCCTTGCCAAAGTGGGTTAAAATGTCTTGATGCATGCTCAATCATCCAGGTAAGGAAATCCGAAAGGGAAAAGGAAATTTCGGGGTCCCAGATTTAAGCCCTGTGGGAGTGTCCCCCCCCAAGAGGGACATGGACCCCCTAATGATCCTGAAGGAGCTTCTCAGATGTGAGAGGTGAAACGTCTTCAAGCAACTTAAAGAAGTCCAGATGCTTTTCTTTGCAAGCTCCTTAAACTAGTATGACAGTAGTAGGCTGCATTTTTGAAGGTTTTGTAAAAAATAAGGTTTGCATGTACACATCCATTGTTGTCCTTGCAGGAGGATTCAGATGTAGGCTTTGATCCTTTTCCATCCGCCAGTCTGCCAGACCTTGTCAGCACCTGCAGCTCCACTTCATCCCTGTCCCAGGCTGCTCACACCAAGACTTCCAACAGTAGCACCAGTCTGCACAAGTCCTACATGGTACAAACAGATAATATGTAAAGTGAGACAAATCGTTTTTTGACCTCTTGCTGAATTTGAAAGTTTGCTCACTTAGAATAAAAAGTTTTATGGTAGTTTTATTTTCACTGTGAGGGAGAATATCAACCAACATCCAGGAAGACACGACTTGAAACTTATAAATGAATTTGAATGTCACTGAGTCAGTTAGTAGTGACTCCAGTAGTCAATGCTACCAGAGTCAAATGTTACAGCAGCTCATGAGTGAATGAACAGGATATAATTTCTCCCAACACTTGTATGTAGGGTCAGGGCTTTCACCTCAGCACGCAGGCAGTTCTACTGAGTCGTGCTAATGACCTGCTAATTGTATTCAGGTGTGTTGCAGCAGATGGAAAAGTTTCAGAACAGCGGCCCTCGAGGACTGGAGTTTGACAGCTGTGGTTTAGAGAGGTTCTTTCGACAGCACATGTCCAAGATACACGATCATAATTATAATATTTCTGTCTGAGTCAAAATTGAACTGAATTAAATCAGGACCCTGAGAATCAGAAGTGAAACCCCAAATATAACAGTAAACTTAAACACTGCTGCAAAAAAGATGAAATTAGTGTCGCAGAAAAATCATTAATCTGGTGATTTAGCACGCAGCGAGTGCGCTCGGTGCTGATTTTAATATCTGTGGTGACGGCTGCACTTTACAGTGTTAAAGCTTTGAACTGAAGTGTTAGAGCGTCGAGTGTTACTGTCCCACAGTCTAATAACAGAAACACAGAAATAGCTTTAGTTTTTTGGCAGATCAGTAAAATGTATTTTACTGTCTGAACAAATATTTGTTGTGTGTTCCTTGGTAGGTGCCAAAGGAGTGTCAGATGTTCATAGCTGCTTACAAAGAGCGTGTGCGTGTCCTTGCAGGTTGATAGCCTGGAGAAATTGGAAGAGCAAAGTCAGGAGGAAACAGCCCAAAGATCCTGCTGCGGCCCCACAGCCACGAAGCTGTGCAGCCGACCCCAGGGTTAGTGTTTCACAGAAACACACTGCTCAGTAACAACAACAACAACAACAAGATTTTAAATGTTTCTCTCGACCTAGGAGGGAGCACTCGCCTGGAATCAGTGGGTGAGGATGATGAGCTGTTTGTGGCTAATGGGACGAGCTCCTTTGAAATGGTGGAGAAGCCCGGCCGACGTAAACACTCCCTGCCTCAACAGCTGGACCCGTCTGGAGTGAGACAGGTCAGTCAGTGTCGCAGGTTCTTTCTCCCAGTGTTAGATGAAAAATGGCATGAGCGCTTACCTGAGAAAAATAAATCAGAATGATAGCCTCTTAATGTTGTGTAGCTAGATATACATTAACATAGACCTGTAACGTGTAACAGGAAAAAAGGTATTTTCCTAACGTGTGAAAATGCAAATTATGTCAGAGACTGAGTGAAAGGTCTCATCACTATGTAAATAACTGTTTGGAAATTTATTTGTCAGACTTTGTTTTGCTTCATTCAATTTCCAGGAATATCAGATCATTAAGAAATCAGCTCGCTCCCTGAGCACTGTTCAAGTGGAATCTCCATGGCGACTGGCCCAGCCATCCATTATCTCCAGTATAGTATTAATGAAAGGTCAGGGCAAGGTAAGTGCACTCATTTGGCATGTGTACATGAATAAAGCTTTGAGCCTCTGAAAAGACCCATCTCTCTGCTGTTAATGTGTCCTTACATGATTTGTTAGCATCTGCTTGTGCTGTCTTTCTTCTTAATGATGTAAGTAATGAAAGGGCTCCCACAGTTGGCACAGCCGAAGCAGAGCGGACAGAGACGGATAGATGCAGCATAGACGAACAACAATAATGTTATAAAAGACAGATGAAGAAAATATGTAGACTATACAAAGTAGAACACACACACACAAAGATATATATTTATTAATTCCCCTCTCGCGCCTGCGGGCGGTCTATCCTTCAAGCTCGGCCCTCTACCAGAGGCCTGGGAGCGTCCTGCTGTGCAGTATCTTTGCCTGTTTGAATGTTTGACGTGTTGGCCAGTTTGGCCAGTTTGGCTTGTCCATGATGGTTGCTTCTCCTCTCTCTCAGGTACAGCCTCAGGGTGCTGGAGTTGGTGTGAAGCCCTCCATGCATAGTAAAGACCTTCCTTGTCTAGATGCCAGTGGTTTCTGTCTCCTCCTTTAGCCAGCTTATTATCCCAGCAGGTTATAATAGTAGATGCTGTTCGCCTCTATCTGGTTCTTACCATTCAGTGGACTCCTCGGGACTTGCCTTATTTTATATAAGTATATAAGTATAAGTATTTGGTGATTGCAGCTTTCTTAGTGACCTCTTCGTGGCCTCTTCGGTTTTCCTACTTACCTGTAGGGTCCCCAGGTACTTGTAGCTGCCCTCGATGTATGCAATGTTGATCCTCTCAGTTCTGACTACCTTCCCTCTCTTTGATATCATCTGACTACACTTCTCCAGTCCGAATGACATCCCGATGTCATTGCTGTATATCCTGGTGGTGTGGATCAGTGAATCGATGTCTCGTTCACTCCTGGCATACAGCTTGATGTCATCCATGTACAGGAGGTGGCTGACAGCTGCTGCGTTCCGTAGTCGGTATCTGTAGACAGTTTTGTTGATGATCTCACTGAGGGGGGTCAGGCCTATGCAGAACAGCAGTGGGGACAGAGCATCTCCTTGGTAGCTCCCGCACTTAGTGGTGAAATATGAGCTTGAAGTTGGCCTCTAGTGTTGTGCGCCACATCCCCATTGAGTTCCTGATGAAGGCTCTTAGGGTCCTGTTGATCTTGTATAGTTCTCAGCATTCCAGGATCCATGTGTGGGGCATTGAGTTACTGGCTCTCTTGTAGTCAGTCCAGGTAGTGCACGGGTTGGTCAGTCTGGTCTTACAGTCCCAGGCGACTGTTCTGTCTATCAGTAGCTGGTGTGTCACCCTTCTCTTTCATATGAGTGCTGCCAGACAACTTCAACCAGCAGGCGTGAACCATGTCAGGGCCTGGAGCTGTGCAACTCTTCATACTGGAGGCCCGTTCTTGGATGGACCACTGTGATGGTCACTGGATCTTGTTCAGGGAGGTTTGATCTGCTCTTAGATCCAGTGGCCACTGAGCATTGCTGTTATGGGTTGCATCCTTCTCCTGTCTGCTCTGGCTCCAGTTCATGTGAGGCTGTTCTCATATTGTAACTCTCTGGTGTACCTCTTCAAGCTGCTGTCTAAGGCTGTGAGCATTTACTTGGCAGTTTTCAAGGCCTCGGGTATGGACAGCCTGCTGTACTTCTTAGGCGTCCCTTTCTTTATCACACCTTTCTGCAGCTCTGATAGTTGGCTAACTTCATTCTAGATTAGCTCGAGTCTCCTTCTCCATGGAGGGCACTGCTCCTTGCTGCTGTTCGTCTTAAAGCCAAACATCTTTGTGATCCCTGCTGCTGTGCTGTAGATCAGCTTGTTGGCTTCCCTGATGATCCCAGTAAGGACTGCCTGTAATGTTGCATTCACTTCTTCTTGTAGACCTTCAGAGGGGACTTCACGTAGTCTTGGTAGTCAGAAACCTGGACCCTCCCTGACTGTGGTCTAGTTTTCCAGCTTCACCAGGTCAGCTTCTCTTGCACTCAATGCACCTCTCGTGGGCTTGGTACCCAATACAGGTGACAGTGATGACATCTCCCCCTGACCTGAAGCCCTGGTTCCCCTTTGCTGTAGCACTTGTGTTGTACCTCATTAGTTGGGATTAGCAGTTCCTTCTATGGAAGGCTGGAACACGGAGCTACTCTTTGTTTCACCGTCAGTCTGGATGTTGGGTATCAAAGACTCCAGAGGTCCCGCATCCTTTCATGTAACCCTTTCGCTGCGTAGTAACCCAGTTCCCAACAGTTTTAGTTTTTCTTCTCTTAGCTGCAGAGTACTGTCTCAGGATTTAAAAGCATTAAATATAAAAACATTATATTTATTGCTGAAGTTTATCAATTAAAACAAAGACATCAGACACTAATTAAAAACTTTAAACCCTCCTATTCTCCTGCAGAGAGGTCTGAGGGATTTTCTATGTGTTGACCTCTAATCTGCACAAGTTACCGTGGTGATTTATCCCAATAAGAAGTAAATCAGCTTCTTCTTAGAGAAGACCCAGGGTTAACCCTGAGGTTACCAGGATAAACCAGATAGTACAGGGTCCTGTTCCAAATGTAGGAAACTCAGATTTACTGTTCCAGAAAGAGACCTGAACTCTGAGTCAGTTACCAGTGTAACTGAAACCTTAACCTGCTCTCTGGCAGATTTTCATCAACAAACGATGGATGTGTTTCTGACTCGGAGCAAACTGGTTTGTGGAAGTTTATGCACAGGATAAAATCACAATTAGATATTAGTTTGCTGCTTTGTGTACTTAACATGAGCACTTTGACGGTGATTCAGTCATCAGTATAGGACGGAAACAGCGATTAGGTCATTGATTTATAATCAGCTCAGAATAAAATCTTCAGTGTCCATCTTTCTAAAGCTGTGGGTGGTGATGCAG
This sequence comes from Copadichromis virginalis, assembly GCF_057382275.1. Lineage (NCBI taxonomy): Eukaryota > Metazoa > Chordata > Actinopteri > Cichliformes > Cichlidae > Copadichromis > Copadichromis virginalis. The sequence goes on along the minus strand of NC_140629.1, from coordinate 1,334,874 downwards.
CTCCTCCCGGCACTGCAAACATGTACATAACAAATGTCTCAGTCTCAGAGCTAGCTCAAATAGCTTTTGCGCCCAGGGTCCGTTTGTCCTCAAACATATAATATGTCTTTAGTCTGATCTAATACCTGAATTAATCTAAGACAGTGGGGTAAAAGTAACATTTCTGTGTCTTTTATTAGTTGCTCCCAGGTTCTTAAACTTAGATTTTCCTGCAGTTATTATTATTGTTGTTGTTTTTTGTTTGCTTTCACATCTTTATGAAACATAAAGATGATATTTGAAAAACTTAAATAATTATTTAGGTTTTTATCTTTTATTTCTTGTTTCTAATTAGTGAGCTAATTTCCTCTCAGATGTGGAGGTGCATCTACTTGTCTGCAGTTGTTGCCTTTGAAATGTGATTGAAATCTTATTGAAAGCGTAGAAACACTGTCCATACATTACTCTGCATTCATTCATGTTACAGCATTGTTAGATCACGGTGAGTGTCCTTATTTTATTTAAATTTCTGTTTTTCAAGTCATTTTAGTGACAAGCAAAGTAGTTCTCACTCAGTGACACCGTAAGCTAACAGCTAATAAGCTAACAGCTGACTGAGTTCACCATGGTAACTGAGGCAGACTGCTAAGATGTTAAACTGTAGACAGTGTGTTTAGTCTGACATACATACAGTTTGTTTTTACTGCAGTGCTCTCCGTTGTATATGGAGATAACAGTGTCTAATCTTTTACATTTAAGATGAAGGAGCTAAAGAAAAAATCTGAACTAATGAAAAAAGCTCAGTAATTGTTAGGGAAGTGACATGAGCTGGTTAAAGCAAAGAGAAAGTGGTTTGATCATGTAGAGAAATGGCTGAAATTTATTGGAGGAATATCTTGCTGCTCATTCAGAGCAAATGCTGAGTTCTTCTCTTTCTGAAACAATGTCGCAGTGTTTTTGTTCAGGGAAATATTAAGCAGCCTTTTGAAAGCTAGAATTCTTGTTTTGGACTTGTTATCAGCCTCTTGGAAAAATGTCAAACAGACTACTACTAGAACCCTACAGAGTCCAGACGAGGTGTTTTCTGTTTTTTTTTTTATTTTATTTCATTTTCTTATTTATGTTAAGTAATAGCTGGAGTACAAAACATTTCTGATTTGAGTATCAATGTTAACCAAGAAGTTACTGATCAAAATATTGAAGTTCTGATAAACTTCAACATTATTTTTTTAACGATGATTTATTGATTTTTTTGGAACAATACAAACAGCAACAAATCAGCACAGCCAAATAGAAATAATAAGAAGAGAAGAACTAAACAAATACAGGTACATGAGTTATAGATGTACATGTCTGGCTCAGAATATGTACAGCATTCCACATTTCAAGTCAAGGGAAAGAAAAAAGAAAGAAAAAGGGGAGAGAAAAAAAGTGAATAAAGACATTAATTATTGTGTTTAAAAACAAAATGTGATCCCCTTTATGTAATAGCACAGCAAGGTCACGAGGTAGGTGATCAAGCAAAGGCCGCCATATCCTACAGAATGCATCAATTCAATTCAGTTTTATTTATATAGCGCCAAATCACAACAAAAGTCGCCTCAAGGCGCTTCATAGATACAGAGAAAAACCCAACAATCATATGACCCCCTATGAGCAGCACTTTGGCGACAGTGGGAAGGAAAAACTCCCTTTTAACAGGAAGAAACCTCCAGCAGAACCAGGCTCAGGGAGGGGCGGGGCCATTTGCTGTGATTGGTTGGGGTGAGAGAAGGAAGACAGGATAAAGACATGCTGTGGAAGAGAGACAGAGATTATTAACAGATATGATTCAATGCAGAGAGGTCTGTTAACACATAGTGAGTGAGAAAGGTGACTGGAAAGGAAAAACTCAATGCATCATGGGAATCCCCGGCAGCCTACGTCTATTGCAGCATAACTAAGGGAGGATTCAGGGTCACCTGGTCCAGCCCTAACTATATGCTTTAGCATATTGTTTATTTTAGCATCACTTTAGCATCACAATTTATGATGGCACTAAGGCGCTCCATTGGCAGCACCTTGAACGTTTCTCTGTACCATTGTGTAACAGTGAGGCGCCGTCTCTGAATCCATTGAAACAGTACACATCGCCTCGCTAAATGTAAAAGTTTACCTAACGAAAGATTGAGCGAAGCTCTATAGCAATGTTTTTCCAAAATCTAAAGGACCTTGCCATATGCAATGGTAGCAAGTCCCCACATCCGTATTGCACTTTACACAAAGAGGAGAAATCTGAGGATGAATTTTATTTAGAAACTCTGGCGTACGCTGCAGTCTGTGTACGAATCTGTAACGGCTTTCCTGGAGTCGGTTACAGGAAAACAATTTCTTGGCAGATCTAAAAGGTTTGGACCATGCTTCTGCACTAAGCTGAACTTCGAGCAGTCATCAAATATACTAATGCCAATACCTGGAGGGAAAGCTTTATTCCTAATTAGAGGCTGCAGTGCACTAGAGAAACCTCTTCTTCCCATGTGGGCAGCAATATTATGCCAAACCTTAAATGTAGGCATCAAAATAAAATGATTTCTGACACCAAGAGGAAGGTCAGCCAGACCAATAGATAAAAGACAGAGGCGAAAGAGGGTCACAAGGAACCACCCTGAGATTATTTGTGCGTGGCAAGCCCAGTAATAATATAGAAGGTTATGAAGCGCCTGCCCCCCTCATCTGTAGGCAGTTGTAAAATCTGTATCTTTTGTCTAGATTTCTTCCCATGCCATATACATTTAGGAAGATATCCCTCAATCTCTGAGAATGTTTTTCTGTTGATCCTGAGAGGCAACATTTATATGGGATATAATATTCTGGGTAAAACATTCATTCTGATTAAACGGGGGGGTCAAACAAAATTCTACTTTTAAGTTCATCAGTTTAAAAAAAACTTCAGGCAGTCGGTGACCTCAGGTGTTTTAAGTTCTGCTGACTTCTCCAGGTTTACAGTGTAACAGTTAGCTGGATGAAGCTTTAGATGCTGAGCATTGATCATGTGTCGTGTCACAGATCGCTCACGTTGAATGAAGAAAGGCTGTCACGGTTACAGCTTGGAGAAACTGAACTGCGCTAACAACTAAAGTGAGTTTTTAAGTGCAGCTGGAGAACGTGTCAGCATTTTGAAAGCTGATAACAGATCAGCTTTCAGAAACACTAGAAACTGTAAGTGCCAGTCCATTTCTTTACTTGTCATGTTAACAATCCATTCAAATTTGACTGACATCCACCAAGGTCTTGAAGGTTCATCATTTATTGGTTGAAAACTGACAGAAACCTTGTACCCCAGGAACTGTGTACTGTCAGACTGTCATTAGCAGTCGTTTAAAACTACGTGTTATAGCTGTACGATATACATTCTGCTGCCTTTGTTGGTATTGGCAACATTTAGGACATGATACTGGCATATGGGGACTGTAAATATCACATTCTAATATCATTTCACATTTAAACTCTGACCTCACGTTTACATTTTACATCTGCTGTTCTTTACGTTGATGCCAAAATGTGTTATTTTTACTACAAATCTCCTAAAGTACAAACAAAGGACACAAAAATACAGTTCCAGCCTGTGTCATGGTCCTGGGTCTGTGACCCATGTTTCTAGGTTTCCTATGTTCTCATTTAGCATTGTTTAGTTTCCTCATTCTTCCTGCTTTAATCATTTGTATTTCTGGTTGTGAGTTCTTGTTCATTTAGTCTGTTGCTGTTTGTGCCTCCCAATTCAATTCAATTTCTTTATTGTCCCACATGGAGAAATTAGTTTAGCAGCAGGAGGATAACAATAAACAGAACAATACTATAAAATAATAATAACAATAATAATGATAGAAAGTTCAAGGACAATTATTTGCCATTAAGGAGACAAGACGCAGTAGGGATAAAAGAGACCTGGAGTCCTCACAGGTACTCTATAACGGCGGCCGGAAGGCAACAACTCAAACTCACTGTGAAGTGGATGGTTCACACAATTAATAATAGAATGAGCCTTTCTAAGCACATTTCTATTGTAAATGGCCAAAAGTTCATCTTGCCAGCGCCCTGAAATTTCGCTAGCAGTTTTTACCAGAAGTCCCAACCGATTCTTGTTCTTCACCGTCAGGTTACCAAACCAGGCAGCGATACAAAAGGACATCACAGATTCGATAAAACTTCTATAAAACAAGGACAACATCTCAGATGAGACATTAAAAGATCTTATTTTCCTTAAAAAGAACAGTCTTTGTTGAACTTTTTTAGTAGTGGCATCAGCATGAGATTCAAAACACAGTTTATGGTCAAGTACCACACCTAGATATTTATAACTCTCAACGATCCCAACATTGGCAGTTTTAATGATAGTGGGTGATGAGCTATAAGAGGACTTCCTAAAATCAATAATCATGTCATTAGTTTTTTCCCTGTGTCTATCATGTCTATCATGTATGTTTAGTTCTGTCTCTGTTCCCCGTGTTCATCCTGTTTTACTTTGAAAGTCTAACGTCCTGTGTTTAGTGTATTGCTTCCTGCCCGTCTCCCTCCCAGTGGTGTTCCCTGTGTGTTTCAACTTCCCTTGTTGGCCCTCTTTGTATTTAAGCCCTTTGTGGTTCTCTGGTTGTTGCTGGATTGTCTGATTCTTACACATCTCTTGTCTATGCCCCCAGAGCACTCAAAGCACATTGTACAACATGCCACATTCACCCATTCACACAAGCATTTTCTTCGATGCTTTTCAGTGCTTCCTAGCTAACAGTCACACACATTCACACTCCCATGGATGCATCGGAGAGCAACTTGGGGTTAGTGTCTTCTTTTTGCTGTCCTCTTGGACCGAGAGGCTATCATTGTCCAAGAGGACAGGCATGCACATGCAAATCCAGACCATCTTAGACTGCAGCAGGCTTGCAAAAGTACATTTACCTTAGAGACACTGTTGTACCAATTCATATGAGGCAGGGCTGGTGAAACTGATCTAGTAGCTTGACGCGTCTACAGTAGAGTCACACCCATACCCACACCTCGTCTCGGAACAGAGGACGCCATCATCTACCTGCTCAATCGTGTCTACACCCATCTGGACCAGCCGGCGAGCACTGTGAGGGTCATGTTTTTTGACTTTTCCAGTGCTTTCAACACCATCAGGCCGACCCTCCTGGGTGATAAGTTAGCAGCGATGCAGGTGGATGCTTCTCTGGTGTCCTGGATTGTTGATTACCTGACAGGAAGACCACAATATGTACGTCTCCCACAGTGTGTGTCTGACAAGGTGATCAGCAACACAGGGGCACCACAGGGGACTGTCCTCTCCCCCTTCCTCTTCACCCTCTACACCACAGACTTCAGCCACTGCACAGAGACCTGCCATCTTCAGAAGTTTTCTGATGACTCTGCGGTGGTTGGATGCATCAGCAGGGATGATGAGACAGAGTACCGGGCTGTGGTCGACTCCTTTGTCACGTGGTGTGAGCAGAATCATCTGCAGCTCAACGTGGCAAAGACCAAGGAACTGATCGTGGACTTCAGGAAGACCAGGAAACACTTGACCCCTGTTTCAATCCAGGGGGTCAGTGTTGACATTGTGGAGGACTATAAATACCTTGGAGTTCACATTGACAATAAACTGGACTGGGCTAAAAACACCACAGCACTTTACAGGAAGGGCCAGAGTCGTCTCTATTTTTTGAGGCGACTGAGGTCCTTCAACATCTGCCAGAAAATGCTGAGGATTTTCTATGAGTCTGTGGTGGCCAGTGCGATCCTCTATGCTGTTGCATGCTGGGGGAGCAGGCTGAGGGTCGCAGATGCCAACAGACTTAATAAACTGATCCGTAAGGCCAGCAATGTTGTGGGGATGGAGCTGGACTCCCTCAAGGTGGTGTCGGAGAGGCGGATGCTGTCCAAGATAAAGACAATGTTGGATAACACCTCCCACCCACTCCATGACATGCTGGTCAGTCACAGGAGCTCGTTCAGTGAGAGACTGAGATTACCGAAAAGCACCACTGAACGACACAGGAAATCATTCCTGCCTGTGGCTCCCTGTACAACGCATCCACTTAACACACTGTTTGCTGCTACAGCTACACATGTTTCTTTTCCAACTATTTATTTATAAGTGACTTATGTATGTATGTATGTATATATATGTATATATTGTACTATTCTTAGTTAGCGTATTGTCTGTCTTGTCTTAATGTTGGTTTAAAATGGAGCACTGTAACAAAAAATAATTTCCCCCAGGGATCAATAAAGTATTCTGATTCTGATTCTGATTCTGATACAACAGTGCTGTCAGGCCTACTGCTCTCTGTTTGGTGGACTTCACTTTCAACCCTTCTGTTCCGTACTCGCTTGTGGAGTTGTGAAGTCTTCCTGTGGCTGGACAGCAGGTGGCAGGGTTTAGCCCGCAGCCAAAACCATAAGCAGTGCTTTGTCACAAAGGCCCTTTGCAGTATGTGGCTGCAGGATCTTCTGACTGTGTTTACTTCCATAAGCTTTTCAAAGTAAACCCACATTGTGCAGTCGACTGTCATCCTGTAGTAGAGACTGACCTCTGACCTGTGTTACATCATTGTTATCAACTGAAACATTTTACATTCACACTTTACTTTGTTAATGATGTTTTCACTGCAACTTTCAATATATCTGGTAGGAACTTCTACCGACCTTGATATCTATGTAAGGAGAAAAGAAACCTATGCATGGCGATACATCTAAATGTGCGCTGTCATGTGTCACTACTAAAAGCTGTGATGATAACACTGAACCCTTGGTTCCTGCTGTTCTGCCTGACTCCAACTCCCACAGGGCCTTGGGTTCAGTATTGTTGGTGGGCAGGACTCAGCACGTGGTCAGATGGGCATCTTTGTCAGGACAATATTCCCCCACGGTGCTGCGGCAGCTGATGGACGGCTGAAGGAGGGTATTACTTCCTGTTCATTCTGTGTTACTGACTTGGAAGGAAAAGCTTGACAGCACCTGGCAGAGATCATTACCTACTAACGGTGATTTTATGCCTCCCCACACAGGAGACGAGATTCTGGAGGTGAACGGAGAGTCTCTGCAAGGACTCACACACCAACAGGCCATCCAAATCTTCAAGGTTGGCTTTCAGCGTTTATATTTCATCAACAATGTAAAGAATGTTAAACTTGAACTGTTGTCTCCTCCTGATGGTGGTGAGAGTAATTACACCAATGCCACTGACGTCTGTATCCAGCTGCTGACATTATGCTGTAATCTGCTTGAACTATTGCAGTTTTTGTAGATTGCTTCTGTACACAGTTATCGTGGTGTACAACTTCAAAATGACTAGATACCCGAGTGTTACTGTGGGATACTGTGAGCGAAAGCAGAAGCGAAGCGACTGTGAGTAGAGCAGGTGAACAATGACGTTCAAACCCCGTCCCAAATGTCCTCTGCCCTGTCGCTGTGACTTTAACTCGCTCACATTTGTTAAAAGTGCAGGAGTCATTGACAAAGAACACTATTATAAAAAACCTCCTCTGCATTTTCCCAAACTTTACGACAAAGTTTAAATGAGGGATTTTTGCTTTTTCTTATTTTAGTGCATGTTGTTAGGCTGCTGTGCTTCATTTGCATGACATTGTCCCTTAATGATAATAAGGAGCCCCTCTCTCTGCCTGTCTGTAAAACCTGTCTGTAGTGAATCTCATTGATGTGTTTTGTCCTCTTATAAAGTTACAAACAAAAGATTTGTCTGATTTTTAGATTATCGTTAAAACCCCATTTTTAAAAGTATGTAATGTGTTACTAAAACGGTTGATTTTTGACATTTGCAGACTTTGTGACATGGTGTTGTATTTATAAAAGAGTGTAGCTGTTCTGTAGTTGATGGAATGAGCTGACAGGTCAGAACAGGCCCGTCTTCAGCACAGAGCTGCGTTCGTGAAACTCTGACATCACAATATTACACCTTTTATTTGGGGGTCACTGTGAGAGCATACACTGTCCTCTGTGAAAGAAATTGTTGTTCAGCAGAACAACAAAAGTGAATATCAAGTAGGAAAATCCTAAATTTATGGAATTCCCCTTGTAGTCTTGACATTTCTTTGGCTGTTTCCTGTTGTCAGGATGCACCTTTGTTAGTTTGTTTTCTCAGTCCTGGTCCACATTTCCAAAGACATCATCCCAGCACAGCTGATAAGTTCCACACTCACGCACATGCTTCTGTTAACGCTGGTCTAATAAACTTTAGCTGGCAACGTTAAAACTGAGTGTGACAAAACATTTGTTTGGACAGAAATGATTTAAAATGATTTAAAAACTCTCAAAGAGCACCTGGAACACCTTCATAAAGCCTCAAAAGCACTTTAAAATAAAAATTAGTTGAAAGTCTGGCCTCATATGCTAGTATCCTAACAAATTTCCCACGTGTGGGACTAATAAAGGTTATCTTATCTTATCTTATAAAGAAATGATGGGTCGGCCAAGACCTCTGCATAACTTAAGAGTTCAAGGAAATCTAAAGAATAAATGTTAAGTTGCAGCCCAACAGAAAAACTGAATGGCGTGCTCATAAATCAGTGAACAGGTACCAACCCAGCAAACAGCAAACCAATGAGAAATGAAATTCCACCAGTCTCAGAAATAACATCTTAAACATGTTAACATCGTAATATTCAAGGTGTCTGTAAATTTTTATCCATCTATATACAGTTTTTATATTTTTAGGTTTACCAACGAAAGCCATCAAAAGAAGGTGAAATTCATTCAATTCAGTTTTACGTAAATCAAAACAGTGACCTCAGTGTGCTTCGTATTATAAAATATAGACTCTACAATAATACTGAGAAAATTACCAATAGCCAACAATCCAAGTCAAAAAGAAGAAAGTGCCATCAACCCAGTGTAAGGGGTGTGTTTTTACACCCCAAGGGAAGGAGGGGGGACTCCCAACGGGGGAGCGAGTGGCATGGGTGAGTGAGGGGGGGGGGGCAAGGAGGGGACAAGGGACATCGAGGGGGGGGGGGGGGGTGAGTGAGGGACACACAGGGAGAGAGGGGGAGGAGCAATGTTCCCTCTAAGCTGCGCGCATGCGCAATTGCGCACTGCTGGCAGGTCTCTGCGCACAAAAAAGAAAACTAACCTGAACTGAAATTAACATTAAAACTTTAACAATCCTGTTCTGCATGTTAGTCAGTGACTGGCTGCTCCCGTATGGGATCAGAACGATGCCACCTTATCCCACAGTCCAGCCAATGATGCGATTCACATTCGTATATACGCAGCTGATCAACGTCGTTGACAGGCTATGACAGTGTCCTTATGTGCCGACACCGGTGTTTTAGCAAAGCGGCTGATGTGGAGTGAAGCCACGTTAATGACAGCGTGTACAACCATTGGAGATGTGAGCAGGACAGACGAACAACTGACGGGAAAAGTGTGGACTTTATACCAGTTTTTAAATTGAGTTGATCGGCCACGTAAAACCAGAGTTATGATAAAATATCTGCAATGTTTGATTTTCTTCCTGAATACTGTCGTTGTTTATATTTACTGCAGGTAAAAACGGCGTTTTATAAGGAAAACGCTCGAAAGCATGTGAGCAAAAACAAAACCAAAACTCCCAGCCTTTCCTATTGGTCGAAAAATGTACCATGTGGACCAATCAAAACATGGCATTTAGTTGTTAAGAAACGGGGGGAAGTTTTAGAAGTGACGGCGTGTTTGAGATGTGAGAGATTTGCGACGTTTAGTGCAAATCTTGTGTAGTTAGTGTGTAGTTAGTGTGTAGTTAGTGTGTAGTGTAGTCAATAGTTTTGTGTGTGTCAGAACAATGAGGCGACTGCTGAGTGTTACAGGTGTTACAGCAGTGATACATCTGCTGCTGTCAGGCCTGCAGGTATCAGGCTGTTGTTCTCCTTCATCTCATAGTGGACAGAAATTATTTTTTGGAGCGGCACAAATAATTTGTGTGGCATCAGATTTGATGCAGAACAGCTGATTGTTCTGTAAATAGTTTGAAATGTTTGTTTAAAAAACGCCTTGGCTGCATTTTTAGGTAAAAGCTGCAAAAAACTTTGTTGTTTGCATAACTCAGTTACTTTTTTGAAGAAGTAACTATATAATTAATTGCCCAACATTGGTCATTATTTACTGTATTTTGCAGACAGAGAGTTACAGACTCTCTCCCAGACCACAGACTCATAATACAAGTCAGAGCAAAAAAAATAAAAAAGAAAGTTGTGTTTTCAAAATTGGAGTTCAAGTTATTTTTACGTCCAATAGTGTTAACATGCTACACAGGTCATGAACAAGATTTTTTACATTTTCATTGTAAGTGGGCTAAAGCAGTTAATTAAAAGTTGTCTAACATAAATGTAAATGCTGTAATTTGATTATTTTAATAAACATGTAACTTGGATGATTGGATGCTGGCGTGACCACAGTGCACACGTCTGCTGCTGCTCACAGTGGTCCAAGGGACGCTCAGGGAGTTTGTGTGTTCGCTCAGACACATGAAAAATTAGAGGGAACATTGGGGAGGAGGGCAGCAAAGGGAGGGACATGGGTGAGGGGTCGGGGGTGGGGGGGGGACATATCAGATTATTGATTTGACCACTTCTAAAGTATCCTTAAGTTCTCTGATTGGTTTTCAGCCTACAGACGGCTGTCTGGCAGCTGCATGCAGTTGAGCTTTGTATTCAAATTCATAGTGAAAAGCTATAAAATACAATTCAGCACTGTTAACTTTTGATATTATGTCTGCTGCATTTGTCATGAAATAATAACGGAGCAGGCCTCGCCTGATATTAAACCACTTATTAGTCAGCTGTCAAACAACTAAACAGTTAAAGCTTAAAGGAGACAGTGTGAACCTTTCAGTGTTGTGTCAGCATTTTCTGAAATGTGTCTGACAAAAGCTAAAAGCTGATTAATATGTCAGTCATCTCTTAAACGCTGATGTATTGTTTCGGTGCTGTAGGTTTAAACCTTTGCATTGCTTGCTGACAGTTCTGTTTGTCTTTCACTAAATGACACAAATGTCACATAAATGTATTGTAAGTTTTGGATGTGTTGTTTCATATTTTGTCCCCATCATGTTGACATTGACACTGACGAGGACAGCTGAAGGGCGAGACCATAGACTGAATTTCTGGTGCTGACGTCCGCAAACAGAAAACACTCAGCACAGTCACTAAAGACGTTTTTATTTCCACTTTCATCTTCATTAACAGCAACTTAAGAAAGGCGTTGTAACGCTGACCATTAGAACACGGCTGCGCAGCCCCAGCCTGACACCATGTCCCACCCCCACCCTCCTCAGCCGTTCCACTTCACCCAACTCTCATACCAGTGGAAGTACACCAGTCCCATCAGGCTTCAACGAAGCTGATGAACGCAGAGGCCCTGGCCCAGGTCCGAAGGACTGCATTGTCATGGAAGTTACACTTAATAAAGGTGAGCTGGTGTGACTGAACCCAGGAACCAGTTCAGGTGTCACTGGATGATTTTCTTATTACCACTGAGATGGTGTGTGTCTGTGTGTGTGTGTCTGTGTGTGTGTCTGTGTGTGTGTGTGTCTGTGCGTGTCTCTGTGTGTGTGTCTGTGTGTGTGTCTGTGTGTGTCTGTGTGTGTGTCTGTGTGTGTGTGTGTGTGTCTGTGTGTGTGTCTGTGTGTGTCTGTGTGTGTGTCTGTGTGTGTCTGTGTGTGTGTGTCTGTGTGTGTGTCTGTGTGTGTCTGTGTGTGTGTCTGTGTGTGTGTCTGTGTGTGTGTCTGTGTGTGTCTGTGTGTATCTGTGCGTGTCTGTGTGTCTGTGTGTGTGTGTGTCTGTGCGTGTCGTGGCCAGCTGTAGCAGCAAGCACAGCTGTGTGAAAGTACCAAAGCATTGATTTACACTGAACAAAAATATAAACGCAACACCTTTGCTACTGCTCCCATTCCCCAGGGGATGGACGTAGAGACCTAAAAGTCATTCCAGATACACAATATAACCATCCCTCCCAAACAGTGGTCACAAATCAGTCCAAATGTGTGGTAGTGGGCACATCTGCTATATTGAGATAATCCATCCCACCTCACAGGTGTGCCACATCAGGATGCTGATCTGACATCATGAGTAGTGCACAGGTGTACCTCAGACTGCCCACAACAAAAGGCCACCCTGGAAGTTTACAGTTTTTTGTTCTATTGGGGGTCTGGGGACCCAGAACCGGTCAGTATCTGGTGTGACCACCATTTGCCTCATGCAGTGCAACACATCGTCGCATGGAGTCTATCAGATTGTCAGTTGTGGCCTGTGGAATGTTGGTCCACTCCACTTCAATGGCTGTGCGAGGTTGTTGGATATTCGTGGGAACTGGTACACGCTGTCGTATACGCCGGTCAAGCACATCCCGAACATGCTCAATGGGTGACATGTCCGGTGAGTATGCTGGCCATGCAAGAACTGGGACATTCTCAGCTGCCATCTGCCCTGAACAATGTGAACCATGATTCATCCGTGAAGCGCACACCTCTCCAACGTGCCAGACGCCATCGAATGTGAGCATTTGCCCACACAAGTCTGTTACGGCGACGAGCTGGAGTCAGGTCAAGACCCCGATGAGGACGACGGGCATGCAGTTGAGCGTCCCTGAGACGGTTTCTGACAGTTTGTGCAGAAATTGTTTGGTTGTGCAAACCAATTGTTCCAGCAGCTGTCTGGGTGGCTGGTCTCAGACGATCTTGGAGGTGAACCTGCTGGATGTGGAGGTCCTGGGCTGGTGTGGTTACACGAGGTCTGCGGTTGTGAGGCCGGTTGGATGTGCTGCCATATTCTCTGAAACGCCTGTGGAGACGGCTTATGGTTGAGAAATGAACATTCAATGCACGGGCGACAGATCTGGTTGACATTCCTGCTGTCAGCATGCCAATTGCACGCTCCCTCATTGCTTGTGGCATCTGTGGCATTTTGCTGTGAGACAAAACTGCACATTCCAGGGTGGCCTTTTGTTGTGGGCAGTCTGAGGTACACCTGTGCACTACTCATGATGTCAGATCAGCATCCTGATGTGGCACACCTGTGAGGTGGGATGGATTATCTCAATATAGCAGATGTGCCCACTACCACACATTTGGACTGATTTGTGACCACTGTTTGGGAGGGATGGTTATATTGTGTATCTGGAATGAATTTTAGGTCTCTAAGTCCATCCCATGGGGAATGGGAGCAAAAACAAAAGTGTTGCGTTTATATTTTTGTTGAGTGTATGTTCCAGTATGATCACAGCAGTTTCACTGCTGCATCAATCAGAGGCTTTCTTGACTTTGGGACTTACTACGGCTTTAACCCCCTGCAGAGCACGGTGTGGGCCTTGGAATTGGAGTGTGCTGTTTGACCCTGGAGAACGCTGCTCCTGGTATCTACATCCATAGCCTGGCTCTGGGCTCTGTGGCCAAGATGGATGGCAGGCTCAGGTAAAAATTTGTAGTTTTACTAATATCAGAAGAGTAAAACGTGTTTAAATGAGAGTATTTCTCAGTAATTGTGATAATCTACTCACTGACGTGTGTGTGAATCTTGAGGAGACAACGTTCAGAGTTGTGCTGACACCTGTGCCTTTGTCCAGTCGTGGAGATCAGATACTTGAGGTGGACTCGGTCAGCCTTCGTCACGCTGCTCTCAGTGAGGCCTATGCCATCCTCAGTGAGTGTGGGCCTGGGCCCATTACTCTTATTGTAAGCAGGCATCCTAATCCAAAGGTAAGACCTGATCTGCTTTTAAATAAAAAGTTCAGCCTCCTGTAAAACCGCCTTAACTGTTGGTTTGATTCAAGCTACTGGATGAAGTTGCTCCTGCATCCTCTGTCTTGATCCTCATGATGTTCCTCTCCTCCCATGACATTCAGGGGTTGTTGAGCCAAAAATGTATCACATAGCCCGGATCTACTCACCAGTTTCTAGTTTAATTGAGAATTCAAAGTAAATTGAGTCTCATTCACCCAGACAAAAACACAGTCTATGTTCCATAAACACAATCCTAGGTTTCTTTTTAGCTCTGTATATACACTAATCAAGCATCACATTATAAGGACCTGCCTAATATTGTGTCGGTCCCTCTTTTGCTGCCACACAGCCCTGAGGTATTTGGCCATGGGCTCGACTAGACCCCTGAAGGTGTCAGTTGGGGTTTGTTTGTCCAGCACATCCCACAGATGCTCGATTGGATTGACACACGGGAGCCTCGTCAACACCTCAAACTAATGGGCTACTCAAACCTTTCCTGAACCCAAGAAAGCTCCAGCTGATCCAGGAGAGAAGGACAACTGCTGCCTAAGTGAAAACCTGTAGTGATCCCATACGTGTCAGGAGTATCGGAACAGTTGAGACGCATTTTTTCTAAACACCGGGTCTCTGTGGCTTTTAAGCCCCAAAATATGCTGGTCCACCCCATGGATCGGGTCCCCCGACACAAACAGAGTAACATAGTGTGCAGGAGGATTGGCAGGATTTATACATCGGGGAAACCAAACAACCTCTGGCTAAGAGGACGGCACAAAACAGCAGAGCCACCTCGTCAGGCCAGGACTCTGCAGTCTATGCACACCTACAGGCCAGTGGACACTCTTTCAATGATGAGGATGTATCATCCTGGACAGGGGGGAGCGCTGGTTTGAGGGCGGAGTCAAGGAGGCCATTTACATGAAAAGGGAAAGACCATCTCTGAATCGAGGAGGGGCCTAAGGGTACATCTGTCACCATCTTACATGCTGTGATTGCAGCCATTCTCCAACTCTCTGTGAATGGGACTCATGGCCATTAATCAATGGTTGTTGATGGTCATATCAATGGTCATGAAACTGACCACACGGCCCGTTGTTAGTCATTGGTATTAGTAGTCACTATGCAAATATAAAATAATACATGGTCTGCAACAATGCTCAAGTTGGTGGTACGTGTCAAAGTAACATCATGAGTAGCATGACCCAATGTCTCCCACTATCACTTTGCCCAAAGCATCAGACGGCCTCCACCAGCTTTTCTTCTTATCGTAGTGCATCCTCATTCAAAAACCCCTTATTCTGTTAAATGGGATTGTCGGCACATGTGCTAATTATTGTGTTTCTGGTAGATTCCTGAAGGTTGGTGCTTTAGGATGTGTTTGTCTTTCTTGATGCTAAAATGCATCTTTTTGTGTTTCTTTGTCTCACCTCAGGTATCAGAGCAGGAGATGGATGACATCATAACTCGATCCACTCACAGGGACAAAATGAGCAGGAACAAGCACTCATTTCATTCGCAAGGTCTGACCTGTACCAGCATTCACATTTTAATTAACTGTATCAACTATTTTACTAGTTAGCTCCATCATTTTACACATGGCCCTGCTACACTATTGTAGTTTAACTACTGTGTAGGCAAGAGCACTGTTTCTTTGGTTTGTAACAAGGTTTCAATGAAGAGCACTGTACTGTGACAAGACAGGGTTGATGTTGTTCACTTAGTCCTGGTCTCGCCATGGTATTAGATCACTTCCTGTTCTTGTTACGGTGCACTGTGGTGTTTTTCTGTAGGTCAATCTGTGTAGCTTGATTAACTGCAAATTTTCTCATTGAAACTTATTTCATAGTAACTTACAGGGGCTGTATTAAAGCATCATTTCTTCAGAATCACATGCAAATATTCACTAACTGTGTCCTTAGGGATTTGCTAGCTTAGTGTAGCTAATAGCTTATCAGTTAGCCAAACCACTAGCAGCAGGTTTGTGTGTTAGGGGTTAACTGCACTTTCCTCCTCAGCTGTGCCCCAGCAGGTGACTGTGGAAGAAGTGTAGTCAAAAACAGAAGTGCCCACCAACCTGTTCAGTTCTGGGGAAAATTGATTCTGCCAGTTAATTTTCCCCAATCTGTGAAATACCTGCCAAAGAACAAAATGTGCTAGGAAGATTTTACTCTTAGAAATGTGAAACTAGAGTCCCAGCAACCATGGTCAAAGTATTCCAGGGGCCAGAGCAGGTGACACTGGAACAACTTTGAAGGCTGCATCAGCCTCTAGTCCCCTAGTATATATGTATATGTAGTGTATATGCATGTCCACATGTGGGTCTTCAAATGGCGGCTGTCCAGAAAATGATGTAACTTTTATAGATAACTTAAATGTTCAGAGGAAAACCTGTTCTTATTAGGAGAGACCCAGCATCTATACCTCTTTGGATTTTTTAGTTCTTTCTATAAAAATTGGTGAGATTGTATAAAACCCCAGTCCTACAGTCTTACAGGCCTCTTAGGAGCTTGCCTCCTCTTGTTACCAGCACCCCCCAGTTCCCATCCACACATAAACTATCCAACAAACCACACTCTCATTGCTGTGCAGCTGATACTCAGTTTTAGAATAGAATAGAATTCAACTTTATTGTCATTGCACATGCACAGGTACAGGGCAACGAAATGCAGTTTGCATCCATCCAGAAGTGCTTTAGTGATATAGATATATTACAATATATATTAGCAATAATATAGATATGTAAGTATATTAGTGAAATGGGTCTATTATGGTATGTTATAATGTACACGGTATGAGGTATGTTGTGAATATTCTATAACTATAAGTATGTACAGGCTGTAGTGAGTACAAGCTATGTACAGGCTATGAACAGGATATAAATATGAAAAACTATACAGAATATGAAATAAATAACTTTACAGAATCTGGGATATACAGTTATACAGTTATTTATCTATGAATCCAGACATGACGGCCTGGATGATCTTTAATGTCCTCCCTCTAAACTCAGATAAAGCTGAGGTTAAACCTTAGAAATACGGTCACTAACTTGCTCCGTGTGGCGTGTGAAAATGATGGCATCACTGAATTCTGTATTTGTCTGGGTTTGTCTGTTGTGGTTTTAATGTGTAGGTGTGTCCTGTAAGAACACCAGCCCAGCAGTGAAGGACATGCAGGAAGACAGGTCGCCTGTTCTCAGCTGGACCATGAAGAGGTTCCTTGAGCCTGCCAGCAGGGTACGTTTTCATTTAGACATATATTTAGTTTTGTTGCTACATTGATAGGTTCAGTTTCAACCTTCTTACACAATCATATAGAATAGAATAGAATAGACTTTTATTGTTATTTTACATGTACAATGAAACTGTAGGTGCTCCACACCAGCTGTGCATGGAATAAAAGTGTAACTAGAAAAAGTTGCATTTCCTGCGAAAATGCAGTGTGAATGCCGTGTAGTGGAATCTAATGAAAAGAGCTGAAGTAGCAGAACTATCTGCTGAAAAGAGCTGAAGAAGCTGAAGTTTGTGCTGAAAAGAAGTGAAAAAGCATAACATTTAGCCTAAAAGAGGTGAAGGAGCTAAAATTTCTGCTGAAAAGAGGTGAACTAGCTGAAGTTTTTACTGATAAGAGTTAAAGAAGTTAAACTGTCTACTGGGAAAAAAAATGGTGCTATTACCGGGATTTAAACCCGGCCCTCCCGCTTTGAGAACGGCTGCTCATCTCTCTGAACCAAACTGGTTCTCAACTGAGTCAAACATATGATGAGAGAAAAATCTGCAGGGTGCAGAAGACGCTGAGCAAACTGCTGAAAAGAGCTGAAAAAGCTGAAGTAATTGCTGAAGATGGCTGTATTTGAAAGGGTACACCGCAGACTGTCAAGAAAGCAGTGTGCATGTGAGCACGGAAGATGTGGCAACTGCCACAGGTAGGATTCGTACCTTCGCCACTGGATCTCAGCTGCTCATCCCACTGAGCCAAACCAATTCTAGTCCCGAAGAAAGATATAAGAGAAAAAATGTGCACTGTGCAGAAGAAGCTGAATTGTGCTGAAAAGAGGTGAAGAAACTGAAATTTGTGCTGAAAAGATTTAAAGAAACTGAAAATTGTGCTGAAAAGAGCAGAAGAGGCTGAGATTTGTGCTGAAAAGAGGTGAAGTTGTTGAACTTTCTGCTAAAAGAGATGAAGAAACTGGAAATTCTGCTGATAATAGGCCAAAAAGCTGAAAAATCTGCTGAAAAGAGGTGAAGAAGCAGAACTTTCTACAGAAAAGGGGAAAGGAGCAGAACTTTGCACTGAAAAGAGGTAACAAAGCTGTAGTTTCTGCTAAAAAACAGCTGAAGAATCTGGAATTTTTGCTGAAAAGAGTTTAAAAGGTTTAACTGTTACCTGAATTTTTTTTTAAATTTTTTTTTGCCATAGGCGGGATTCGAACCCGGGCCTCCCGCTCTGCTCATCTCACTGAGCTAAAACACAGCAAAATCAGTGACCACACTTGTAATGTTGTCCTAGTCATCTTAATGTGCCAAAAAATTGCAAAAAAACCCTTAATATTTCAAAAAGTATAAAAGTTATGAGCACCAAAAGAGTAGGCGTTAGCAGAAGGAGCAGAACAGTTTAAAGTTTGAATGGTGAAAATCGGATGAAAACTGAGGGAGTAGTTAACCAGCAAAGGTCTGAGCAACTAGAATAAGGTAGAAGAAAGAATAAAGAGAAACAGGAAATCAATAGTGTGAATGCCTCTGAGGCATTTATTTATTTAGTTCCAAGTTTAATTAATTAATGACTCTTTTTATTAATTAATGGTGTATTTATCTATTCATTTTGTCACTCCTGGCCTTCCGTAGTTGGTTCTTGTTTCATCAACTTTCTTGGGGTTTTAAATAAACAGCTAATCAGTGTAACAAAGTAAATCTTACAGTTATAGTATACACCCTTTCATCCCAGTTAATGAGTTAAATGTATTTTAATAGTTTTAAACTTCCTTTCATTTCAACTTCTGTCCAATTTGATTGTTTCTTAAACAGGGCTCCCTGAGTTCAGAGGCAGAGTTGTCTCAGTACTTCCTGCAGGAACTTTCCAGCCACTCATTCCCATCTGAATCCATGTTGATGGGCTCAGATAGTGACGATGTCCTCCACCAGATGAGCTGCATTACCTCCAAGGCTGACTGCTCATCAAAACCACATGGTAAAATGTTACTGATTAAATCCCAGGAAGACGTTTTAGGAATATTTCACAGATTTAACTTTAAAGTTTGCTTCCACCACGCTTGACATGTGAACAGTAGTTGATGAAATGAGAACTTTACTGACCTCTAAACAACACGACTGAAGTATTAAAAGGTTAACATAACTATTAGGAGTTACCAGTGATCACATTACCTGTGGCTGTTGCCATTAATACAGTGGCTAGAAGCTAAGGCTAATAATAAAATGATAATATCCACTAGGAACTAGACAGGAACAATGGGATCCTACCTTCTAACTCTATTTGATCTGCAACAAACATAAAAATGTGCTGGATTGTATCAAATGAACTCTGGACCTTTTATCTGCTCATTGTAATTGGGACAATGAGGGAATAACACACACCTGGCCATGGAACAGCTAAGAAGCCAATTGTCCCATTACTTTTGGTCCCTTAACAAGTGGGAGGCACATATGCAAACTGTTGTAATTCCTACACCTTTCACCTGATTTGGATGTAAATACCTTCAAATAAAAGCTGACAGTCTCCAGTTAAAGCACATGTTGTTCGTTTCACTTGGAATCTATTGTGGTGGTGTATAGAGCCAAAAATGTTGTGTCAATGTCCCAATATTTATGGACCTGACTGTATGTGAATATGTATATTAGTGAAATATAAGTCCTCCACAAAGTCAGGGAAAGCCCTGTAACTTACTGTAAAACTAAATATGTTCCCTGAGACACAGAGCTACAGATCCCTGAGAGTCTTAGCCAGTCAGCTAGCAGCTGTGACCAGCACACCTGTGCAGGTAATAAAAGGACAGGTAATGTTTGCCGAGCTGTTGCACACACAGCACGCTCATTTCATCAGTTGCCAAAAGGCAACTGACCAGCGTGTCCATAATGAGCTAATACTCCTGTGTGCTACATACTACAGTGTACGCTGTACACCTGCTTACTGGTTTTTGTTGCATCACTCTGTGTCTCCCAGTTAATTTGTTTACAGCTCCGCACCGCCCAGGTGGCAGAAAATGTGCATGGTATTTGCAAACTGGTTCCCAGCTCGTAACCAGCGCACTCTGCTTTCAAGGGTGAGCATTGGTTTAAAGGTCATCATGTGACTGATGCAAGCCAGATCCTTTTATTTAGCAAAATTGTGATTAATCGTTAAACTTTACTGTTGAGGGGAGCGGCCACGACTCCACACACACACACACACATTAAAAAACAAAAAAGCCAGAAGAAAAGGGCACTCGGGGCATCCAAGAGGAAAGAGCCTCAAGCCCTGCCCCCACACATGCCACCGACCATTTATGAGATTTTTTTAGAGACCAAGCATTTATCATCTCTCTTTAAACAATTACACAGCATCCAGTTTTGTAAAAATTAGCTGTAAGTTCATCTTTATTTTCAGGATTCAGCCCATCTCTGACAGAAGTGGAAGACGGCCGTGTGTACAACAACATCCAAGACCAAACCTCTGCACCTCTCAGTCACCATGTGGAGGCCGTGTGCCAGCCCATCACATGGTCCAGCCCCCCCACAGCACGCAGCCCACTTCTCTGCCAGGTGAAGTGCTTCGAGGATGACCTCAGCGAGGGAGAAAATTCAGCCAGCAGCAGAAAAATTGAGCCCTTCCACAGACCCACAAAATCTGAAGCCTTTACCTGCAGTGACGTGTCACAGAGTGATTCAGCAGGTGTATTTAGCAGCTCGGTGTTAGACGGTGAAGATAGTGGAGATTTGCAGAGTGGAGGCAGAGATATACCCACAGCACTCTGTGACAGTTCCACTCAAAGTAAGGATGGTTTTCCCAATAAGTCAGAGTCACCTGGTTGTGAGTTAACCTTCATGTTCATCCACCAGCCTTTAGATCACACAGCAGGGGTGTCGAGCAGCTCTGTGCTCACTGATATGACCACCAGCAGTGAGGACTGTCCAAATCAAAGTCACGGACAGTTGGAGTCAAAGCAGTCCCCCAAGCTTGAAGCAGTGAACAGGGTCATTATGAGCACTGAAGCACCAAACCTACCCCAGCAGCAAACATCCCAAACGGATGAACCCACCCTGGCCTTGGCCCCATTCCAGCTCCCATCCCACAGCACAGGAACAAACCCCACGGTGGCTGCCGACATGATCCCCAGTCAGCTATATGAGAAGGAAGATGCCAGTGAGTTTGCAGGGATTTGTCCCATTAACACGGTGATCCTAAGAAGGAACGACGGGAATTCATTTGGGCTTGAACTGGAGATTATGTCATCACCACTGAAGCTGGTGATCGCTGGGGTGGAGCCTGGAGGTGCAGCAGAAAGGGTACGTGGGATTGCTTTCAACCCTACACCAGTGGGATGGGGGTTGGGGGTTCCCCCCAAAAAACAAAATAAATTCAACAACACAGTTTTTGGCAATAAACTGCAAAGCAAAAAAATGATGGCTGTAGCAAAGATGATACAAATTCAAATATATATGCAAAATTTTCTCTGCAAACTGAATATGAACAAGAATATTTGAATTTTCTGGTGATTCTTTAAAGGATCAAACGATTTAAGATATTAAAAATATTCCATGTAAAGGCTGAGCTTGTTTCTCTAACTGTGGTCCCAGGAGTCTGCAGGCAGGCTGCGTCCCGGAGATGAGATCGTCAAGATTGGAGATAAACTAGTTTGCTCCTCCAGCTACCAGGACATTTGTGAACTCATGCACAGCCTTCCTCTGACACTGGCCTTGGACATCAGGAGACCGATCTCAGGTAAGACGCTCACCGTGTGACTTTATTCTAAAGCTGAATAGATGAAAATGAGCAGCTCACCTGCTTCAAGAAATTACAGCCTGATGCTGTCGAGTCAGGGAGAAGATGCTGAAAGCACTGTGAAACAGGCACAGGGGACTCCAGTCTGGATTGTCCCTCATTGTGGGGTCGCAGCAGGCCTTTTATTGATCGGAGGCAGTGTTGGGAAGGTCACTTTTATAATGTATTCCACTACAGATTACAGATTACATGCCCCAAAATGTATTTTGTAATGTATTCCATTAAGTTACTCAATGTGAGTAACGTATTCTGAATACTTTGGATTACTTAATATATTGTCATGCTTTTTACAACTACACAAATGTCGCTATCACATCCTGCACATTCTTGTTTGTTTTTCTTTACCATTTGGCTGTTAAGCCCAACTTAATATATTTAATGTAGAGGAGCAAAGACTTGGGTATGTTTGTATAAGCTGTTTTGTCTTCTTAAAGATAATAAAAAAGCACCATCTTTCCTTAACAATATTTTTTTATTTATAAAGCTGACAAGTGGAAGAGTATTAGACAAACATAAAATCTGCCATTGAAGAGTATTTACTGTTATGGTCACCAACATCACTTAGTTAAAATCAAAAGTAGCCTGGCACAAGGAGAAAAAATATCAGCATTTTCAATGACTGTTTTCTTATTAGGACAAAAAGGCAATATATAAAATTATACTCAAAAATGAAAAATATATTATTTTGGCATTTACTGTCAATATTATTCTTCCACCAAAAATTTTAAATTACAAAAGATTTTTCAATACAACTCAGATATTCAAACTCAATGTAACAATGAGAAATTACATTTTAAACCTTACCCTAGATATAATTTTTAAAACAAGACAATATATGTTTTAATGCAACTCAGCAACATTACCTTATGGCCATTTAACAAAGGCAAGCAACAAAGAACTGTCCGAGGTGTCAGTGCTGAACTGCTTGGTTCAAAACCTTAAATGGCCCCAAAAATCAAATAATTGGCGAACAATTGCAGTAAACATATGAGGTGCTGCTTTTTGAATGCATGCCAAAAACAAATACTAAAGACTACAAAATACTGAGGTTGCAAGCCCCATCTGTGAACAATACCAGGATAGTTTCAGCAGACTACCTACATCTGTTCCGCCTAGTCTGCAGTCCAGTAAAGGCGGTTGTAACGCAGCAAGAGCACCTGTTCAAAGTGTTTGTCTGTCATGCGGTTATGGTGTCAGGTGAAGACGAGACCTCCGTGGCTAAAGAGACGCTCGACCGGAGCAATTGACGGCAGAGTTGTATTGTGTTTTAAGAAGAGGGCTCTGATCACTGGATGTCCCATTAATGAGGTCAATGTCTTATCTGAATCTTGAAGATACCTCTGTACCTCATCCTCCGCTGTAGAACAGGTCACCTGTGTACTCTGAAAACTGAAGAAGCTGTTGTCGTCATCATCTTCTGGCTCATTTCCCACTGAGGCATGTCCAGTGGTGCTGGTGTCATTAGAAGGTTCTGTGTTGAGGAGACGGGCCTCTTGGACCATCGTTCTTCTCGTGGATTCTCTCTCATCATCTGCCATCCTTGCTTCATGGGAGGCTAATACAGCTGCAAATCGAGTGTCAATTGCTTTGATGATCGCTAAGAGGATGTGAGTTGAAAATTGCACTTGTGTCAACTTTTCAGATAACTTGGCTTTCAGACCGAGAAGGGTGGGAATCACATATCCGAAGTAGCAGTTCTTTTCCCCTGGAGCAGGTTGACTGAGTAGGCAAGCGGTTTCAGAGTGGCTGCATACTCTTTGAGAAACACTGTCTCTTGAGGATGCAGTTTTGCCACCTTCAGATGTTCACAGATTTCATTGAGCTGACTTTCAGGTAGATTCATTAGCTTCTCGATTGCATGGTACTCTGAGCTCCACCTAGTCACTGAAGGTACAACACATCTCATTTGGGCAATTTCTTCAATTACCTCAGAAGCACCTGATGAGTGATGAGCCTTATTCCAGATGGCTGCCCATTTTGCCTTTGCACTCCTGTATAATTTTCTGGAAACACCCTGCTGTGAAGCAGCTTTATCAAGGTCAGTCGTGGCAATGAGATTTAGTGTGTGCGCAGCACATCGATGGTGTGGTGGCAAAAAGAAGTTCAGCTCCTCGTGTTCTTGCTCCTCCTCAAGTACTGTAGTGACATCATGAAATTGTGCATCACCTGTGTCTTCCAGATCATCTTCTGTTTTTGAATCTCCATATTCATTGAAAGCTTTTACAGAATTGCTCCCATTGTCTGTGACTGTAGCACTAACCTTGCCTCTGATATGGAATTCAGCATGAACCTGACTTATTTTGGCGGCAATAACATCATAAATGTGATGGCCTCTTATCCTCTCACATGCCAGTGCAGCAGACCTGCGATCCAATGTGTCTGACTCGATCCAGTGACATGTGATGCCAATGAAACTTCTGTGATGCGCAGTCCAGATATCTGCTGTTGTGCACACATTTTGAGTATGTAGAGGAATTTCAGTTATTGCTTCGTTCATTTTTTGGAAAGGTTTTCTCAACACGAGTCATCAATGTTTTTCTGCAAACAGGACTCCTGCCCCCACTTAGTCCTTCAACCGTCTTACGGAATGAGGTGTTCTCAACAGTAGAAAAGGGCTGCACTTCATTGACTATGAAGTCAAATACCAAGGAATTTACTCTCCTTTGGCTGATGGCTGGAGTGCTAAGGATGGCTTGTTTGAGAGGAGGAGAGGCTGTGTCTTTGCCACTTTGTTCATCACCATGATCCGATGTGTTTGCTTTGGGTAAACTGCGTATAACCCTGGGATGCGTCCTCTGGAAAAAAAAAAAAAGAGACCGAACAAAAGACAAAATATTACTGATGAAGAAATAGTTTTGTATTCGAGATCACTGCAAAAAGTGCAGCCTTACCTAATGTCCACTAAGGTTGGGCGATTAGACGAATATATCGACTATCAACAATAGGTTGAGCCTTTCGCTGATTGTGTTTACAAGACGAATTTTTAATTTTTTTGCCCATGAGTAAGTATAATAATAATGTTGGTTGAAGGCAAGAGAAGCAGTCAACGGGAAATATAATAGTGATGTTTTAACGGCATGAACAAATGCAGCGATTCATTTACTCAAACTCAGAATGAAAGAACAGCAGTAGTCTATGTTCAGGAAAAAATTAAACATTTAATTTAAATAAAGAAACCGCAATGGTGGGTAGGGATACAAAGAAACTGTCTTCTTCTTCCACTTTAACTGTGTTCCAGTGTTTATGTCTTAGACACTCGACCAAACAACAAATAAGTTAAAAACCAAAATGTCACTTCCAGCGACCATAAAAAAATATCAGAGGTAAAGTTAAGGTTTTTTGTGCAATTTGGTGCATCTCAAATAAATAAATGAATAATCCAAAAAAGGAGCAATGTTAATACAGAAACTCCAACAAGGAAAACTTTCTATTTATGTTCTAGATGCGCAAATCAGTCCGTGCATGATTACATTACTCCGCCCACTAACAAGTCACCTGCGCGAATATGTTGGTTATCATCATTTGTTTGACTGACGATTGTTGGTTGGAAAATTTTTAAATCTCGCCCAACCTTAATGTCCACCTTACTGTTAATCATTTTGGGATTGCTTTCAGAACTGCACACGATAATTTGAAGCTAGCAGGTTGTTAATGCTATCCATCAAGTTTAACAGTCTATGAACTAACTTTAGCTAACGTCAGCTAACATTGTTAGCTGATGTCAGCTAACAATGTTAGCTAAAATCACAGCAATATCACATCGAAGCTACTGAAGTGGCACATAGCCCAGGTAGCTACCACAACTAAAATGAGATATTTGCAGTAGGCTAACGTTAGTTTTTAAAAATAACTTACTTGATTTGTTAGGTTGGAGGTGGAGTTTTTGGCGAGGAGAGCATCTTCTTTTTTTGCATTGCACTGTTAAATTTCGCCCATCCCTTTCTTCTTTGAATATGAAATGGTGTTGGAACTTCCAAGTCCGAAACTCTGTTGCGCTGGCGCTGGCTCCGGGTCCATCGTGTGATTGACGCCACCAACAGGACGCGTTTTCTTTTTACAGCCTCTTCTCGCGTGTTTTGTTTGGGTTTCCAGCCGCAATGCGCAGCGTGGAATGACCAGAATTACAGAGGACTGCCATGTAATCCATTTATAACAAAGTAACTGTATTCTAAATACCACCCTTTTAAACAGTAACTGTAACGGAATACAGTTACTCATATTTTGTATTTTAAATACGTAACGGCGGTACATGTACTCTGTTACTCCCCAACACTGATCGGAGGGTTGGTGGTTCAATCCCTGCTGAATATACTGGACGGGATACTAAACCCAACTTGCTCTCTGATGCATCCATCGGAGTGTGAATGTCTCTGAATGTTAGATAGAAAGCAGTTAAATAGAAAAAGTTTTTGTGTGAATGGATGAAAGAGCCTAGTTGTGTAAAGCTTTGAGAAAATAGAAAAGCTCCATTTAAAAACCGTATATATGGACTGCCCAGCTGATTGGCCAATGTCAGACGAGAATAAAAACAAACATTGGCTACTCAGAGCTTTAGACTCTTCCTTCCACCCAACCCTTTCTACATTTCCTCAGTGCAGTAATAATATGTTTATAGCTGCTGTGGTCTGCGTCTCATCACACAGTTGTCTTTGCATTGGGGAAGAAGCACTAACAATATACAGGCTGGATTCCTGATTAGATGCTCAGCTACACTAAGCAGCTGAACATGTCACTTCTGTCACGCTACACTGCTCGTTCACTTTCTGCAGCCTGCCCATCAGCTTACACTCAAACCTCCAGCTGCTGGGAGGAAAACCGTCTCCACTTAATGGTTACGACATGATTAAATCGTATATGTGTGTGTCTTTGAATGTGCGCTTACACTGCTGTGTAGTGCTGTTTCTAAGCCACCAGGTAGTGTTACTCTTTAAGCTTTCACATAGACTGCTGTGTGTTTTCCTTTAATGCTGACCTCAGATGTAGGATCAGCATCCCCGCTCTCTCCTCCCCAAAGCAACCTGCACGCCTCTGACTCTCTGTTCACGGTGACTAACCTTTATATTTTACTTTTAATGACCAATATTAGATTTGCCCTGTAGCTTCACACTAGGCGTAGTGTAACATTAATCTTTATGTAACACAGAGATTGCTGTGGGGCACTGAAACGGGGAGTCTTTCCACATGTCTGTTTTAAAGTCATCATGTCTCTCTGAGTAAACATGTCATCATAGATCAACATTACTGATAAGCAGGCGAAGGAAAAAGGAGGAAAAGTCACTTCCTCTGATGATAACCTGTCCATATACGCTGCTCCTGACAGTTTCAGTTCTGTAACTGGTAAACAGAGACTTCTTCACATCTTTGCATGTTAGACACTAAAGTGCAAACATGTGTAATACAAGAGAGAGCAGTCGATCATGTGACTTCCTGGATCAGCCACAGCAATGTCTCCAGCTAAGTCCTGCAGTTGACCAGCTGAGTATACATCTGTGTACAGTAGCTTTAGTCTTTCCTTATGAGATTGTAGATTATAATATAATGCAACCCTTTTGATGCATATCACTGTATCGTATGTAATAGTATTGTACAGTGTGGCTGTATGCATTCCCTCTGTATGTTAGGAGTCAGCAGTTCACAGCAATGACTGTATCAAATATAACACAGTTGATAGACTCATTGGTTCAAATCAGAGAGAAATCCATTCGGGTTCATTTCACGCTGCTAACATGAGAAAAGGTCTTTAATCACTTCACCTTCATGACGGCGCCTCACCTCTCATGCAACAGGCTGAATTACATAGATACATGTTATATAGTGGTGCAGCGGATCGCGGTTGATCCGTAATCTGAACCGATCCCACTCCACGGTTCGGCACGCACGTGGTCCGAAGATTCGAAAAAGAAGAAAAAAAAGTATGTGTATGGTGCGCGTGGTAGGTCTGTCAAGCGATAGCTATGGCCAGCGCTAGCGGTCCAAGTGGAGGAGCAGAGGAGTTTGTGGCATTTAAGCAGCCCTTTGCTGCCCAGCCCGACCGGGCTAAAGCTATTACAGAAGCTACTGGGGTGTTTAGCTGCAGACGGGAGGCCGTATTCTGTTGTGCAAAACAAGGGGTTTAAACTATGATGAATGTGCTTGAGCCACGCTATGATATCCGGTTGCGCGTCCACTTTAGTGGCAAGATCATTCCAAGCATGTATGAGCAGGAGAAGTTTAAAGTTATGGCTGAACTGTCCCAGGCATCTTCTGTTGCCCAACTACTACAAATGGGTGGAGCTCCAGGGCAGCGGAGTGCGATGTAATGAGCGGTGTGTATTATTGTAGGGTCTACCTTACAATATAAAGCACCTTGAGGCGACTGTTGTTGTGATTTGGCGCTTTATAAATAAAACTGAATTGAATTGAATTGAGTGGTAGATACAAAGCCCTATACTGCACTATATTGTACCATTTTTTTTTTAATAACTGCGTGGAATGAGTCTTGAGTTGAATGTTTTTAACAGGCAAAAAATACTTCAATAAGTAAATGTTAAATTTTTGTCTTTTTTCTTTTTTTGCTGATCCGAAAATTGATCAGATCCAAACTGTGAGATTTTTGATCCGTTGCATCACTAATATGTACACATAAATAATTAAACTTACACATCAAATTATATCATATAAATTACAATTCACTGGTTTCATATTTAAAAAAATATGTAATGTAAATTATTCGTTGTTACCAACCTCCTCTCATTCGATCCTGATCTTTTCATGTCTTGTGCCAGCTGTAGATCGACTGCTCAGCCTGGGAGGGACTGTGTGGTCACAGAGCAGTGATGGATCCACAGTGGATCCAGCCAAATCTGTTCAGGGGGGGACTGATCAAGTAATAAGAACACATTTAGGAAAAGCCACAATCCAACCAGACTGTAACTTGCCCATCGTCAATGTAGACGACGTGTTATCAGATGTGAGCCACGACACCAGTGAGGAAATATCATGTGATGAGCCTGAAACCTGCTGTCCAGGCCAACATGGTGCAGCCCTGTGTGAGAAGCCTCCTTTGGAAGCCAGAGATGAAAAGGGTGCTGCCTTTCTGATGAATAAATGTGTGAACCAACAGAAAGAAGGCAGCTCTGCAGTTTTCAGCGGATCAGGTCCAGAAAAATCAAATCCTAGTTGTAAACACATGGATCCCACTGCAGATGTCAGTGGTTCAAACAGTGACTGCAGTGCAGTGGTAAAGAACATGGCAGATGGTATTGGTGGTGTCTCTTCTACACGGTCACCATGCCAGTTTCTTAACAGTACAGCACCTGTTTCTGCTACAGAGCCACACTTTGACAGAGTTAAAGCGTGTGCAGCATCCAGACACACGAGCGTTTACAGAAACCATGCTCCACCAGCAGCCCACTCCGTCACTGAAAATCTGCATGCAGACGTCTCCCAAAGATCAGATTTACTGAGGTGTGACGACACACAAACATATTCAGTGGAATCCAACCCCTCAGGCTCCAGGCTATCCAAAATGTCAGCGTCAGTGAGCAACAATCACAAAGTCGTGCAGTGTAAAGATACGTTAAAGCCTGACGCTCGCTCCTTACCTAAGACAAGCTCAAAGCTGAAACACCTCGGTTACTCAGACAGTCCTGTGTGGAGGAGTAACTTCAGACTTCAGGTTGAAAGTGGTCCTTCCACACTTAAAGCTTTGAGTATTAAAAAGAAGAACAGCCCAGAGGAGCCTCTTCAAAAACTGTTGGGGAGTCCAGTCCCTGCAGATACAAAGGCTTCCTTCAGACAGTCAACAAATCCAGCAGCTGTGGTAACCATTGGGATTTTGAAGCCCACTAACCAGCCTGATGTCAGGAGTGGCCTAGCTGTGGCCGGAGCAGGTGACACAAAGCAAATAATGACTGAGCATGGAAATTCAGATGGAGCTTTGCAAACTGTGCAGCTGCCCAAAAAAGATATGCACGTAGGTTACGAAGCAAAAGCTGAATCACATGGACCTGCCACTCAGAGGACATTCATGGAAGTGCGACTGTCTTCCTCATCATCATCATCATCATCGTCAGCAGCAGCAGCAGCAGCAGCTATGTCACATAGAGACAAAAAGGTTTCAAAAGAAAATAAACACAGAAATGATACAGATGCACGATTAGCAGCAATGCATTCATCCACTGTCACCGCAGAAGAAAGAACAGCTGCCTCGGTCACCAACACAGCATTTCATTCACTGTCTTCTACAGCAGCTCATTCAACAAGTAAAGGTTTCAAACCTGTGACAGTTATGGAGACAGAAGAGACAGCGAAGTCCAGCACATCCAGACTGTCCACACAGACCCTGTCCACACGGACCCTGTCCACACAGACCCTGTCCGCACACACTGCCTCGTCTGCAGATTACAGTCCTTTCTCTGTCCGACATAAAATCAAATCCTTTGAGAATCTGGCTAATGTTGACAAGCCCCTGGTGAAAAGCAGTGATCCTCAGCCGTATGCGCTGGCATATAGAGCCCCGCTGAACCAAAGGATTGCAGGTTATATGGAACTGGTTAATGCTGTTGACTTCCGGACACGGCAAAGGAGTTTTAGCTCTTATGTGGAAAATCTGCTTCCAGCCACATCCTGTTCTCTTCGTCTTCGTAAGTCTTCTAAGAATGAAGTTCACAAAGCTCCAGATGGGGCTGCACCACACACTCCTCCAGTGCTGCGCAAGAAACATGGCAGACTTCTCTACAGTAGGTTACGGCAGCTCAGGGCTCTCAGCATGCCTGAGCTGGAAAAACTGTGCAAAGAGGACGTTGCAGGAGGGTGCAGCAATGCAGATAAAACAGACTCTGACACCCAGTCCACTATAGCCCCAGTGACTGACAGCTTTCCAACCTGTGCAACTCCAATGAAAGCAGATTTGAACAGCGTTAACCACAGTGAGGCTGAAGTCACTGAAGAGACTGCTCAGAGGACCCGAGAGACCCATGGCCGGCAGCTCGGCTGGTCCATCAGGTGAGACTTTAAACCAGTCATTGTAAATCACAGCAGCTGCTTTGCTCCAAACATAACTGTGAAATGTGGGTGAAAAAAACACATTAAATGTCCTGATTCGATGGCTTTTTCTCTGCAGTTTAGAGGAGCTGTCGGCTTCACCTGTGAGTCAGTGTAAACTGGAAACACTGCTGTCCTCACTAACAGCGAAAGCTTACATATCAACCCTGCTTCAGCAAACCAAGGTAATGTCTCACTGCAGATACAGAGTCCAGCTGAGTTTGAGTGTTCTTTATTTGTCTCTCTGTGTGTTTTGCAGACTAACAGAAATACTCGTCTTGTTGTCCTGAGTAAAGGAGAAGGTTCAGGACTTGGTTTCAGTATTGCTGGAGGAGTTGACCTCGAGCAAAAGGACATAACTGTAAGTACAAGATGTTGAATCTCTGTTCAGATTCACATCCTTCAGATTTAAACAATAATGTACGGTGACTGTTGCAACAATTTAAAGCACATTTTCTTGCACATTCATTTACTTGCCTTGAATGCCTCACTAAGATATGAAGATTCAGTTAGTCCAGAAAATCTCAAGAAAAGTTTCTTCAAGAGCAAAATGCACCAAACAGTGTGACAAAGCCCACTCTGCTGAGGGAAAGTTCATTAGAGTCACCAGCTACAGAGGTCAAAGGTTACCAGCAGCTCAGATTACAAAACACAACAAGCCTTTCAAAACTTCAAGCAGCAGACATTTGAGGACTTACAGGATCTATTAGGACTTACAGGACGTTTGAGGACTTACAGGATCTATAAGGACTTAGAGGACGTTTGAGGACTTACAGGATCTATAAGGACTTAGAGGACGTTTGAGGACTTACAGGATCTTTAAGGACTTACAGGACGTTTGAGGACTTACAGGACCTTTAAGGACTTACAGGACGTTTGAGGACTTACAGGACGTTTGAGGACTTACAGGACGTTTGAGGACTGACAGGATCTTTAAGGACTTACAGGATGTTTGAGGACTTACAGGACCTTTGAGGACTTACAGGACCTTTGAGGACTTACAGGACGTTTGAGGACTCACAGGACGTTTGAGAACTTACAGGACCTTTGAGGACTTACAGGATGTTTGAGGACTTACAGGACCTTTGAGGACTTACAGGATCTTTGAGGACTTACAGGACCTTTGAGGACTTACAGGACCTTTAAGGACTTACAGGACCTTTGAGGACTTACAGGATCTTTGAGGACTTACAGGATCTTTGAGGACTTACAGGACCTTTGAGGACTTACAGGATCTTTGAGGACTCACAGGGTCTTTGAGGACTTACAGGGTCTTTGAGGACTTACAGGAGGTTTTAGGACTCACAGGATCTTTGAGGACTTACAGGACGTTTGAGGACTTACAGGACCTTTGAGGACTTACAGGATCTTTGAGGACTCACAGGACCTTTGAGGACTTACAGGACCTTTGAGGACTTACAGGATCTTTAAGGGCTTGCAGGATCTTTGAGGACTTACAGGACCTTTAAGGATTTACAGGACGTTTGAGGACTTACAGGATCTTTGAGGACTTACAGGGTCTTTGAGGACTCTCAGGACGTTTGAGGACTTACAGGATCTTTGAGGACTTACAGGGTCTTTGAGGACTCACAGGACCTTTGAGGACTTACAGGGTCTTTGAGGACTTACAGGATCTTTGAGGACTTACAGGACCTTTGAGGACTTACAGGATCTTTGAGGACTCACAGGACCTTTGAGGACTTACAGGACGTTTGAGGACTTACAGGGTCTTTGAGGACTTACAGGACCTTTGAGGACTCACAGGACCTTTGAGGACTTACAGGACCTTTGAGGACTTACAGGATCTTTGAGGACTTACAGGATCTTTGAGGACTTACAGGACCTTTGAGGACTTACAGGATCTTTGAGGACTTACAGGATCTTTGAGGACTCACAGGGTCTTCGAGGACTTACAGGACCTTTGAGGACTCACAGGATCTTTGAGGACTTACAGGACCTTTGAGGACTTACAGGATCTTTGAGGACTTACAGGATCTTTGAGGACTTACAGGGTCTTTGAGGACTTACAGGACCTTTGAGGACTTACAGGACCTTTGAGGACTTACAGGATCTTTGAGGACTCACAGGACCTTTGAGGACTTACAGGATGTTTTGCTAACATTTTGGTGCCACAGCACAGCTTCAGGTCCAGTGGAGTCTTGATGGCTCAGCCCTGTTTTGGCAGCAAAGGGGGACTGACAAAATATTAGGCAGGTGGTCATAATGTTGTGTTTGATCAGTGCACTTAATTAGTTCATGGCAGATGCAGAAAGGACTGGTTAACCTGAGAGCAACAGTGATCGACTGAAATCAGTCACATATTGCTCAGTGAGTAACTGACTGTCACTGTTGCACCAACTCACCGTGACCTCTCACAGTTTTGTAAAGGCCATGATCCTCCAATAATTCAGGAGACCCATCTGCTTAATGAACACATAATAAATGTATTTAATACATGACTGAATGATATGTATTATTAATATGTTTTTGTCCTCAGGTTCATCGGGTCTTCACGAAAGGTGCAGCTGGTCTTGAAGGTACAATCCAAAGAGATGACAGCATTTTATCCATAAATGGCACCAGTCTGGAGGGTAAAACACACGCAGAGGCTAGATCCTGTCTTCATCAAGCCAAGCAGTCCAACCAGGTCTTAGTGGTCATTCACAGAGACAAAGACAGTGTGCAGTGTATCTCTGACAGACAAGCCTCGGCTACCCAGAAGTCTTTGGAGCGTAGCGGAGGTAGGTTTCCATCTCCAGTGGGTACACAGAGCTTCCTGTAATATTCTCATTGGCTGTAACGTCGGTTTTAAATCACTCTGATGCTGTCTGACTTAGAGTACTTCTTTCGTCAGAGCATTTGACCCTTTTAAATACAAACATTAACCTTGCAAACAGCTCTGCCCGTGGTGTGGTTTCTGCAATCAGCTGAAGTCCAGCGGTCAGCAGCAGCATCCTCTCTTAGGTTTATATCTAACTTCTGTCCTTCTTGGTGTGGGATGTCTTTCAGCTGTGGATGTCAGTCCAGATGGTGCTGTAACAGTGGAGCTTCATAATACTTCTGTTGGACTGGGCTTCAGTCTGGAGGGGGGCAGGTCTTTGAGCCACGGAGACAGGCCTCTCACTGTCAAACGCATCTTTAAAGGTGACTTTTTCTTCTCAGACAAAATGCACACACACTGTGACGTCACAGTGTGTGTGCCGCTGTTAACAATGAACACAAGGTTTCCATGTGACGTAAACTGTGTCTTTGTAACTGCTGGTGTCACAGACGATAATGTTAACATGAATACTGATTCTTGTTTGTTAAAGATTTTATCACATAAACCTTCGGGCTCAAACATAAACATAATGCTACATAGATAACTAGCTTAGCAAACAAATTCAGCCTGGTGTGAATCACAGGGAACATGACTAAAGTCGTTCCACCTCCTGTGTTTCAGTGTACACTCCTTCCTGGTTTCATTCATGCTTTCTTAAAAAAAAATCCCAAAACGGTCATTCTCTTATTTTGTAGGTGCATTTGTAATGAACAGCAGGGATCAGGGGATAGGGCACACTCACTGCAATTCTTGGGACTTTAATCATGAAGCTACAGCAGCAGTTCTGCTTGCATTTGCACAAACTTAACGTATATTTTTCCGGGTCTTTAGCCACAGACACAGATACTTTCATCAGTGGGACACAGAGTGGACGCTACCTTTGTGTTCGTTCATTCAGTAAAAGTTAGTGATTGAAGCCGACTTCAGTGCAGTGTTTGAGCATTAGAAGAGAAAGTAAACACAGCCATCACAGTGAGATCAGTTTATTTTCTTTACCCCTAATTTCTTTAAGAGCTTTAATAGCTGTAGTGCTACTGGGAGAAACACAAAATCTAAGCTGTTTACACTGTGTCTGCCTTAAATCAAACAACGTGACTGTTATAACAGCATTGACATTTCTGTTTGGATGGAAACTTGTTTCCCCCACAGCATTTTCCTCTTGTGGTCAAAATTTGTTGCATAACTTAAAATTTGTGGCACTTGGGTTAGCACAGTTACCTCACAGTAGGAAGGTCCTGAATTCAGTTGTCTGTGTGCACGTTCTCCCCGTGTTTGCCCGGGTTCTCTCCGGCTTCATCCCACAGTCCACAGACATGCAGTCAGTCGGGTTGGGTTAACTGGTGATTCTAGATTGTCCACAGGTGTAAATGTTCGTGTGAATGGTTGTCTGTCTTTCTGTGACAGACTGGTCACCTGTCCAGGGTTTACTCTGCCTCTCGCCCTATGATAGCTGGGATAGGCTCCACCCCCCTGCGACCATGATAAGGATAAACAGAAGAGGATGAATAGATGGAACGCTGGAAAGTTCAACAAACTCAAACTTTACATTTGTTGAACTTTGACCTCAGTGACCATGACAGCTGCATGCGTGTTTTCTTGGAACGGCCACACTGAAAGTAATGATTGCAGTGTATCCTGTGTGAAAGTACCTTTATTATTTATTTAAACACAAATCTTTGACTTAATTCAAATAATGAGAGTCTGTGAGATATGCATATATTAGAGGAGAAATCAGAGGCTTAAATCTAACAGACACTGACAGGGACGGTTGGTTATAGCCAGGTGAATGGCCATCTCTCAAATCAAATTGAATATATCTTCAGCGTGTAGATCATAAGTAGACCAGAGTAAAATAAGGAGCTTTATCTGAGTCTGAATTGCTGTTCATGTCTAACACAGGAGGAGCTGCAGAGCTTTCCGGACTTATCGAGGTTGGCGATGAAGTCCTGTCTATCAATGGCGGTTCTCTGGAGGGACTCATGCACCATGATGCCTGGAAAATGATCAAAGCCACTAATGAAGGGCCTAACCAGCTCCTCATACGCAAGCAGAGCAATGTGATGGTAAAAAACAAGGAAACGGAGTCCTGACAGGCTCTACTGTTCAAGCGGATACGTTTAAAAAAAGCAGTTATACATTTTGATGGTTGGACTTTTTGGTTAGCCTTTTTAAAATATCTTTGTATTTAATAATTGGCTGGACAC
>NC_140629.1:1236610-1294110 GCF_057382275.1 Copadichromis virginalis | reverse complement strand
ACCAAACAGCTAAAACAGTAAACGAGAGCAGGAACACGGATTCTGCACAAAGACGTAAACACAAAGCGCCGACGGATCAGAATCAGTGAGATGTCGCCCTTCTCACCCGACGGCACGGACACGGTCGGGGCTGAAAGGCGACAGCTCGCTGATTCCGGTGTTTCGGCGGGTCGAGCTTTGTGTTTACACCCTTTTTGCGCTGATTCAGAAGCTGCAGGTTTTATTTCTCTCCAAACGGTATTGACTGAACCAGCAGCAAAAGAAGATCCAAACTACAGATAAACATCGTCATGAATTCACTCTGACTTTTGCTGTTTTGCTTCCACCAGGATAAAATCACACTTTGTGCACAGCTCTCTCTCTCTCTCTCTCTCTCTCTCTGTACTTCAAGAACAGTTTCTTAAAAATCTGTTTTCTGCATTATTCGCTTGCTTGTTACGCACAAGTCTACCGTTGTTTACAGGCTGTCGGACGCTGTTTTTTTTTCCTTTTACTTACGTCCGAAAAGAAAGCCTCATTTCTGCTGTTCAATACTGAACAAATTTAAAGTTTTTAAAATTATGCAAAATTGCAAAACTCTCAGCTGTGTCTCTAAAACCTCTGTAACTCTGCTCTTCTTCACCTCAGCAACATCAGGTAATGTTCAGATGTTGATTAATGGTTTTCTTTCGTTTCTTTCCAGGCCAGGAAAGTCACCTTCATGTTTTTCTGTGTTTTATCCTCAGCTACTTTGACACAAAGGCCTCTGCTGTGATGCTCACACCTTTGATAAAGTCTGGAAAGTGTCAGCTTCCTTTTTATAGATATATAAATATGGAAATGTACTGATGCATGATCTGAATTATAATATTTCTGACTGTCTGAGGCAAAATTTCCCCGAATCTAATCGAATCGTGGATCAAATCGATTCGGGACCTTGTGAATCGGAATCGAATCGATTCTAGAAGTCAGTGACGATACCCAGCCCTACTAGAAAAACCATCAAATATTTACAAGAAGCCTATGTGTCAAGATCAGGAAATACTGAACAAAACACGCAAAACAAAACTAGAATTAAATGAAATCATTAATAAAAAAAACAGTTCTTAGTACAAAGACTTCACTTGCAGAATTTTGAACATGGTAATAAATCCGGTCGATTTCTGGCTAACCAGCTAAAAATAAAGAAAGAAAAAACAAGTATATGTGCTGTTAAAGATTTATCTGGGAACACAATATATGACCCTGAAAGAATAAGCAACACACTGTATATCCCTCAAGCTATCGTCCAATATCCCTTATTAATGTAGACCTCAAAATAATCTGCAAAGTTCTCTCAAAGAGATTAAAGAAGATACCTCCTGATGAAACTGGTTTCATAAAAGGCAGACACTCATCAAAAAACAGACGTAGATTACTTAATTTAATAGACTACTCATGCAGTAAAAACCACAATATTGTCTCTAGATGCAGAAAAAGCGTTTGACAGAGTTAACTGAAAATTTGTATTTGCAACTTTACACAAATTTGGTTTTGGATCCTCTTTCATTAATTGGTTAAAAATATAACAACAGCTTGTGTCAGAACAAACGACCAAACATCCTCCAGCTTCTGTCTCCTGAGGGGCTCCAGGCAGGGATGCCCACTCTCCCCTTCACTGTTTGCAGTTTTTATCCAACCACTAGCAGCAGCAGTTAGACAGGCTGCAGTAATGAAGGGCATCAGATGCAAGAATGTAGAACATAAAGTCAGTTGCTTTTTCTCCAAAACTCACAAACCAATCTCTCTGAGGTAATTGTATTAATAAATTGTTTTTCAAGAGTTTCAGATTATTCAATAAACTGGTTAAAATCTGCAGTTCTTCTGATTAATTTCTCCTTCCATAATTCTTCTTCTACCCCACTGCAATCTGGAAATATTAAATATTAATTATTTAATGTCTCTCCTAAGCTTGCAGATTTAACTAAATTAAACCACATCCCACTTTTAGAGAAAGAAAAAGACGATCTGGCCACATGGAAATCTCTACCCAAAGGACCAAGGACAAAGGACTAGATCTGCCTAACTTTCAACAACACTTCTTAGCCCGCAGGCTTCATCTCAGGATGGTTTAAACACACCCTCTTAGATGAGCCCTGGGCAGATGTAAAACTTTGCACTAATCCAGAGATTTCAGACCATTTATCAGCTCAAACATCAAACGACATGATGCTTTAAAAGCATCAACATCAGCTCTTCTCTGACAGCATGGTGGGAGTTTGTAACAATGACGGAGTCTTCATGCAAACGCCTATCTGGAACAACCCTGACATACTACAGAACAATGATATGGTTACAGCAGGGCCTTGGGGTGCAGGGGAGGCACCATGCCCTGCTGTGTTTTAAACACACTTTAAAACAGCACACAGCAACAACACATATGAGTGGGCTGAGAGGTCTTCACACCTTACTTATCACACTTTATTAGTTACTGATACTTATACTTATCTCGGTTGTTGCTGTGGTCTCCCTGCTGTGTTGTTCTCTTTTTGTGTGTTTCTTCTTTTTTCTTCCAGCAGCTGATCCAGTGGATAAACTGTTTATGCTGAGTCTGAGTCTGCAGGGGGTCCCAATGACATCATGCCTCGTCCCTGTACCGAAGACGCCACGTCCCGGTGGCCCCCAGGATTACAGACCTGTGCCCCTGACCTCCCACATCATGAAGACCCTGGAAAGACTCATCCTGGACCAGCTCTGACCCATTGGCAGACCACATCAGGATCCCCTTCAATTCGCTTACCCGCCCCACCTCAGAGCTGAGGACGCCATCATCTATTGCTCAATCGTGCCTACACCCACCTGGACCAGCCGGCGAGCACTGTGAGGGTCGTGTTTTTTGACTTTTCCAGTGCTTTTAACACCATCAGGCCGATCCTCCTGGGTGATGAGTTAACAGCGATGCAGGTGGATGCTTCTCCCGTGTCCTGGATTGTTAATTACCTGACAGGAAGACCACATGTACACATCCTGGACAGGGAGGAATGCTGGTTTGAGCGCGGAGTCAAGGAGGCCATTTACGTGAAAAGGGAAAGACCGTCTCTGAATGGAGGAGGGGCCTAAGGGTCCATCTGTCACCATCTTACAATGCTGTGATTGCAGCCATTCCCCAACTCTCTGTGAATGGGACTCATGACCATTGATCAGTGGTTGTTGATCAGTGGTCATGAGAATTTGCGTAATTATGATGAAGGAACTGCCCTCCCAGCCCATTGTTCCTTCACGGCTGGTTTCAGTCAAATGCAAATGTCCTGTTTATAAGATTGAAACCTGCAGTCAGCTGAGACTGAAGACGTCACCTGATGATGACGAAACGTTTCTCCCACAAAACGCTACGTCCAGGTGAACCGAATCAACTTTTGGCGACACAGGAAGTTATTTCATCGAAATGCCATTCTTATATATCTCTGTAATATTCTTGATATTTATAATTGAACTATTTGTATGTATTAGAGCTATTTCTTATATTTTGTAACTATGTAATATATTGTATTATTTAATGTTCAGTCTGTTACAGTTACTGTCTGGAGCAACTGTAACCACGTACTTTCCCAGGGATTAATAAAGCATGCTGATTCAGATACAGGCTGCGTCCACACTAATACATTTTTGTTTGAAAACACATCGTTTTCTCTCCGATTTGGCCTCCCGTCCACACTGAGACGGTGTTTTCCCCGAAAACGCAGCGTTTGGAAAACGCTCTCGAAAACAAATACATTTGAAGACGGTGCTTTCGCGTTGCAGTGTGGACGGTGAAAACAGAGACAGACGGAAACGCATGTTAGTCATGTGATGCAGTCATGTGACCAATTAAACAAAGATAGCGGAGGGCATTATACAGCAGTTGTTTTGTCTGACAGCCCTATTAAAGATTAATATCAGTCTGCTCCAGTGAGCTTTTCTCACTCGCTTTTGCAACTTTGTACTTTTGTGTTACTCGCAGCAACAACTCCACCTCATTGTGAGTCCATTTAAAAAACTCAGGAAAGTAAATAAGCGGCAGACAGAAATGAGGCCGGTCGAATCTTCTTGCGTTTCATGCATGCGTAAGACTGGAACATAAGTGTTTTCTGGCCGTTTCAATGTGGACGCACAACTCTGTGAAAACAACTGAAAACACTAGTGTGGACGCGGAGCGCTTTCAGACGAAAATGCCGTTTTCGTATGTATCCAGGCCAGTGTGGACGTAGCCACTGTGATGGTACTATTTCCCCCTGTAGGTGTATATCCCAGCAGTTTGGTCTCAGAGCACAGGCTGAGGCTCAGGCTGTGGGAGACTTCCCATGATGCACTGAGCATTTTTCCCCCACTAACCTCATTTCAGTACCATTGCCTTTATATGCCAGTGCTGCACGTCGTGTCTACTTTTGTCTACTCTCTCCCAGTTAAAAAGGAATTCCTCCAACCCGTCATTGTGAAGTGGGATTGTCTGATCCTTGGAGTTCTCTCTCTGCCAAAGTACACCCACCACCAATGCAGGCACATCGAGTACATATGAAACTCCACACAGAAAAACCAACTGGCTTGAACTAAAGGCCTTCTGTGAGGCAACAGTGTGAAGCAGTGCATCTCTGAACACTGAATTTAAATGTTACAGTAAATCACTTCTTTTTAAATTGGCTGCATTTTCAGTGTCCAGGTGTAAGACCAGCAGAGGGGAGTAAAATCACACACTTCTGTGTGTGAGATACTGTTGCTTCAGTACATCAGTGCTATGACAGCATGTGAAAAACACGGGAAAGCAAGCTTTAGTTGTTTTAATCTATTTATCTTAAAGACATTTATGGCCAGACTAATGAAGCAGACCGCTGAGGTCAGGCTGTGTAACTGTGCAATGGATCACTGGCAAAATGTCATCTATATACTGTATTTTGATGCCTTTAACTAATAGTAAATATAACATAAAACATATAAAACAATTAGAATGTTTATCACATGAAATCATTTCAGGAACATCACGTGAGCAATTAGGACTTGGCCACAACTGATTTTCATGTTCATCCTGAAGGTGTTGGATATTCTTGAATCAGTGCTCTGAGTCAGTGCAGTCATGCTTATCAACGCACAGCCGTGGAAATCTAATTGGCCGTTTTCTTGCACAATGCACACAGCACTCAGTACTGCATCTGTATATTTCTGATGTCAGAAATGATCAACAACAAAAAGAGCAGAGGCACAGCTGAGCCTGCAGGTTCAGCAGGATGTCTGCTCAGACTGCCTTCTCAAAATAAACATGAATCCAGACGTAAAAGATGAGATTGCATGTGTGCTGAGCTGAGCCTAATGACCATAATTTCATAATTTTTCTAGGCAGTGGTCTAATTGGTATAATTTGTACAATAAATAAAGATGTGCAGAATTATTCTTTACATTCTGTATAATGCTTTTCACATCATTTTCCATGTAATGATTTTAAATGTTGCAAAATCTGTGGAAAGCATCAGCACTAACGTCAGCAGACTGCAGTCTGAATGCCAGCAAACAAAAGGTGTCTTTAGACAGCGTCAGCGGGCGGGTCATTAGTGACACGTTAATGAGCCATGATAAGTGCAGAGGTTATAAGCTGAAGCTTTTTGGTTTGCTTTGTTTATTCATTCACAGGAGTCGCTCACTCTGTTCGCTTGGATCTCTCTGCTGTTACTACAGGCCGTGAACTCCATCACTGTGCACACACTTGTTCTACCTGTCTACTATTTTATTTACAATTTATCTGTTTCATACGGCTTCACCACTACAATGGAAAATGGCAAATCATTGTGGGGATGGCTGCAGTCATTCTTCAACACAGACTGAACTCTCTCTGGCAGCTTTCTTGTAATTTCTCCAAGTCGTCTCCAGGAATAGTTTTCGAGGCTTCTTGAAGGACGTTCAAAGCTTTTCTGTCAAGATGATCGCACACTGATTCAATGATTTTGAGATCTGGACCAGGCCAGTCTATTACTGATAATGTTCTGTTGTGTGTTTTCTACCTTGATATGCTGTTACTGCATTGATAGCATCTTTGGGATCACTGTCCAATCAGAGGCTTTGAAACCCAGCCCCAAACCACGACTGAGCCTCCACTGTTTTCCACAGATGACTGTAGACCCTCACTGTGGTAGCTCCATCCTGAGCTCCTCTGAACATACTGATGGCGATTTGGATCCAAAAAGGCTAATCTGGATTCATCACTCCATGCGGCCTTCCAGTGATTTTTTAAAATGTGTTTTTATTTGATTAGCATTCA
Source organism: Copadichromis virginalis (assembly GCF_057382275.1). Taxonomy (NCBI): domain Eukaryota; kingdom Metazoa; phylum Chordata; class Actinopteri; order Cichliformes; family Cichlidae; genus Copadichromis; species Copadichromis virginalis. The sequence continues at coordinate 1,287,869 of NC_140629.1, read as the reverse complement.
AATAGATCAATGAATACAGAATTAAGATCTACCACAAAGCAAGAAAGCACGAGGCAAGGCTAATCAAAAGATGCTTATTACGCCAAGCCTTTTAACAAAAGCTCATTTAGCGTGCAGCTCATATACACAGGGCTCGAAGCAAAAGAGTAAAACAAACAAAAATCAAAACAAAAACCTTCCACCTTAGATAATAAATCACATTTCATAACAATAATCAAAGCAAAACAAAAAAGAGTTTCAGTATTATTATGGCTCTATTTTTAAACATGTTTTTAAACAAGGAAAATGAACTAGATCTTTTGAAATCACTGTCATAACTCTTCCACACATTAACCCCTCTGACAGAAACACATCTCTGCTTTATGTTTGTCCTTATCTTGTTTTTTCTTGCTCTGGAGTAATTTGGCACACCTCAGCCTTTCCTCCCTGTATCATTAAGAATGGCTTCTTGACAACCACACTTTGACTGGGACCATTTCTGATGAGGCCTCGGTGACGTTAGATGGATCCACTGGAGGGTCGGATGCATCTCTCAGATCTTTGCTGGGTTTCTTCCTGTTTCTCACAGACATGACTTGTAATATGTCGTTTATACTGTTGTTTACGGTGTTTTTGCCAGAGGCTTGTCGGCAGTGTCAGCATGCATTGCTGAGATTAAAATGATTTCTTTGCCAGTTCACTCCCAAGGTTTAAAAAAATAAAGAACTTAGGGCTTCATTTAAATCGTTTGTATACCATCAACATCACAATTTTAATTTTTGGTCACATTTTTCCACCAGTCTTTCGACTTATTTGCTACTAATGCTGAAAATGTCTATACAGAGATCTTGGTCACTGCAGAGTCCATGCACACCTGCAGTTTGATGGCTTGTGTTGTTGTTAATTAAACCCTGTCTAAATAAATGATCTATAGCTGTGTTACAGATGGTTAGAGCTCGATCAACAAAAAGTAAAGAGCGTCATCTGCATTAACTGGAGCGCATTAAGTCACGCTACGTTGAAGTGGCTCATTGTGCGCTCGGGAGCGGTGTAGCTTTAAGAAGGAGGTGGGCAGCGCTCCGATGACGCATGAATAATCCTGAAAAGACGCTTCTAAACTCCAGGCCGGAGCCAGCGTGTATGATGGCTGTTGACTGAGCTGGAAGAATTTCCGAGCCTGGCACGATCAACTGTTGAGAAAATAGTTTGAACAGGTTCAGGAGCTTGGGAAGCGACTCTAAATGCAGAATAAAACACACCCATTCTGGTAGATTGGCTTCTCCAAAAGACAAATACAGTTATTTACTATTAAGGCATTTACTAACGACAGAGGGCTTTCTGTTTGCAGCTCTATGTGCGCTGCCGAGAGCCAACTTGAGGGAAGGAACATTGGAAGAATATTTCTCTAAAAGTCTTTGGCTGTCTGTCTTGAAGAGGAAGTGCTACCATGCCACATTTGAGAACACTATGTGTCTATTTCTTGGTAGCCCTGAGCCCAGTTATGACAAACACCATGACCGAGGACTTAGATGTTTTGGTATTTTTGCCACAAAATAATTCTTATCTTTTTTCATATGAACGAGTCGCACCGGCGATCCGTTACGCACAAAAGAGGCTGAAGGCAGACGGGGGTCAGTACTCCGGGTTCAACTTCAACATCCAGTTTGAAAACTCCGACTGCCTCTATGATGCTTTCTTCACATTGGCGGACAGGTCTTGCGGACAGAAGCCCGACCTGATCCTGGGTCCTGTGTGCGAGTACGAGGCTGCGGCAGTGGTAAGGCTGGCGTCCCACTGGAACATCCCGGTGATCTCGGCAGGTGCCCTGGCCACAGGTTTCGCGAACAAGAACAAAGAATACTCCCACCTGACTCGCATCGCCCCGCCATACGTGAAAATGGCAGAGACTTTCACGGCGATGTTTGAACACTTCTCCTGGAGGAGCGCTCTGCTGGTCTTCGAGGACGACCGGGAGCAGCGGAACTGCTACTTCACGTTAGAAGGAGTATACCATCTGATGAGTAACTATAACATTGAAAGCTATGTGTTAACTGATGACAAACCCCTGGACACTGACGAGCTGCTGCGAAGCATCAGTGACATGGAAGGTAAAGCAGCTTTCCTTACTCTTTAATTAGACGGTGTCTACAGTGTGCTTAATGACAGCTGAAATAAGTCTTGACTTTAGCTCATCGTCACTGGATTTGGCTGACAGCTAACCATCATTCATAGCTCGGTGTAGACTATATATGGTTTGTGTTCTGTATGAAAGCCAGCGAGTTTCAGTTGATGAAACCAATGAGCCCTACACTGACGTGCCCTTCACAAGCCTGCATTTATCTGACATATCAGTTTGTACATGCACTCATAGTCCTCCTCTACAGCAGATTTCAGTGAATGCAACAATCGTAATGGGCTAAATTAGCCACTGCCAGCAAATGTAAGTACAAGTATATACCTGCACTGTCACACTAGTATTCACAGTCTGTACATTAACAACTATCCAAGTTTCACGTTTCAGCCCATTTCAGCTTCAGCAGTCTGAACTCGGTCAGTGTTGTGGCTCTTTTAATCTCCTCCTCCACAGCAGCCTCTCAGTACACGCAATAAATGGCATTATTACCAAAAGCAGCACGATCTGCTCATGCACAGGGATTAACTGACAGCTCGATGAATCAACTAAATGTTTTATCAGACACAATAAGCAACCTGAAGCTGTGAGAGATGTTTTCTCTTATTCACTGTTCTGTCCTGTTCTCTTACTACACTATTCACATAACAAAAGGCAGTGCTTCAGAAATGATACTAGACAATACAATGAAAAGCATTTTCACTTTTTTGCACATTTCTCAAACTTCCATGTTTCAGATCATCAAACAAATTTAATATTAGACAAATTTAAAATGCAGTTTTTAAATGATGATTTAAAAAACCCACCTGGTCCTGTGTATTAAAAAAAGTAATTGCCCCAATAGGGCTGTGCGATATGACCAAAATCTCATATCCCGCTGTAAAACATCTATCGTCCGATAACGATATAAATCACAAAAATGTAACATTTTCTGTAAATTCTGTGAATCTCGGGCAGCTGAAGTGTTTCCAGCTGGGCGTCGTGTATCTGGATCTCGTGTATCTATCATACCGATGCATGAAACGACACATTTTAGACATAAGTTGTAACTGCTGCGTGAGTATTTCTTACATGGCGTGTTGCGGGGAGAAGCCTGTTCTAACGTTTGAGTCTAAGGTTTATTTTTTAGCACCTGGTGGCTCTTTTTTGCTTCTCATCCGTAAACTCTCTGCATATTCTTTCACGTGATTCAGTTTATTTTGAAAAGTCTCAACAGGATCTTGAGCTTTATTGTGAAAGGTTTATGTGGAAAACAAGCGGACAGGCGATGGTGTTACTGTCGTTGTTGCTAACGACAACGCATAAAAACAGGCGCTTGTCCATCGTAGTGTGGTTATATTAAATATAAGAGAAAGAGAGAACTTTAAGAAACTAATAATAACTACAGCGACATCAGAACCATGAACAAATATTGCCGTAAACAGTTTATTTTGCGACACCACGAAACAAACGATAGGGTAAAATGAAACGATAGACGTTTTTATATCGTCATCCGATATATATCGTTATATCGAACAGCCCTAAGCCCCAATTTGATAAATCATGAGTCATGTGATCAACCACATCATTTTTTAAGACCTGGGTTTAATTTGGGGCGACCGTGGCTCAGGGGGTTGGGAAGCGCATCTGTAACCGGAAGGTCGCAGGTTCGATTTTCGGGCTCTCTGTCCTGGTCGTTGTGTCCGTGGGCAAGACAATTTACCCTACCGCCTACTGGTGTTGGCCAGAGGGGCCGATGGTGCGATATGGCAGCCTCGCTTCTGTCAGTCTGCCCCAGGGCAGCTGTGGCTACAACTGTAGCTGCCTCCACCAGTGTGTGAATGTGAGAGTGATTGAATAGTGGAATTGTAAAGCGCTTTGGGTGCCTTGAAAAGCGCTATATAAATCCACTCCATTATCATTATTAATTTCCTTAGCCACACCCCTTTAATGTCAAAGCCTGTGATTCAACAATAAGAAAGAGACAGCGAAACGGCATCGACGGGCGATTTCCAGGAGAAACGCCGGCTCATCTCACGATGATGTTTGATTATTTTTGGAGGAAATAGTCTGTGGACATCACTGCTGATGTAAAACTAAGACAGCATTTCATAACAGGAACATCACACCAACAGTCCAACATGGTGGTGGTGGTGTGATGGTCGGGGGTTGCTTTCATGCTTCAGGATCTGGATGTAATTAGTGGAACCATGAATTCTAGGACAATGTCAGTTTGCTCACTCATGTCCTGCAGCAGCACACACAGAGTGTCTTCCTCTGAATAGTTTTTAAGAAACAGGTTTTTTAGTGGCCTATTCAAAGTCCATCTGATATGTTTAATCTTACAGTGAAATCATTATTAAAAACCAACAATGTTATCTTATTAAAATTTGTTTCATCTGAATCATGTGTGATAAATATGCAACAAACTAAGGAATCAGAAAGAGGTCGAATACTTTTGCATGGCACTATCTACAGTAAATAATGTAACATCTATAATAATGTATCCAATCATAATCCCAGATTTTTAAAGATCTCTGGTGTTTTTAGAAAATTAAGATGAATACAGAAGGAAGCTGTCCTGTAACTGAGAGAAACCCTGTCAGATATAGCTCTGCTGCTTCTGCAGTGATTCCTCACAGCTCTGAAAACATGTGTGATTTTTCAGCCTGTTCCTTTTCAGATCCAAGCAAACATCCCTCGTGTAGCACAAGCTATCGATGGTGATAGGCATGTGTGTGTTTGTTTGTCCTCACCCCGCCCACTGCCTCCACTGCTTAGACAGACTTACATAACATCCTGCATGCTGTCTGCATGGTCCATCATCTCGTGTCTAATGGTTTTGTTGCTTCTCACTTGACAATCTGGACTCCTTCTTCTCTCCAGGAACATTTCCAACTCACCTTGAACCACACCAGCCAACTAGCATCGTGTATGCTGTCATTTCTACACGATTGCTCTGTTTGCTGCTGTATCACTGTGTTTCACTGCTCATCACTGTGTCACACAGCTTCTTCTCTGCGAGTGTGTCCAGAGGTGTTTTTGCATGGAGCCATTAAAAACTGCCAATGGAAAGTAAAGTAAGCCAAAACCATTTAAACCAGTGGGATTACTGTTGGTAAATAAAGCATGGTAATGAAGCGCAGCAAATCATAGGGCCACCCAGTAATCAATCCAGGGACTCACTCAACACATTTGAACCCATGTGATATGTGCTTAAAGCGCGAGGCTAAAATACTGATAAGCAGGTTGTTGGCACCGCTGCTGTGGTCATGACAGCCCTGAGGAAGTGGAACCATATCAGAGTAGCTGCGCCGGTGTCATACAGAGTTGCCTGTGATAAACTTTAAATGGTGACGAGAGGCTAAGGGTACTTGATAGCAAGACATGAGTTTGAGATATTTTATGGGATTCAACAGCCGAGCAGTGGGCAGAGCTGAACGCTCCTCCATGTTTCATGTGTGGCTACACAAAAACATCAATAACCAATGTGAACAGCAGGCTTTTCTAAGAAATGTAAATCTTTCCTAACTAGCTTCCAGTGAGAGGCATCATGTCTGATGATGCTGTGACAGCTCTCAGCTTTTCCCCGTGCTGGCACTCAGTTGCTACTCTCATCTGTTATGATGTCATAGTCATGTTTGTAGGAAATGATCAGTTTTTACACAAAACTCTGTATGGAGAGTTCAGAAGAACAGAAATGCCCACAAACATGGACTGTTGCATATTATACAACTTGTTCAAGATGAACAACTACTTCAGTGTAAAACAACTGCCAACATGATCTTATAAATGGTGTTGTTGGCCTGTCACAGTGCAGCGTTACAGCCTGCAAAGCAACTATTGTACTGCGAAATATCACCAGGGCTCAGGATGGGCCCAAACAAACCAGAGTGGTGTCCTGGCACCAACAGGAATAGGTCAACTTGATAATAATTACATATTATTCGTTATTTTTTGCTGTATGGTGTTGCTTTCACCTGACAGCACAGAGGTGCTTGATCAGCAATAAGAAAATGATGACGTCTGTGGTAAATAGTGAGTTATTACTGCTAAAACACTAATAATGTCCAAATATCTTGTATAAACAGTAGGGATGAGACTCAGTTTTGCAGAGCTGAGTCGCAGTAGTTCAGTTCGGGTTAACAGTTAGTCTGCTTATCAGTGTGACATGCACTCGAGCTACAATCAGCTGGTTTCAGTCTGTTGCAGTCTACAGCATGGATATGGACGTTATTTTACTACATAAAAGGACGAGAACGCGACGGTAAAGTGCAAGCTGCATCTATCTGCACAGACGCCATGCTAATGCTAAGCTAGCCAAGTGATGTTAGATTGGGCGAATGCTGACCCTACCCCAGCAGCCAGAGCCTGAACTTCAACAGGTGACAAACAGGTGAGCAGTTGGACTGCAGCCTCTGTTTCGACCTGTTCTTCTTTCTAAGTTAGAGTCACTGTGGTGATAAAGTTTGTTCTGATTTTCATCTTTGCTTTGTGTTTGTTCATACCTAAATACTGAGAGAAAAATCATGTGTGTGTCCTCATTAGGGCAGGGCTTGTAACAGCCACTATGGTGTGGTGTCCCTTTAAGACACCCAAGTCGAGGGTTGATGGTGTCATCAGTGTGTGCCACTGGTCTCTCTCTCTCGCTCCGGGATTATGAGGACACGTGCCTTCACGCTTGTGCTTAACGAGGGACAGATTTATGTTTTCTTCTCCAGACCTTTTTTTGTTTTATTTGCAACGCTTGGGTTGTATGAACGCTGGGCGTTATGTTGTTGAGCCGCAGCCGTTCAGCCGGGCTTTTATATGGTTGTTGAAGAAGGCGTATTAAAGAACCACCGTGGATTATCGATGCCAGCGTGAGTGTGTGTTCTTCCGATTAGCCTGCTAGGTGTTTTGCCGCCTCCGCTCCACCACGCAACACAACTCAACGTTACAGGCTGTTGTGTAGGACTGTAGCCTTGGATTTAAATGTGTTTCAGGTCATCTTATGGAGAAATGCAACACTATTATAACAAGTAGCATAATGAATTATTTTCTCCTGGTAGTAATTAAGTAACACACTGCGTTACTTTGAAGAACAGTGTTGTGTAATGTGTGTAACACATGACGACCCCAGCACTGATCACAACAGACAGGGGAGATACAACAAACACAGACATTTGACCACATTGTATCCAATTAATGTGCACAAATGTAGCATCATTAATATGCTGCTTAGTAGTGACTCTCAGAGTGAAGCCAATGACAATCGTTAATAGGATCATTCAGTAATAGAAACTCCTTAATAATAATAATGTTGTCATGGTCCGTGGTCCTGTGTCTGTGGAATGCGTGATGCTCGGGTAGCCACACCCCCGGGCTGGGCCATCACTGGCGCACCTGCTCTCCATCACGGTGACTACACGAAGATCTACTTAACCCGGCGCTGACGGATGTTCCACGCCAGTCCGTTAGTCACCCCACAGTGCATCATCTGGCCTATTCGCTATCCCCACGGACTTCCTGCTCACGGACTGCCACACTTCCCTCCCACGGTCCCGTTCTATCCCTCCCATGGTCCCGATCCCGGCTTCCTCGTGTCATTGTTTCCCTGGGTTTTTAGTTTCTTGTTTTGCTCCCTAGTTTTCCCGGGTCGCCTTTCATTATTACAATAAAGTGTCTTTTCTGTTAGCGCGGTGTCTGCGTCTGGATCCTTTTTGTGCACGCGCGCCGCGGCGCATGACAAATGTAGTATTGGTTGCCATTTTCTAATAGCAGAGCAGGCAGAATATTAACAGGAACTAAAAAGAGAGCTCATATTGCTCCCATATGAGCTTCTCTTTACTGACTTACTCTCAAATTAAATTTAAAATCCTTCTCCATCCAGTATCAAGTCCTGAATGATCAGGTCAGTTATGTCTTAAAGACCTCATACTGTCCTGCATTTCTCGCAGTTTCCAAAAATAAAATGGGATTCAAAGCCTTTAGGTGTCCAGGAGATAGTCATCTACTTTAAAAATCGAGCTTCAGTCTTTCCTTTTGAGTGATGGTGACTTTGAGCTTAGTTATTCTGATATAAGCTCCGGCTGCTGGGGGACTTCCCATCATTACTGAAAAGCATTTTGTGAAAACACCACGTCCAGTTTTGGGATATCCTTACCTGGATGATCGATGCATTAAGACCTCAGCTAGTACAGACTTTTGTGTGTGCTTTATGCTGTTAGTGGTTAGACTCTCTGTGCTTATCTCTCTGCTTTCTCGTTTGATGCTGCAACTTTTCAAATGTCAAATACCTGCCCTCACTGAGGCTTGTTTTGACAGAGAGCTCCGGTTAAAAGGTGCTCTTTCTCCCAGTGCAAAGTTCTTACTCAAAGGGATTTGCCGAGTCATTAGCTTCTTATCTGTAGTACTGGTAAATGGTAAATGGCTGGTTCTGAGCACTCAAAACACTTTATACAACATATCTCTTTCACACATTCATGAGGTTTTTCTATGGTTAAGGGTTTACTTTCCAACATCCCTCTCTGGATGGACTGGAGAGAAACTTGGGGATAGGATCTTGCTCAAAGACATTGGGTATGCTGACTGTAGCAGCCAGGGATTAAATCACCAATGTTCTAATTCAGCGGTCTCCAACCTTTTTTGCGCCACGGACCAGTTTATGCCCGACAATATTTTCACGGACACGTGAGGTCTCGCGGATAAATATAACAAAATAAAACTAGTACCGGTACTGAAAAAAAGAAGATTTATTCATAGCACACGTGAAAAGACCCAGGAAAACAGAGTAAACGATAAAAACGATAACAAAATAACGCCGAAAACCGATAAAAACCCTGAAAACCAGACATTTCACACCTGAGCCTCAACTCTCACGGCCCGGTACCAAACGACTCACGGACCGGTACCGGTCCGAGGCCCGGGGGTTGGGGACCGCTGTTCTAATTTATAGATGATCTGTTCTACCTCCTAAGCTACAACCACCTCACATCCATGTCTCTACTTGGAAAAGCCACAGAATCAGATTCTTGTGTTGTGGTATTTTGAGTTTTGTGTTCTTTTACTATATTTATAAAGACCCATATTTATAAAGGTCGGTTTATCCTTTAATAACCTTTAATCTGCTTTTGTTGTGAATTTACCTTAACTTTTAATGGAGAACAGCATAAACATACCAACGCTTGATGTGCTTTTCAGAACAGACCGTTCTTATTTTGATAGCATCAGAATACAGTCTGCATATATTCCAACAGTACGGCTCAGCAGTAAGAGTCAAGGTGTAAAGCTGTCTCACAGGTAATCCCATTTTATTATTCATGAAAGCCAATTAGTACATTTTGATGAAATCACTCAAAATAGAGTTAGTGTTATTTTCAGATGTTACCTGTCCCCCATATCAGGTAATAAGATGACAGGTGCTTCCATTAGCTAGAAGACTTCCGTTAGATGACCGAAGAAATATTGTCTGGTCTCAAATTCTGTTGCAACATATGAAAGCATGCATCCATGCTGCCTTGGCTCAGCTGGTGGAGGTAGCTCATGACCTCAGCCCGTTCTCACTCACGACACGTAATATACCGACAATTTGTCACGTCCCGAGGCATTCAATGGGAACGCGAAAGGTGACCTTCCACGTTCCTATGCTACCTGCCGGATTGTGGATGAAATGGATTAGGATGACACTCCCGCGGTAACAAATGTTCCAGCCGTATATTCCACACCTAACCATAACCTCAGGCTCTTGTAGAATGTATGAGATTCAGGCTGTAGATATTGATATTTCACAATATCTTGTGATGTGCTTGCACTAAGGTTGGGTGATTGGGCGAATATATCGACGATAGGCCGCCCTATCGTTGATAGTTTTTACAAGAGCCATTTATTTATTTATTTGTCCATGAGTAAGTTTGTGGTTGAAGCTAACAGAAGCAGTCAACAGAAGTAAATAAACGCACTGTTTTAACAGCCTCCTCCTCAGAGTGTGCCCAAATGCAGAGATTCATTTACTCAGACTCATAACAGAAAGAAAGAACAGCAGCAGCCTATGTTCAGAAAAAAAGCATTATATATAAATAAAAACCACAATAATGGAAACAAAGAGAAACTGTCAGGGTCCCTGTGTCTACCCTGGGGTCGGCACCCCTGGGCACACGTGCCACAGTCGGCACACGAAGGGTTAACAAATGGCACGACCACAGCTGGACTGGCCATCGGGATACCGGGCATTTGCTCGGTGGGCCGATGGTGATTTTTCGATTTTATGGGCTGATGATTTTTTTTTGTAATGGAATAAACAATGAGAGGTGGTGGATTGGCCAGATGCTGGCCGGTGTGTAAAAAAAACTCTTCCACAGAGGCCAGCTGGTGGATGAGAGAAAGGGGAGGCAGGAGGAGGAGAGACGCGAGGCGGCCGCCGGTCCGAGTGTCAGGTGAACTGAACTTCAGGTAAGAAGTTATGACCTGCAGTCTATCTGGGTCAGATATGAACCAAGTTTAGGTGGAGTTTATTTTCGTTGTGCTGACTTTTTCGTACTGCGTGCTAGCTAGCATGATGGAGTTTCTACAGCTGGGTGGTGCTATGAAGTTACTGATAGTGAACTTTATTCATAATGTTAGTTAGTAGAGTTGGTTTACCTTTTAGGTGACATGAAAGAGTTGAAGTTATAAACTGTTTCTGAGAGACAAATAACACCAGGATCCTTTTCTGTGTAGCTGACAGCTGGTAACTGTGCAGGGGCGGATCAAGCAAAGTTTTGCCAGGGGGGCAGGTAGGGCATTAACAGGGAGAGGGGGGCACAAAGATATACTTTCTTATTCTCATTTAAAATGTCTCGCTGTTATTAAATATTTATGTGATGTTTTGTCCCAGTCCAGCCCTGCGCCCGACACGCAGTGAGTTAATCTGAGAAGGAGCATTAGAAAATAGATGGCCACGCCAGCGGTGCACATCGCAAATCAGCTCGCATAGACACATTAGTTGTGCTGCTTCTTAATGACGGTATCTTAGCTAACAACCCCAACTACCAGATTCAACTTGTAATTGGGTTAAAATAACTTAGCTACTGGTGAGAGGGACGTTGTTAGCTTTCTACATTCCGACACTTCAAAAGCTTCAGGAGCTTTCCGCTCAGCGCAGCATCAGCACCGCGGAGATACACGGATACATCCGTAGACTCGAGACAGAATTCACTATGTGTTTTTGGGACTTTCAGGTGTTTGGACCAATGTTTTCTTTTCTGATCAAACCAGAAGCTTTAATGAGCAGCTGGATTTGTCTCGCATTAACTGTCTGAGTTAATATGACATCAAAATGCAGCTGATTGAAATAAAAACCTCGACTCTGTGGTGTCAAAGTTTGCAGAACTACAGATGCAGCTGGAATCCACAGCTGTGTGTGTTCATGGAGCTGCATGTTCACCTGCTGGACGTCACTATCTGACAAGTTTAACTGTCTTCAGAACATTGCAGTGGCCTTATTGACAGTATTTGGCTCTACATGTCTGTGTGAGCAGATTGTCTCTCACACGACTCCTCAGGTAGCCTCTGAATGCTGGACACTGGGAGACCTGTGTCTCTGAGTGGGAGAGGAGAGATCACATGGTCTCCCACTCAGAGATAACAAACATGCCATATTGGCCCAGTTTATTTTTCTTATCATTGTTGTGAGGAGACCATAAATAGCATTTGTATTTTCTGTTGTACAGTTCATTTGTTGTTATGGTTAAAAAGTCTTTTTTGTTTCCAAATAGCTGATAACTATTCGCTGACAGCTGCCAACATCTGCGGACAAATATGATTCTATAAAGTGGTTCTATATAGTGCGTAACTGTTAATATAGAGCATTATTAAATGTATTGCTAATGCAACCATATGGCACACTGACCTCTGATGAGATTTTAGATGCGCTCATCATCAGAAAGGTTGCCGACCCCTGGTCTACCTGGTTGGCTCATCGTGGCTACATGTGTGTTTGTTTAGATTTTGTTCCTGCTCTCTCCCTCCCTCTCTTTCCCTCCGCCTGGGTGGAGCTCACCTGTGGGCTCCTGCCTTTGGCTCACGCACCTGGTCGCAATCACACACCTGTGGCTCATCACCCGACAGTGTTCCAGTCCCTTTATAAGATGGCAGCACCGTGCTTCTCGTCGCTGGACCGTTGCCGACTCTCGTCAGTGTAAACCCAGCTCAGCTTACTCTCGTGTTTTCTTAGCGATCTACCCGTAGTGATCCTTCCGTGTCTCTGTGAATAGACTTCCCTGGACCAACCCCTGTGTTACCTGAGCGAAGTTCAGGTAACACAGTGAAGTGAGTGAAGTTTGGAGTGAGCTTTTGTGTTTTCTGTGGAGTGTGAAGAGGAGCGTGAGGCGTGGAGCGTGGACGGAGTGTGGAGTTAGGAGTGTGTGTGGACTTCCAGCGTCTTGTCCCCCGTTCGTGTGCGGATCCCCGGAGCCCGTCTTTCCCCAGTTTGTAAATAGATCACCTGGTGTTGCTGTAAATAAAGACTCTTGTGTTCTCTATTCAGAGCCTGCGCGTGAGTCTGTTCAGTCCCGCTGTGACAGAAACTGGCTTCTTTTTTCCACTAACGTGTTTACAGGTCGTTCCAGTGTTTGTATGACACACTCGACCAAACAACAAATAAATAAAAAATCAAAATGTCTCTTGCAGCGATCATAAAAAGAAATCTCTGACGTAAAGCTACGTTTTTTGTGCGATTCGGCGTGTCTCAAATAAATAAATAAATACATACATACATAATCCAAAAAGTATCTATATTAATACTGAAACAAACAAGAAAAGAAGGTCAAATATTCCCCCTAAACAAAATTCTGTGACAGGCAAACGAGCATGTTTACTTCATCAGGTTTGAGCAGCGTGCACAGGTGGTTAACAATATTAGCAGCGGTGATGAAGACGTGTTCTGAAGGTGTGTTTGTGGCTGGTGTACACAGCCTGTGCCATGTGTGACATCAACGTTTTTCATGTACTTTCCATCAAACAAGTGGATCGTCTTCTCCGTCTACAACCTCCTCGCTGAGGTAACAGTCCATTTCTATCTGCGCCTTCTCCTCCAGTGTGCAATTTGGCAATTAGTTCGTCCATGTTTGGACTTTTTCTATGTTCTAAACGCGCAAATCAGTCCGTGCATGATTACATTGCTCCGCCCATCAAAAAGTCTGCGCATGTGCAACTGATGATTTTCTGTTGGAACATGTTTACGTATCGCCCAAAGTTAGCTTGCACTTCATGCAACATGAAGTGCAAGCTAACTTTTTTAAACATTTTTAAACTGCAACAGTTTAAAAATGATCCATCCATCCAGGAAGCAATACCTGCTCTACAGGTGTTGCTTCCTATAGCCTTACGTTTGCCTTACCCTATACCTGATGAAGCCTCAATAGACTGAAAATTTGTAAACCAATAAATGTGGCAAGCAAACCTGTCTGCAGGAGTTTCATTTATGTGAAACTGGTTAGGAGAGCACATATTACAGTTTTTTTCAATCGCTAACAAGCGCCTACCCATACTTCAGATACTTTTCTAAACTCTTAACACAGACTCACACCTACAAAACACAATTGGCCAAATGGATAATTTCCTTCTCAAAAATACATTTTGTTAAATATATACTAACTCTTCATTTCAAAACAGAACACATCTTTCTCTGCACACACTAACTGTACAAAAACACTATGAATCTGACTCAAAATGAAATTAGTCTGTCAAAGAATAACACTTGTTTTCACTTCACAAGGTACATGCAGTCAATCAAAGTACACCAGGTTTCAAAATACTGGCTATTATTGACATTACAAAAACTGCATAGACTTTTATGTTTCAGTTTTACAGGTATTTGCATGCGAAACATGCAATCCACCATTTTGACACCAGAAATGTCTTGGTTGGTAACTGTATGTCCACATGTACAGTAATGTTCACATTCAAAAGCATTCCAGTAAAAAGCAAACAAGTTTTTGTTTCTTTACTGTTTACTACAGGAGGTACAGTAGAAACACGGTATGATAGGACAGAGAAAGTTTTACACTATTGCTTACAGTGAACAAAATATCCATGAAACACACAAGAGCATTCTGAACAAAAAAACAACAGCAAAAAGCCAAGATAAAAAGGGGGGGAGGGGGGCTAAAAAAAAGGCAAAAAATTTGCATCTAATCTCTGCGATCTTCAGGGTTAGGCCACATGTTTTCATCAACATCACATCTGATGTTATCCAAGTCGATGCACCTGGGATAAAACCGCCTGGTATGTCGGATCCACCCTTGGCAATCGTCAACTGTGATGTCCCTGGAGCCAGCATCCATGGCTTCAAGGAGGGACATCTGGTCATGTGGCTGATGGTCATAAACCTTCCACCTCCATGCAGAAAAGAACTCCTCTGGGGTTGAGGAAAGGTGAATAGGGTGGAAGGAAGAGACTTACCAGTCTTGGGTGGACTTCAAACCATGTTGTTATTGCTTGCGAGTGATGGAAAGCCACATTGTCCCAGGTAATTACAAAGGTCCTCATGTTTTCACCCTCCTGACCCTGCTCTGGAACCAGGCGCTGGTGGAGATCATTGAGAAAGGCAAGCAAGCGCTCTGTATTATAGGGTCCAACCTGACATCTGTGAAGGAGTAATCCTGCATTTGCAATTGCTGCACACATGGTAATGTTTGCCCCTCTCTGTCCTGGCACATCAACTGTGGCCCTTTTTCCAATTACATTTCGTCCACGTCGACGCCTTTTGGCCAGATTGAATCCTGCCTCATCGATGTCTATGAATTCATGAGGGGCCTGGTTGGCCTCCAATTCCATAACTCTCTGAAACAAAGTTTATGTAAGTCATGTTAGTACTGTATACCATACTGTACTGTAACCTAGTATTGTTTAGGTTACCTACTTGCAAAGTGCAAAGCTTATAGAACTGGACATTGGATTGAATATACACTATACCTGGACATATTGTCGTCGTAGCTCCTTGACCCTCTCTCTGTTCCTCTCAAAGGGAACAGTGTAGAGCTGCTTCATCCGCACTCTGTGTTTGGACAATGTCCGCATAATGGTTGTGAGGCTGATTCTATCGATATTGTCAAATATCTCATGGTCCGCCACAATTCTAGTTTGAATTTCACGCAGTTTTATTGCATTATTTGCAGTAACCATTTCTACAATGGCAAGCTCCTGATCATTACTGAGGAGCTTTCCTCTTCCCCCAGAGGGTGGAAGACGTTGCATTCTTTAGAAAGACAGAAAATTCAACATATGCATTACTGTATGACCATATTGACATGTCAAGTGAGAATAGAAACAATCCATGTAAAATGCAATACTTACCTGTTGGTTTGTTGAAAGATGCGTATAATGGAGGCAACCGTTGACCGCCTCAAATTGGGCTGCACTCTTTCACCAGCCTCTCTTAGTGAAAGACCATGGTTGATTACATGGTCAATGATAGTGGCATGAATTTCATCACTGACTACTGTTCTTGCAGCCCTTGGAATGCCACCACCACGCATTCTTACACCTCTACCTTGCCCTCTCCTTGGGCCTTCTCTTCTCCCTGGGCCCCTTGCTCTTACTCTTCCTCGATCAGACATTACAGTGTTTGTCTTTTTTTTGTTTCCAAAAACATCACTCCTCAAGGTCTTGCCTTATAAACCCCACTGAGTCTAAGCCAGAATGGAAGAAGCTGTGGTTGGCCCAATTTACCCAACATAAATCAGCTGTGTGTCAATTATTCAATTGTTTGTTTATTATCAGCTGAGATATATTTTTGATATTGATATTGTTTTTGTACTGATATCATTGCAGAGGCAGAGGTTTTTATACTGTATCTAAGGTTTGGAATATTGTTTTTGCGATTGTGGGATGTTGTGTGTTAACATTCGTAGATACTACAAAAACAGTCCATAATTTTGTTGGGAGGTATAGCTTGTCTGTTAAGAAAATGTAAGCATTGTGGAAATGTGTTCACTGACTGCATATTGGGTGAACACGACATGAAATGTGTGAATGGTATGGCCACAACAGACCGATGCTGTGCTAATTGTGTTTAGAGTTTTGCAAATGTGACAACTGTTTGGACAAACGCTTGTTAGCGACTGAAAAAAACTGTAACCAATAACATTAATTATCAGTGTTAAATTATGTGATTAACATATGCTAATATTATCCTAAATGCTAAACGCTGCCTCCTCTCTGGGTGTCTCCTGTTGTTCTTGTTGCTAATAGGAATTACGCCATGGTTAGATATTTTATCACGTGAGACTGAACAGGTGTTTTCTAAAACAAAGCTTGCAAACCTGGTTCTACATTGTTTCTTGTGTTTTTCTAAAAATGTTAACTATGTATTTTTATCCATCTACACAGTAAGGAAATAATGTTTCTTTACTGTTAGAGTAAAAAGGTTTATACACTGTTACAGCTTAACTACAGTCTCAGCTCATCAGTCCAAGCTCATCAGTTCCTCTAGGAATGGTGGTGAGAAGTACAAAAACTGAAACACTACCATGACATTAATACTCCTCCTGGGCACCATCTGCTCCTCTTTACATGTTCAGGTTACCGTAGGCAACTAATAATATGTCATCAGCCATCAGTTTCTCCCCACCAGGTCTGGAAAAAGCAGTGCCTGTGTGTTTGTAATTGCATTATGGATAGAGCTGTGGCTGTGGTATACAACACTAGATTCAGACCCACTTCAGGTAAACGTTGACATATGCAGTTTCCTTCATACTCTTCCAGCTTTCTCAGATGTGTTGCCATTGAAAAATAAGACACAGATGAGATTTTCATCAAATGTAAAAGTTTAAAGATTTGATATGTTTCCTCTGTTTGACTGAGAGCCACATGTTGGGTTATTACTTTAGACCGTGTCCCAAATTCCCAGAGCTGATATTGTACAATAAAACCTTAAGTCAAGCTGGGTGTCATGTTTCTATGTTGAATGAAGCGTGAAGCACAGATTTGAAGAGTAATATTATTTTTCTAAAGGCTTCATTTATGCTTTTAAACCATGAATATTAAAGGCAGTGAATCACATGTTTATCAGCTTCAGTTTCAGGCTGTCGTCAGCTTTGCCCGTTATAATCTGACGATCCAGCTTCTCAGATTTGATTGGTTTTTTGAGGTGATGTCATTTGGAATTTGATCCTTTAGTTTGATTTTCCTGATAACTGAAAAACTTTATTGTTTCATACTCAGTTTGAAATGCAAATAAAATTACAATGTAAGATGTAGGGTTAGGGTCAGGGGTTAGTTTTAGCTTAGTTTTAGTATATAAAGGCAAATGGCTCTCATGCTCAAATTAAACCTTTTGTTGCTAATGCACAACCAAGTCCTCCAGTGGTACTTCTGAGTAAAAAAAACTCATAAAATATGTATGTGGGGTAATCAGGTTGTTAGTTTTTAACTGTTGTAAATTGGCAACACCTGCCTTGAGAGGGTTAATCAAGAATTGAGCTGCGGTTGTTCGAAGTCCTCGATAGGGACTGGCGGCAGCTCCCGGGCCTGGCAGATCCCCCCGTGTACTAATGAGAGAACACGGGGGGATCAACGCGAACGAACAGCTTGTAGAACTGGGCTGGGGGTGCGGGTCATATATAGAAAATACACGGAAGGGCCGTGTTTGGAGGCGTGATCCGCCCCTGAAATTTTCATAATTTATCTCCAATAATTCAAAACTATGTGCTTCTCCCAACATATGCAAACAAAAAACCCAAACTATTTGTTATAGATGATTTTGTAACATCACATCATAAAGATTCTAACACAAACTGAAAATAAAGCACCTTTCTTGTGATTGGTTCATTTCCACTGTTAGTCCATGTGAGACCTGCACTCTGATCCTGAATCTGTATGAAGGACAGAACTCCTCCAGGGCTCCGGTAGGACTCGAGATCCACTTTGACTCTGCGACCACAAGTGACTTGATAATCAGGCTGCAAGATTCAGACAGTGATATGTACCCCAGGACTATAATAATAAGGAGAAACAGTTAGTCAGGAAATAAATATTGATTTCTGTATCTTAAGGACTCTGTTTAACTGACCTACATATACATATTTAATTTCCACCCTCCTTTCTTTTCCTTATCCCGTTCACCTGTCTGACAAGCACATCCAACATCACTGCTTGTTGTTTTATGGAAATGGCATTGCAATTTGCCTCTGCCCATTTTGACTATGTTATATTTCGAAAGCTAACAGGCGAAACAGGGCATCTGAAATACAGTGTGGGCACTCAGTAAGTGCTCCATGTGCTGGCCCATTCCTGAGTTCATTTGTAACGAGCATCAGCGCTCCAGCAAAAAGGAAAATCCAGAAGTTTTGAAATATTGCTGGCTGCAAGCGCTGCCCCGTGGAATGGCTTGCAGAGCATATACAGGGCCAGTAGTGTGTAGAGCCCAGTGTAATTAAAGGGTGCTACAGTGCTGGCAGTACTGAGGTGAAGTTTGTCCCACTGACTCAAGGGATATTTCAGGAGGTGTGTTTAAGTGACAGAGTTGTGAGGAATGTTCCAGCGAGACTCTGAATCTTCCTTATTAGACGGGGCGCTGGGGTTACTGTTTTTCAATTGCAAGCCTTGTTTGTGCAGCCATGTGTTTGTTGGTTTATTTATTTTTAATCACTGGGACACCAGAGGGGAAAAAAACCCTTTTATACAACCCAGCAAAATCCTTCGTTACATTTGACTTTTTCCTCCTCGGCTCACTTCATTCATTTTGATCATTAAATATTTAAAGTAAACAGAAAAGGCTCTGCGGTCTACAGAGCAGTGAGGAGTCTCTTTACTAACATGGATTTCTTAAATTCTTCAGATGATTATCTTTAAATTCCTGCAATTAATATGCAAATCAGGGTGCTTTATATGAACTCTATTAATTTGATTAATTTTTTTTCCTAGTTTTCGAGGACTTTGCATTGTTGAATTGAATAATAATAATAAAAATTTTACAATTACAATTTGAAAAGTGGTCAGTTTTTACTTCAAAGGCATTCGAGAAACACCGACTCCCAGCGTGTTGGAGTGTGAAGACCAGTCAAATGTAAAATAATTTAATTTTATATTAAATCAGTATTCCACAAGTGTGAATAAAGTGTGCACACTTGCTCACAAAGTGCTGTTGCTGTTTCACTCATAGTTTAGTGACTTTTTCTGCACTTTAACTTTAACTCCAGAGTTCGTTTTGGAGCTTGAACAAATGCACTGGACAGCGTGGACAGATGAGAAGAAGCTGCATCTGTATTTGTTCATCTATTCGCTGAGATTAAGTTACACATGAAAGTGCATCCAAAGAGAACCAGCATCTCCTGAGCATGTCTCAGTTCAGTTTGTACAGCACCAAATCACAACAGGATCAAGACGTTTTATATTTGAAGTTAAAGATGCTACAATAATGTCTCCACACTGTATGTGTGTAAAGCTTTCTTCTTTTGAGAAAAATACAAATCCAGCACTGATCCTGACTTGCAGTGAATCAAACTGTAAAAAACGTAGTGTGGTCCATTTCTAGCACTGACATATACGACTCCCATTTCAGCACCAGTCTACCAAAGCATGTGCTTACCCGTGCCACGGACATCACAGCTTTTCCAAAGAGCAAAAGGGAAAAAGACACAGTTGTGTTGTGTTTAAACTTAAACGTCCTCTAATCAGCTTGTTATGGTTTACTGCTTACACACATGTCTCTTTTTTCTCAGGGCATATTAGTGTGTCAGGCCACCAAGCAGCTGGTACTTCTTATAACAAGTGAAACAATGTAGGACTCATATAAACTCTGCATTGTAATGGTCTGCACAATGCAACTACTTTGGTTGTGAAAGAAGGATCGCTGGCTCCTCCGAGACAAGATGCTGAAGTTGCCTTCAAGAGATAAGTTGCCTCCAGTGCAGCTGTTTTAGTTTTAGACTAAAGTCCTGGTATGAAAGCGTGTGAGACTGGACGAATAAGACTTTTACTAGAAAGTGCTTTGGAGAAAAGCACCAGTACCAGTTTCAATTTTATAGAAGTCCACTACTCAACAGAACTTGAAACATCCAATAATAATTATAATAATAATCCAATAATGTTGATCAAATGACAATGAGTGGCAGTGGATACAGTTACATACAGTAAAAGCAAGTGAGGTGTGTCCCTAAGTGCAGGAGTCTTGGAGTGTTGTTCCTGAGAAAGACACAGTGAACAGTGAACCTGCACCTAGCTTTGACTGTGTTTCATCGGTACACAGCTTCTTAATGCTCCGAGTGCTCAGCAAGAGTAGAAAAGCACTATTTAAATGTGTAGTTGATGTGTTGCGTGTTTTCCTGGTTGTTCTACAGTCCAAGCCCCTGGCAGTGATTGAGGTGGTAAACCAACACATTATATTAAGTATATAAAGGTTACGAAATATAGGTTTCATCTATGTAGTGTATTAACTCCATCTTAGAAACAGGAGCTTGTACATCTGGAGACAACTTGGTTGTTTGTGTTGATATGAGTCAGCTGTGCAGTTCAGTATCTGATCAACATACCTCTTGAGCACCTTCCTCTTTAGGATGTGTTCTCAGGCATGCTCAGCTGGTACCATGCTGGCCCCTGTCCACATCTCCATATGAACACCAAATACTGGGAAATGGAAGAAGCTGGGCTGCTGTAATGAATCTTTTCCTTACAGTTCATTAGTGTGTACCTAAATGCTTAGTCTGTTGTGCAGCGACATCAAGCAGCCCAGCAGGATCAGTAAGTTCTTAATCTTGAAGATCGAATCACATTTTGAAATGAAATATGAGTCATGATGCACTCTGTACAGACAGCTTGATTAAGTTAAAAGCTTATCTGCTCCATCAGATGTGAGGACGGTGTCTGACTAACATGACTGATTAAACTGAAAATATACAGTTTAAGTAACAGCACTGATTGTGCCAATGTGGCCCAAAAGCAGCACACTGCATGGAGTCCATCAGCTGATTAGCTTTAGCCAGCTGTCTCTGACGGCAGCTGGTCCAGTATCTGCTCCATCTGCAGGCTCTAATCAGAGTGACGTGCATCCAGGATTACACACCACACATCCACTGGTTACATTTTGTGTTGGAAATAGTCCACAGAGCGCTCTGTGTATACGTGCACATCAGGCCTGATGCTTACAGTAATAATTATCAGCAGCTGTGCTGGAGATAGGCTTGTAGTAAATTTCTTACTGTTTTCACTTTGATGGTTCTTTTCATCATTTGAAGCTATGTGAGGTATGTGTGTTAGAATTTGATTAACATGATATGCTCCTCAAAAAAGAATTACATCTGGGACATGTGGGGTTCGATGCTATTGTGGAGCACTAACCTGCACATCGAGAAAGATTGTAACTGGCTACACAGTAAATTACATGCATTAAATATCTGATGTGCTTGGAATGAAAATCTGTCAGGAACTACGATTATTTGATGACTGTGTGAAAAATGTATACAAGTGTGGCAAAACCACACCACCCACCCGACTGTGAATCCGACTGAATTGTTATTATTTTCACTATTATTTGTGGAGCTTGGGTTATCTTTTAACGTAAATTACACTAAAGCTTACCTAAATTAATTTTCCCTTTTCATAACTTATTGTGTCCAAATAAACTGATGAGCCTATTAAATGACTTTTTGTCTCTGTCTGATTTTCTCTGCAGTGGTGATTATGTGCATGGGAGCAGAAAAAATAAGAGAGATCATGCTGGCTGCACACAAACGACAGATGACAACTGGCAAATGCATATTCTTTAATGTTGAACTCTTTAATGCCTCTTCTTATGGTAAGTTAACATCCATTACCTTAAATGTGTCTAACATACATATTTAAGGTAAATAATTATTAGAAAGCACTGGCATTGTCTGTCAAGGTTTGTTAAAGTGTGTACCAGTTAAGTAAGGTGGTTGGTGCCTGCGTGGTGGTAATCGCCAAACCAGGTGGACAAAGGTGAAGGGAGCCATTGGGCCGAAGGAGGAGTCCTATCGGGCTTGGTTAGCCTGTGGGACTTCAGAGGCAGGTACTGACAAGCCAAGAGGAACACAGTTCGGGCAATGACTGAACCAAAAACTCAGGTGTGGGAAGAGTTTAGAGAGGCAATGGAAAAAGACTTGTGGACTGCCTTGAAGAGTTTCTGGCAAACTCAGGCGACTCAGGAGGGGTACAAGTGCTGGTGGAGCACTGCTGACTTCAACTGGACGTTGTAAAGCTGTCTTGGTTGACACACCTCTACGATGGCGATCAGGAGTGGTACCTTTGGACTGGCAGACCAGGGTGGTGGTTCCCATCTTTTAGAAGACGGACTGGAGGGTGTGCTGAAACTATACGTTGATCACACTCTTCAGCCTCTCCGGGAAAGTCTATGTCACGGTGCTGGAAAGGAGATTACGTCTGTTAGTCGAACCTCGGATACAGGAGAAACAATGCAGTTTTCTTTCCCGTCAGAGAATACTGGTCCAGCTCTTTATCCTCTCGTGGATACGTGAGGGAATGAGAATCAGCACCTCCAATCTGAGGCCATGGTCCTCAGACGGAAAATGATGGAGTGCCCACTCAAGTCAAGTCAAGTGGCTTTATTGTCAGTAAAACCATGTGTACACAGTGAAGCGTTCCTCCGAAGCCATGGTGCTACATACAACAGACAATCAACACAGGACTACATAAAGACGGAGCATTGTGCAAAAAGTAACTTGATGTGTAAATGTGTGTGTGATAAAAAGCACAAAAACAACATCATTTAGTCCGAAGTGGTCGTTGCGTTCATGAGGCTCCGGGTCAGGGACGAGTTACCTCTCCCTTAGAGATAGGGTGAGGAGCCGCTGCTACTCCACATCAAAAAGAACTAGTTGAGGTGGTTTGGAAATTTGACAAGGATGCCTCCTGGGTGCCTTCTGTTTGAGGTGGTCCAGGCATGTCTCACAGGAGGAAGCCCTGTGGGGGATCCAAGACAGGCTGGAGAGATTGTATCTCTTGGCTGGCCTGGGAATGCCTTGTTGTTCCCTCGGACGAGCTGGAGGTGGCCAGGAAGAGGGAGGTCTGGGCTTCTCTGCTTAGGCCGCTGACCAAGCGACCCAGCCTTGGATTAGTGGAAGAAAATGGATAGATGGATGGATATTAGTGACATTACCCATTTAATTCATTCAAATTAGAATAATTGCAGACTACTTTAGTTCACTTTAATTCAATTTTATTGATCTAGCACAAGTTCTCTTCTTTGTGAGGCATCAGTAGATGTGAAACGATTAAAGAAAGACTCAGTAGTTCTTAGTTCTACTTCACAGGTTTAATTTGATGGGGTTTGTGTGTAAATGTATGCTCTATGTAACAAGCAAAGCATTACATTTGTAAATTATTTGGTAAATGTAGTTTTTTTTTGTCCCTGGAAACTTAAATTCTAGGCAATGGCTCATGGAAGAGAGGTGATGAATACGACAACGATGCAAGGCAAGCCTACGCTGCTCTGAACACTGTGACTCTTCTGAGAACTGTCAAGCCTGAGTTTGAGAACTTCTCCATAGAAATGAAAATGCCTTTTGAAAAAGTAGGGCTTCATGACTGCAACGACTGTGAAAATGTAAGTATGTCTATCAATATCAGACTAAAATAAAGAAGTGTACGGCATAAGAAAACTGAGCGTAAATGCTGATATGTTTGCCTCATGGTTTAGGTAGTGATTTTGGAGGGTCAAGTGAACAGAACTAAAAAAATATGTGTGATAACTGGAACCTTACAGGACTTTTCCAGGGTTAGAATAATATATGACTAGTGTTAAAAATAGCAGTTTAGCATATTAGCTCACACTAAAACTGCTGTTAAGATTATTCCAATTCAGTTTGATTTATATAGTGTCAAACCACAACAAAAAACCCGTCTAGGTAAAGATCCTACAATAATACAGATAACCCCAACAATTAGACGACCCCCTCAGAGCAAGTACAACGTCAAACTGGTGAGTAAAACCCCAAGCATTATTTCCATATATGTCAGAGGTTTTAGGGAAGTTCAAATTGGGAAAAAGTAAAAAAAACAACAAATTGTGCCAAAAATGACAACAACAAAAAAAAAGCCACATGAAGAATATACAACATGAACAGTACAGACAGGCTGCAGTGGACTCTCACTTCAACCTTTGTATGTTATAACTTTGTTCTTTTCTGCAGCTGATTGTCGGGCCATCAGCAACACTGGAGACTGGAACACAGAGATGAGACAGACTGGACACAAAAGAGGAACTAAAATAAAGCAGCAAAAATCAAGAACTATAAATAACAAACTCATGCAGTAAAAATAACATATTTAGGAATTAGAACCTTCATTATCTAATAACTTTCTAAGACATAAGTCCAGAATAAAACTAAAGATACTTGGACAAAGACCAAGGACCATGATATCATGGGAGTCTGTGGGAATTAACTCACTTATGGAGCCTGTCAGAATCCCAGTTTTAGCCCCAGGGGCAGCAAGATTTCATACAATGGTGTGTACCACTTCTTTCAGAGACTAGCAGAAGCAAATGTGTTTTACATCGCAGTGCTATTTAAACTACAGAAAATTCCTAAAATGGGATACTTTGTAGAGGTTCTAAAAGTAGATTAAGACTACATAATAAAACCACCAAGAGAAATAATTGGATGTTTTCAGTGGGAAAAACGTTTCAACACTCATGCAGGTGACTTCTTTAGTCTCAGCTGACTGCAGGTTTCCAACCTTATAAACAGGACATTTGCACAACGAATGAAACTATAGTCCACTGTTCATTCAGTGGGCTGGTTTCAGTCACTGGAGAAGTCACTTGGATGAGTGATGGAACGTTTTTCCCACTGAAAACAGATGCAGATGAACAGAATCAACTTTTTGGGATGTACTTACCTGGATGATTGTGCACGCATCAAGAAACTTACACTTAGTCTCTTTGTCTGGCTGTATCTCAGAAGGTAGATTCTGATCAGAAGGTTCGTGGTTCGATCCCTGGCTCCCCCTAGTCTGCATGTCAACTATCCTTGGGCAAGACATTAAGTTTCTCTCCGATGTGTCCATCGGAGTATGAATGTTAGTTTAGTAAGCACTTAAAATCAAAGAAGAAAGTGCTGTGTGAATGTTGTGTGTTGTATTAAGCTTTGAGTACTGTGGGAGAGAAGCTCTATATAAGAATCAGTCCATTTACCATTTGCATATTGAGTAAATTGATAATATATTCTGTCAGTTCTTCAAAAGATAAATGTATGCAAAGCATCGTGACATCTGTCCTAAAAAGCCATCGTGATTATGTGAACAGCACAGTCACTTCATGAATTTGTTTCATGTCAGGTCAACATGTTTGTGGAGGGGTTCCATGATGCCCTGTTACTGTATACCATCGCCTTGCATGAAGCCATGAAAAATGGGTACAGCAAGAAGAATGGAACAGAGATCACCTCACGTATGTGGAACAGAACGTTCGAAGGTAAACACACGAGATGGTGTTATGTGACCATCATTTAGTCTGATGTTATTTTGTATATGATCAAATATAAACTTGCAGACTTCATATTTGCTTAACTCTAAAGCAACATCTGCACATCGACAAAACAAGAGCAATGAAGAATGAACTTTTAAATGCCACTGATGCAAAGGAGTAAAAAAACATCAGGCTGACGTGGAATTAACACTGACATTAATATACCATTGTACAGAAAATACAGTGACTGATGACTCTGCAGGTACTGTGCAAAATGATAATGATCGCTCTGAAATCATTTGCTCTCTAGAAAACTAACAAATCTGAGAAGCAGTTTTTGAACCAACTTTATGTTAGACTACTTTTAATTAACTGCTTTAGCCCACTTACAAAAAAATTCTTGTTCATGACCTGCAGCATGTTAACACTATTGGACGTAAAAATAACTTGAACTCCAATTTTGAAAACACAACCTTCTTTTTTATTTTTTTTGCTCTGACTTGTATTATGAGTCTGTGGTCTGGGAGAGAGTCTGTAACTCTCTGTCTGCAAAATACAGTAAATAATGACCAATGTTGGGCAATTAATTATATAGTTACTTCTTCAAAAAAGTAACTGAGTTTTGCAAACAGAGTTTTTTGCAGCTTTTACCTAAAAATGCAGCCAAAGCGTTTTTTAAACAAACATTTCAAACTATTTACAGAACAATCAGCTGTTCTGCATCAAATCTGATGCCACACAAATTATTTGTGCCGCTCCAAAAAATAATTTGTCCACTATGAGATGAAGGAGAACAACAGCCTGATACCTGCAGGCCTGACAGCAGCAGATGTATCACTGCTGTAACACCTGTAACACTCAGCAGTCGCCTCATTGTTCTGACACACAGGCTGGGGGAGGGGTTTGGTGTTGTCTTTGCTCACAGGCTTTCGAGCGTTTTCCTTATAAAACGCCGTTTTTACCGTTTCTTCCTGCAGTAAATATAAACAACGACAGTATTCAGGAAGAAAAACAAACATTGCAGATATTTTATCATAACTCTGGTTTTACGTGGCCGATCAACACAATTTAAAAACTGGTATAAAGTCCACACTTTGTCCGTCAGTTGTTCGTCTGTCCTGCTCACATCTCCAATGGTTGTCCACGTTGTCATTAACGTGGCTTCACTCCACATCAGCCGCTTTGCTAAAACACCGGTGTCGGCACATAAGGACGCTGTCACAGCCTGTCAACCACGTTGATTAGAATGTGAATCGCATCATTGGCTGGACTGTGGGATAAGGTGGCATCGTTCTGATCCCATACGGGAGCAGCCAGTCACTGACTAACATGCAGAACAGAATTGTTAAAGTTTTAATCTTAATTTCAGTTCAGGTTAGATTTTTTTTTGTGCGCAACACAGAGACGTGCCAGCAGAGGGAACATTGGTTGTCAGTCCACATAGTATTTTCCCAAACGTGTTGGGGATCATCAGGATACTTGTTGGTGAGATGAGCCTTTGTGTTGTTTTTGGTTTCTCCTTGGAACTCTCCCATGGATGCCATTTTTGCTCTGCGTCTTGTTGAATAATGAACTCTGACCTTAAGTGAGGCAATGAAGGCCTGCAGTTCCTTAGATGTTGTTCTAGGTTCTTTTGTGACCTCCTGGAGGAGATGTCGATGCACTTTTGGAATAATTTTGGTAGGTTAGTCACTCCTGGGAAGATTATTTAAAATCTTTGTTTAGTACTACAATTTATTTTGTGATCTGAAAGATGTAAACGTGACAAATATGCCAAAAAGGAAAACAAAACAAAAACCTTTTCATGCACTATGAGGTAGTGAGGTATCTTTCCCTCTACATTTCTGGGATTGTAGTCAAATAATGCTGCTTCATAATGGGTTGCAGGAATTGCTGGCCAAGTGTCTATAGATGCCAATGGTGATAGAAATGGAGATTTCTCTTTGATGACCATGATAAATGTTGAAGCAGGAACCTATGAGGTAAGAAGAAGCTCTAAGATCTCTAACAGGCTTCGTATTGGGAATGTGTTGTGCAGCTTAATAACAACAACAATCTGACTCATTTACAGGTGGTGGCCAATTACTTTGGTGTAAATGGGACTTTTCAGCTGTTGCCAGCATTCAACACTGAGCATTTCACTCTGAAAGGAGGGGATAAAGACCACCCTGAGAAAACCGATAAATCAGACACACCCTGTAAATGTATGTTAATGACACGTGTGACATTGATGAACAATATTTTGGTGCAGTGTTTGTTTTCACTAATGAGTGCTCGTCCAAACAGGTGGACTAGGAGTGTCAGCTTTGACTGGAGTCATAGTCGGAGCTGTTCTGGGGGCTGTGATCCTCGTAGCGTTCTACTTTTTCAGGTAAAAAACTATGTAGTCAGCTCTTCTGGACAGTGGCATGTTCTGGTGTAATTTTGCCTTGGATAAAAACTATGTACACTTCAGGAATTATATCTCAAATGAAACCTTACTGACTCAAAACTGGTTTACTTACTGAAATTAAGAAGAAATGAAAACTTCAGAGTTAATCAGCAGTCACATCATCAAACACTCAAGTGAAGGACTTTCATATTAGATTTTCCTGATTTATTTTGCATGTTATAGCGTTTTAACTTTAGCCCCTGCTTTCAGAGGTCTCCATGACTTTGCTGAGTATGATTTAATGGTGAAAGAGAGGAATTAAAGTAAAAGTTGTAGAGGAAAAACAAACATATTGAAAGACATCGTTTTCTACTTTATTTTGAATCCTTCTTGTGCAGAAAAAACTACAGAATTACCATTGAGCGTCGCACACACGGCGAAGAATGTGACTCTGGGAAGCATCGTCAGCTACGAGAAGACTCCATTAGGTCAAACTTCTCAGCAGCATAATGAGAGGCTGACACAGTCCATGGAGAATCGCACATGTGACCAAAGACTTTGCAGTGGCTGTCAGTAGACCCACAGTGTTAATCATGAGACACTCGTTTTTGTGTCCTTTGATGTTTTGACTTATAACTCAGGACAGCTGTAACAGTCACAAAGCACCACTCACTTGGATTTTCCCCCACACAAAGGTAAATGATTGTATTGGTGTTTCATGATATTTGGCCACAATGTTCTTTGAGGTTTTTCTAGGCATCTGTTATTATTATTATTATTATTATTATTATTATTATTATTATTATTATTATTATTATTATTATTATTATTATTATTCACACCATTCTAACTAATAACTGTGAATAATTCAAAACAGACGGCATATTTAACACTATATTGGCATGCACTACTAGCAGAGTTGTTGAGATCTATTTTTACCTTGCAGTTTTAAAAACAGTGTATACATGTAGTAAACCTAAATGTCATCTTAACACTTTAAGGATATAACAGAGCTACAGGGGTATAGACTCGATCTATATCAATAGGTGATAAGCTACTGATCTTGAGCTACAGATACTGTAAGGTTTTCAGTCCATTACAACATTGCTGCAGTCTGGTAGCCTCCATACAAATCATGCTCCATCAGTTTTCTAATCATGCTGATTTCTAATGATTGTTTTCTTTTAAATAATTTTATTTGAAAAATTCCTCATATAATTAATTCACCACCTGAAAAGATACTAAAGATATTTTTACTGATAATGTGTACTTTACGTTGCATTTTTATTACTGGTTCTTTATGAAACTTTAATATAGCAGTAAACAATATTTTCTGTGTAAAGATGTGTATAAAAGCATAATTGCAGAGAATCACTTCACACTTCCTGTCTGTGTCTTGCAATACAAGCGTCTCATACATGACATTTCACGAGTCCTTACCTTTGAAACACTGTTCTGGTTCATAAAGAGACACGTGAAAGTGAAAGTGAGATGACAGAGTACACTCAGCCCCAAAACCCAAAGTAGTAAAAACAATACTTTATTCATATTTACTTACTTTCAGCATCCCTGCTGTTCTCCTCTGTGCTCTCTTTCATTCTGTGTGTCTACATCGCCTTTGAGGCTGTAAATAAATTGCAAAGAGAAGAGAAAGGCGACCTGATATTTTTGACACTTGTCTCACTTTCAATGAACTGATGTCCGTAAACACAAATCTGGACAGGAGCCCAACAGCACATGATCACCAAGGCCAAGTTTTTTGCCAAACAAGAATAAGTTATTAGAAGTAAGTTATTGTTATTAAGGGCGTATTGTTGAGACATTCATTAATTAGTTAGTGGTTTATTTATATTAGTACAGTCGTGGTTTTTAGTAACATAAATAAGCTCTTTTCTACAGGCTGTTTAATAAAGAGATCTATAGATAAGGTTGCTAGCTTACTTGTTGAGGTTGTACGCAGGGGAAAATCATTTCAGCAAGAACTGATTTATTGTTTATCATTTCGTTAAAAAAAGCAAACAAAAACAATTTTATTCTTAAGCACTGGGTTATTTTTTTTAATCTGTGTGTAATATTATTATAATGACTCCTGGCATGTGGTTGTTTAGGATGACTGAACATTGAACGCGGTGTGTTTAATTTATTTCTTGTAAATTATAACATCTATTATGTTACATATTTCGCTCAATTTTGAATTTATAATAAGTTTGTATTTTCTTGTTATGATTATTTCTAAAGCATACTTTTACTACAATAATAGTTCAGTTGTACCCTACAAATACTTCTCACGTATCACTTATAATACAAATATAGGGAATTCTTTATAAGCCAGTGTTAATGTTGATATTATTTTAATTAGAGTATACGTTGTGATAGGAATACAGTTTATCCTACGTCATTAAACTTTTGGTTTGTCTGAAATGTCATCAACATTGTTTTGTTTAATAACATGCAAATAATGAATAATGAGAATAAAAAGTGATATTGAATTCTTTATGAGCATTCAAAGGCCAAATAATACAAGACAATGATGGAGCAGGTTTATCACATTTCATAGTAAATTTAAAGTTATAAAACTATTTGATATCATACCGACTGACAATATGTTTCTTTGACAAAGAAGAGGACAAGAAGTGACTTACTGTTGTTTAGTGAAACGAGATAAGCAGCAAACGGAAGTAAATTCCAGTGATGTAACAGAACTTATCATTAGGCAGGTTTTATGGCAAATGCATATGAACACATGGGAAATAATATTCTATGGGACCTACAACATACAATGCAAAAAGAAAGAAATTGAACGTTTTCTGCTAAAAGGTGATTAAAAAACAAGTTGAGTGCTTTGTGTTTAATGATATTTTTAAGAGATCTTATTTCTTTTCCTTTTCTTTCCCTCTACTTTTTGATTCAGTTTAGACCAGTGTTTCCCAACCTTTTGGAGACACGACACATATTTCACATTAGGAAAATCACACAGCACACCAGCAAACAAAAATGTCACAAAAAGCATGTTGATAATTTTTCCCCGCACACCAGGTTCAGCAGAGTTGGCTCAGTTTGTCCGCAGTATATCTTTTTTGCCTTCTTTTGACCACTACTCATGCTAGGGCCTTCATCCTGTTTGGAATAGTGGTGCGTCGGTCGCGAACGAAACGGCTCTTAGAGCCAACTTTTTGAAGTGAACGACGTGAGCCGTGGGTTTTTTTTTTCTTTCTCTCACCCTCTCTCTCACACTTTTTTTCCACTCCACTCCGCACGTCAGCCTTGTGCTTAGCACTGGGAAAGCACAAGTCTCGCAGTAGCACAGGAACAGAGCGGGAGACAGAGAGAGAGAAAGAGAGCCGGGGACAACAACGTCACATTAGAAAGGTATAGTAATCATCCACAACTATTTTCAGATGCGGATGATAAAGGATTCAGAAAGTTTATTCATGCAGGTCCATATGACAGAGAATGTGCATCTTCTTTTTGTTTTATATTTTTTCATATTTATATTTAATTGTGTTGTGGTTTGCAGTGTTTTGTGTTGTTTCACTTTAAATTTGTTTTCAAAGGAAAAAGCTGAAAATGTAAATAGTTAAAAGTTGAAATGTAAATAGTTGGTTTTTGTATTATATGATTTATTTATTACATTTTATGTGGAGTGAATAAATAAAAGTATATTTACGGTGGCCCCTACAGACAAAACACGTCCAAACTCCAAAACACGTAAAAACTTCAAAACACGTAAAAACTCAGAAGCACATAAAAACTCAAAACACATACAAAACACAACAGAAGTCCTCCAGGATGCTAGGGGCAGTGTTGAGCTTTTGTTACCTAGTGGCTACACAAGCCAGAAAGTACCAACGACCGGATTTGGTGTGTGGTAGTAACAGGTAAACATTTTTTTTAATTATTTGAATATATATATGAGTGCCTGTGTATAAATACACAAACAATACACGCATGCTTTCGATTGTGTAATTTAATGATCTAGGTAGCTCTGTTGTGGAAGTTCAGTTAACGCTAGAAATGTGTTTTGGAGTTTGTACGTGCTTTGTCTCTAGGGGCCACCGCATATTTTTATATATAAACATATATAAATACATTAGTAATTCCTTTCGTGCATAATGTTATATTATTGTTAATAATTAATTAATTAAAGCAACAAAATAACCTGAAGAGCCGGTTCGGAGCCGAAAGAGCCGACTCTTTTTAATGAGCCGAACCAAAAGAGCCGGTTCTCCAAAAAGAGCCGGAAATCCCATCACTAGTTTGGAATTTTCTCCAGGACCCAGGTCAGATTGACTACTTTTTCTTTTCAAATATCTACTGCTAATAAGCACTGCGTTGTCTCACTCACAAGATGACTTTTATGCAATTTCTTCTTTGTCTTCTGTTTTACTGGCAGTTGGCAACCTATTTAATTGGAGCAAGAAGTTGTACTTCCCTCTAGTGGAAGAGAATGTAATTGTTCTGCCTGTTCGCTTGGAGCAGGGTTGTCCAACTCCAGGCCTCGCGGGACGGTGTCCTGCAGGTTTTAGATGTGTTCTTGATCCAACACAGCTAATTTAAATGGCTAAGTGACCTCCTCAACATTTCCTGAAGTTCTCCAGAGACCTGGTAATGAACTAATCATTTGATTCAGGGGTGTTTTACATCACTGTAAAAGAGCAACTCTGCAGCAGAGACATTGAGCTGTTAGCCGTTAGCATGCGTCCGTACTACCTGCCCCGGGAGTTCTCGCATGTTATCGCGATAACAGCGTATGTCCCCCCCTCGGCCAACGCGGATGCAGCCTGTGACTCTCTCCACTCTGTGGTCAGCAGACTGCAAACACAATCACCGAGAGCCCTTCTCATAATATCAGGGCACTTCAATCATGCCTCACTGGACTCCACACTGCCCACCTTCACCCAGTATGTGACCTGCCCAACCAGAGTCAATAAAACACTGGACTTACTGTATGCCAATGCAGAAGAGGCATACAGTTCATCACCTCTCCCTCCCCTGGGCAGATCTGATCACAACCTGGTGCACCTTGTCCCTGTGTATGAGCCCTTAGTGCGCAGGGAGCCACCAGCCACCCGCACAGTGCAGAGATGGTCAGAGGAGAGCGAGGAGGCTCTTAAGGATTGTTTTGAGTCGACTGTGTGGGAGGTGATTTGTGATGACCACGGTGAGGACATCGACAGCCTTACTACATGCATTACTGACTATATAAACTTCTGTGTGGATAACACTGTACCTACCAGGACTGTACGGTGTTTCTCCAACAACAAACCTTGGATTACCCCAGAAATTAAAACCGTCCTCAAGCAGAAGAGGAGGGCCTTCAAATCCAGAGACAAAGAGGAGTTGAAAAGGGTGCAGAGAGAGTTGAGGGGACTGATAAGGAATGGGAAGGACAGCTACAGGCAGAAGATGGAGAACCAGCTTCAACAAAACAACGTTGGTGAAGTCTGGAGAGGCCTCAGAACCATCTCGGGCCACAAACAGCAGAACTCTCTGCCTGGGAGGGATGTGAGATGGGCAAATGAACTGAATCATTTCTTCAACAGATTTGACTCAGCCATGAGGCAGTCTGCAACATCGGCTGCAGACTCACCCACCCCCACTGCTGCTGTTCCACCTCTGACACTTCACACCTCCTCTATTCACCCTGCTCACTCCTCCCCACCCCCAACAACAGCATCCAATACACACTCAACACAAGGCTCCAGCCTGTCTCTCTCAACCACCCAGGTTAGGAGGGAACTGAGGAGGATTAATGGCAAGAAGGCAGCGGGTCCAGATGGCATCAGCTCGAGGGTCGTCAGGTCCTGCGCGGACCAACTGTGTGGGGTGATGGAGCACCTCTTCAACCTGAGCCTGAGGTTGGGAAGAGTCCCACAGCTCTGGAAAACCTCCTGTGTTGTACCAGTGCCAAAGACTTCAAGCCCCAAGGACCTCAACAGCTACAGGCCGGTGGCTCTGACATCCCACCTGATGAAGACCCTGGAGCGGTTGGTCCTGGCTCAGCTTCGGCGCCTAATAAGCTCATCACTGGACCCACTTCAGTTTGCCTACCAGCCTGGCATTGGAGCGGATGATGTCGTCATTCACCTCCTACATCGTTCCCTCGCTCACCTGGAGACCGCTGGAAGCACTGTGAGAATCATGTTCTTTGATTTCTCCAGTGCCTTCAACACTATTCTTCCCTCGGTTCTAAAGGACAAGCTGGTGAACTCTGGAGTGGACCATCACCTCACTACCTGGATCCTGGACTACCTCACCGACCGACCACAGTATGTGAGGACTCAGGGCTGTGTGTCGGACAGGGTCGTCTGCAGTACGGGGGCCCCACAGGGAACGGTTCTGGCTCCGTTCCTCTTCACCATCTACACTGCAGACTTCTCCCACAATTCCACCCAGTGCTTCCTGCAGAAGTTCTCTGATGACTCTGCAATAGTCGGCCTCATCACTGATGGGGACGACAAGGAGTACAGAGGTCTGACCCAAGACTTTGTGGACTGGTGCCAGCTGAACTACCTCCAGATCAACGCCAGTGAAACCAAGGAGCTGGTGGTAGACTTCCACCGGCACAAACATCCTCCACTGCAACCACTGAACATCCAAGGTATGGACATTGAGGCTGTGGACAGCTACAGGTACCTTGGTGTTCATCTGAACAATAGACTGGACTGGACTCATAACTCAGACGCACTCTACAGGAAAGGGCAGAGCAGGCTGTACCTGCTGCGGAGACTCAGGTCGTTTGGAGTGGAGGGCCCACTCCTGAAGACCTTCTATGACTCTGTTGTGGCTTCTGCTATCTTTTATGGTGTGGTCTGCTGGGGCGGCAGCATCTCTGCTGGGGACAGGAAGAGACTGAACAGGGTGATCCGAAGGGCCAGCTCTGTTCTAGGATGCCCTCTGGACCCAGTGGAGGTGGTGAGTGACAGGAGAACGGCGGCTAAGCTGTCATCCCTGATGGACAACATCTCCCACCCCATGCAGCAGACTGTGACAGCACTGAGCAGCTCCTTCAGTGGGAGACTGCGGCACCCACGGTGTGGGACGGAGAGATTTCGCAGGTCTTTCCTCCCCACTGCTGTCAGACTCCATAATAAAGACTTTAACTGATCAAGCACACACATCCACACATGTGCAATAATACTAAGTGCAATAATCCTTTCTGTCATTGTTGTATTTTTACTCAGTTGTATATAGTATTTGTATTTGTATTCTATTTTTATCTTATTGTATATTTATTTTATTTTATTCTACTGTATATAGTATTTTATTTTATTCTATTCTGTACAGTTGTGTACTGTATTTATTCTTATTGTATTCTAATTTTTGCCTCATAACTTTTGCACTGTCCACTTCCTGCTGTGACAAAACAAATTTCCCACGTGTGGGACTAATAAAGGTTATCTTATCTTATCTTATCTTATCTTATCTTGACCCAGGGTGAGATCTAAAATATGGTAGAGTACCAATCAGGTGAAACCAGATAATCTTTCTCACGGCACACATATGTGCCATGGCACAGTGGATGGAAAACACTGGTCTAGACAACAAACACTTATTTGGGTTTCAGAAAAGATGGTAGTTTAGGTCTTAGACAATTTGAAAACCTCCGTCTCTCTTCCACAGCATGTCTTTATCCTGTCTTCCTTCTCTCACCCCAACCGGTCGCAGCAGATGGCCCCGCCCCTCCCTGAGCCTGGTTCTGCTGGAGGTTTCTTCCTGTTAAAAGGGAGTTTTTCCTTCCCACTGTTGCCAAAGTGCTGCTCATAGGGGTCATATGATTGTTGGGTTTTTCTCTGTATCTATGAAGTGCCTTGAGGCTACTTTTGTTGTGATTTGGCGCTATATAAATAAAATTGAATTGAATTGAATTGTTCCGTCACCCCTAGCTGAGCCTGCTATTCAGCCCGCAGCTCTGCCACCCATTCGGCCACCATCCTCACCCATTGATTCTATACAGGGAGAAAGTCTCACTCCAACCACAGGTGTTTCTCGTGAACTGGCAGTTTTTTAAACAGTTATTCCCTCCAGGGCCTCCCCAGAGGCTGGGTTTCAGCCCTTAGGTGATTCTGGATCCCTGGGCAGGGCCAGTGCCCTGCTGGTTTTGTGTCTGCCTCTGCTGGAAGGTACCAGGGACCACGCAGGAGGATCCAAGGGGCCCGTTCAGGAGCCTGTCTCCGTTGGAGGGACCAAAGGGCCTCCTGCAGCTTTCATCTGCCTCCGCTGGAGGGTCTGAGGGAGTGCAACCACCTGCGATTTCTGCACCGTTGCCTGATGCGCCCTCGTCTACCTCGTCGGTCCTGCCTTGTCCGGTCCTTCCTTGTCTGGTCCTGCCTCGTGTGGTCCTGCCATGTCTGATTCTGTGGCTGCCACACGACTGCCTCATTCCGACTCAGCCTGCATAACCTCGTGCACGTCTGGTTTGGTGTTCAGATAGCTGCTCTGCTCTGTGTTGGTACAGGGCATTGGAGATGATAACAGTGGGTGGACTATATTCTTAAACTTAGTTACAGCACTTTCAGAAAGACATCTACTTTGATAAAGTCTACTCTCCACCGCTGTGTAATCAATTATTGTAAATGTAAATGTTATCAGGAAATGATCAGACAGGAGAGGGTTTTCAGGAAACACTGTTAAATGTTCAGTTTCTATGCCATATGTTAAAACAAGATCTAGAGTGTGATTAAAGTGGTGGATGGGTTCTTTTACATTTTGAGAGAAGCCAATTGAGTCTAATAACAGATTAAATGCCATGTTGAGGCTGTCATTTTTAGCATCTACATGGATGTTAAAATCACCCACAATAATTATTTTATCTGAGCTCAGAACTAAATCAGATAAAAAGTCTGAGAAATCAGACAGAAACTCTGTGTAAGGCCCAGGTGGACGATAGATGATAACAAGTAAGACTGGTTTCTGAGTTTCACAGCTCTCCTAACAAAAAAATGGTCTGTATTTGTATAGCCCTTTTGTTATGGTCCTGGGTCGGTGACCCAGCGCTTTTAGTTATCATTTTCTAGTTTATGATGATGATGATTATTATTATTGTTTGAGTTCTGTGTGTTATATTTGGTCTGCCTTTGAGTCTGTCTCTGTCTATGGTGTCACCCCATCTGTTTGTGAATCTGTCTGTTTAGTTCAATGTCTTGTCTGGTTCCATGTGTCTGAGTTTCCTGTTTTATTGTGAAGGTTTGTGTCATATGTGAGTGTGATCAGTCTCGTCAGCTGTGATTTCTCCCAGGTGTGTTCCCCTCCTGTCTCTCATCCCTTGATTACTGCCGTCTGTGTATTTAAGCCCTGTGTTTCTCTGTGTCAGTGTCGCGTCGTACCCTCAACTAGCTGTGTGTTCTGCTTCTATGGCCCTAGTGTTTGGTCTCCTGCTCCAGTTTAGTGTTTCTTTCCAGTGTTTCAGTCCTTGGTTCCTCTGTTCTGACTTTTGGTTTTCTTTTGGTGAGTTTAGTTTGTACGAGGTTTTTCCCAGCAATAAAGCTGCGCCTTAAGTTTCACTTCCGTGTCTGAGTTCTGCATTTTGGGTCCACCACTCCTGCTTGCCTGCCACACAGCGATTCATGACACCTTTACTAGTCCCTAAGGACCCCAAAGCGCTTTACACACCCACACATTCACACACTGGTGATGGCAGCTACATTGTAGCCACAGCCACCCTGGGGCGCACTTACAGAGGCGCCGGACACTGGCGCCACCGGGCCCTCTGACCACCACCAGTAGGCAACGGGTGAAGTGTCTTGCCCAAGGACACAACGACGGAGCCGGGGCTCGAACCAGCAACCTTCTGATTACAAGGCGAACGCCCAACTCTTGAGCCACAATCGTCCCAACTAGACCAGGTTTCCTCCAGAAGAAGGTTTGCCAATTAGCAAAAATTAGACAGCCAGCAATTTATGGAGAACATGCGGCTAAACATGTCACTCCTGGTCTGATTGGGGAGGGGACCAGAGAAAACTACAGAGTCCCACATTGTTTTGGCAAAGGTACACACCGATTCAATATTGATTTTAGTGACCTCCGATTAGCGTAACCGGGTGTCATTACTGCCAGCGTAAAATTATAATTTTACTGAATTCACATTTGGTGGGGATAGGTTAATTGTGAGTGCGAATAGTTGTCTGTGTCTCTGTGTTAGCCCTACGACAAACAGTCTCCAATTCAGTAATCCTCCAGAGCTGCAAATATGCTAATTTTGTTACAAGTATCATTACTGCTAAAGGAGGCCGAGGAGTAACTAAACATCTGACACAATGAGCAGGAAAGTGCAGAAGGGACAGGTGAAGAGGCCATGCTGCTAGCGAGTCAGCTATGAGCTAAGCTAGGCTAGCGAAACAGTAAAGACACAATGAGTGAATACACAGAAAAGCACATGAAGATTACTCTATGACACAAGAAGTTATCTATAAGTTTTTAATAAATTGCTACGTAGATAAGCTACACAAAAACACCACTGTGTGTTGTAACAGGAAGTGATACTTTACGGCAGAAAGAGCGACCACCAAGTGACAGCGCCACCCAATGACGGAGGTCAGAAGATAATTCTTTGAGTTGAGATTAAGGCAACAGTAACTCAAATATCCACTTATTACAACCAAGCAGAAGGACCATCTCCGTACGCACAATAACCATGAAACCTTTAAACAGATGGGCTACGGCAGCAGAAGACACCTTTGGGTGCCACCATTATTAGCTAAGAATTGAAAACTGAGGCTATAATTTAGATGTTTGGACAAAGATATTGCATGGTCTGATAAGTCTTAAAATTTGCTGCAGCTTCAGATGGTAGATGGTCAGAATTTGGCACAAATTGTACTTTTCTCCTTTAATTGAGCACTTGGTTTTGACAAGAGAAGATCCATCCACAGAAGATCCATGGCTGCATGGATCTTCTGCAGCCAAAGAATGTATTTCTTTACATTCTTCTGCAAGAATGTAAAGAAATAAAAAAGAAATGTGTCTCCAGCCGGTCTGTGTCTGAATAAGAGGAATGGTATTAAGTGTTAAGATTGGTGCACCCAGAACCATAATTAATATGCAATTTTGCTGATAGTTAATTATGCTTAATTGGTTAATGCTGAACAGAATGTAATCTGGTGTAAATTCAATCAATATACTGAATAATAGTGTAGACTTCTCACTTTGTGTGTGTGTGTGTGTGTGTGTGTGTGTGTGTGTGTGTGTGTGTGTGTGTGTGTGTGTGTGTGTGTGTGTGAGAGAGAGAGACATGACATGAATGTCAGATTTTTTAAACATGATTTAATTAAATAAATTGTATTGTGTATGTTGTGACTGACAAACAGAGCCAGGAAGAGAAAATGTGAGAGAAAGTATTCCGCTGTATTTGAATTAAAAATGGATCATGTTAAAATCTCCTTGTGAGAATGACCTACACATAGATTCATTTCAAGTAAAGTTGCATAAACTAAATGAAACATGTATGACAAATCATATAGAACATATAAAGAAAGAAAATGTGATAAACTGATTTTAAAGTATAAACTGTGTTTTAAATCATGTATGTGGAGAAGCCAGATAGCTAGAGAGAGGATGGTAAGGCTTGATTGGATGTCAAAATAGGTGAGACCAGATGTCATCACAGAAGATGTGACGTCCAGAAGAAGAGGAGGTAGAAAGAATGACCAGGTGTAAAATATAAATCAGTTTTCCCTTTGTCTTCTGCGAGATGAGCAGATTGGATCTAAGGAGTTCACAGGTGCAACGACAGAGGAATCAACCGCTGCCCAAACTGTGAACTTGCTAACTGGTTTTGTATTTTTTGGCTTTTTCTCCGCTCACATGTGCCGTCGTGGATTATAGATTTCCAAAGTTTTCCGTGTTGGATTCTTATCTTCAGCATGGCTCATGGGGATAGATGCATCTTCAGCTGTGGGTCTGTCTGTTCTCTCTCCAACCTTTCTCTTCCCAAAGATCAGGACAAAATCAGAATTAAATTAATTAAGTTAAGTAACTGACCCTTGGGGCCGACTGTCCAGGCCACTGAACTAAATAATGTCATATTCCAAGACCACTGATCTAGAGGAGAGCTGCTGTTAACGGATATGGCTGATGGAGACTGAGCCTGCAAGGCTACTCAGGGCTTCCTGTTTCTTATCAGCTCCATCTGAGCTCTGCACTGCCTACTGGGTAAGACCCATAGGATCAGAGAATTGGGTTAGTTAAACAGAGAGACTTCCTGTACAGCTGGTCCCACAGATAAACACTTTATCCACATTTGTCTCATTCACCCATTCAAACACACACTCTTGTCTACATCTAAGTGCTTTCTATCTAATCGTCAGACACACACACACACACACACACACACACACACTCTAATGAATCTTGCTCAGGGATGCTTTGGCATGCAGACAGAAACAGCCGAGCATGCAACCACCAACAGCCACCGTCAGACTTGAACAGTGCATAAAAGCGTGCATCCCCTGTGCCTTATACATCTGGTTCAGGCTTCTGGTGGTGTAATAGTGTGTGGAATATTTTCTTGGCTTTCTTTGGGCCCTTGGTACTATTAGAGTATCATCAGCCAACTTGAGTGTTATTGCCGACCATGTCCATCTTTTATGGCCACACATCTTTTAGTAAGTAAAATTTATTTATATAGCACTTTTTTAAGCCAGGAATCGATTACATAATGCTTTACAGGGAGTTTAAAAATACATCAGACAGAAACAACATATTACACAAGAACATTACCCAAATGCCTGTCTGAATAGATGAGCTTTCAGCTGTTTTTCAAAAGAAGCCACAGAGTCAATGGTGCATAGAGGGGGAGGTAAACTGTTCTCAGACAGGTCCGTGGAATTGCAGACGATCAGTGGATCTAAGCATCTGGTATGGCCTCTCCTCCTCAGGCCATAAAAGTAAGAGTGAGGATTTCAAACTGATATCTGTACCTAACGGACGGAGTGATATGTGGGAATTCATGACTGTGAGTTAATGAGTCTTGCCACATTTTCGACAGCTTGAAGGTGATTTAAAGAAGCCTTTGAGGAGGAGGAGATGAAGGCATTCGATTGTTCAGATTGGCTGGATGGCCAGCTCTAGCAAGAGTCCTGGTGATTTTTGCACATGATGGAAGCCACTGTGATTATTGGGACCTTCTGTACCCTTATTCCCCAGGTAAATCAATATAACTGTTTTCTACAAAAAGGGTTTCCTTCATATCAAAGCTTGTAATATTCTGTGTAAACATCCATCACACAGCAAGTGTTCAAATGCAGGTGTAACCCAGAGTAATTTCCTGCACTTATTTCCTGCCATTGAACGCATCACAAATGCATGACTCCAACCACATGACTTTGCTCAGCCAATCGGATGGCATGTAGGTCATAGTAAGCCTGTCCCGGCTTCCTCCCGTGAGATGCGTGGAGGCAAGCCAGGTGACAGAGCTGTTGCAGATGCTGATTACTGTGAGCCAGAGCCATAATGTTGTTGTGCACTGAACAGAACGGAATTGGCCAGGTGAACCTTGTTGGGGTATGAAAAAGGATGGCGAGCCAATGAACGGCTAGGAGCAGGACACATTCTGCAATTGACGCTTCCACCGGTTGGGTAGGAAGCTATCAAAGACAACGCTCTGTCCCCATTTTCCAAATACACTGATTTCCGCAATCATACACACCATTCCCTTCATTTATGGACAATAGCGCTTGGACATCTCTCATGGACATTCAGATTAAACTCATGGACTTCAGTGTGGATCAGTGGATTTGATATTAACATGTGGTGTTTATGGGGGAACTGTTTTTTGAGAACCTGTGTTGCTTGGTATAAGCCAGACAAATCTGTTTAGTTGTCTTTGTGTACCCTCACTGGGTTTTTGATTAATTGGATAGCTGCAGCAGGAGTGATTATTTAAGTTTTTCTTTTCTTGTTATTCTTTTTTGGGGTTTGGTTAAATACATGGTACCTGCAAAACCATTTTGTGTTGTGTGTATTTATTAATTACTGCCCATCAGCTCCAGTGGCGTCCCTAAATCTTCTGATTAATAATAACCATAAAATTACACTCAATCCCTAGCCTGTATTAATTCATTAGCGCTACATCAGTGTTACACAGAGGTCGTCACAGTCTCACAGACTTGGCTAGATGAGTGTATTTCCACTAGTGAAGTATACATCCCTGACTACGGCCTCAATATAAGGAGGAACATTTAGAACTGCTTACAACAGCAGAAAATTACATTTCAGTGATCATAATATGTGCTGTACAAATTAGATCAATATGAAATTAGGATATTAATATGTTCACCGACCTGATGAGAGCTCAAGACTTGCATGAAGCGATTAATAAAAAGGATGTAAATTTAGCATGGCAGAACTTCTTTGAAAATCTGTTGAAAGTCTTGGATGTTGTTGCAGAAAAGACTCAAACAAGGTGCAGAATCATGTTTTTCTAGTGATTTGTTAAAACTCATCAGTAAAAGACACCGTGCTTGGGTAAGGTTTTGTCACAATACGGCTGTGTGCAGGCAAGAGTAGGACCCAAACGCAAACTCACAGAGTCAAAAGGTAAACTCAAAAAACACAGCTTTATTGCTGGCGTGAAGTGGGACACGAAAAACAATACAAAATAAACTAAACTGGGAAAACTAAAGCACAAGGAGCCACAGGGAAAAATCACACAGCTATGAGGGAGGACGCAACACTGACAAAGAGAAACATGGGGCTTAAATACACTGAGGGATAACGAGGGGGAATGAGCCACAGGAGGAGAGCACAGCTGAGAGTAAGCAGGACGAGGCAAGGGAAGCAAAACTAGAAACATTAACATAGAACAGACTGTGAAAGTAAAACAGGAAACACACTGACGGAACTCAAGACATGTGAACTTACAGTTTTTTACAGCCGCTAGGACACATGTCTCAATACTTAGGTCACTTTTGCAAAACTCTTCACACAATTCTCCTAACTGACCGTCAGCTTGGCAAAGCAGTTCATTTCACATTCAAAATGCACTACAACTACCAAAACACTTTATTCAGGTCTCAAATAAACTCATTCTTCCAGAACACTAGCAAAGGTTGACAGCCGACAAACACACTTTGTCACCCACAAAACAATGACCTAAAAAACACTAACAACATGTTACACAGTGTTTTCTTGTGTAAAACAAGGACACATCTCTGTTTATAATTTCAATATATGTTACTGGAATGAATCAGACATCATGCAGAATTCGTTAATATTTGTTTATGTATTTTTATCTTTTTGCACTAAGTAATCCCAAAATACAAGAATTTGTATACACACCATCCACTGATACACATACAATAGTAATGCTAATCTACTCGGTCTTCTCCATTTGGCCACAGGTTCTCATCCACATCACATCTTATGTCATCTAGGGCAACACACCTAGGAAATAATCTTCTGGCTGCCAGAATTGAAGGAGTTGAAAAATTGAAGGAGTAACACCTGTGTAGATGT
Source organism: Copadichromis virginalis (assembly GCF_057382275.1). NCBI lineage: Eukaryota > Metazoa > Chordata > Actinopteri > Cichliformes > Cichlidae > Copadichromis > Copadichromis virginalis. The sequence continues at coordinate 1,244,552 of NC_140629.1, read as the reverse complement.
TCATCTACAATGAGAATCAGCTGTGGCTGGTTAAACTGCATTTTTAGATTTAAAATATGTTTCAATAAAATATTGCTGTTGGATTTTGCTGTCTTTTCAAGTTTTGCATTGTGTTATTGTTTTGGCCATAAGTTTAACAGTTTTGAAAACAGTATGTAAGCACATGCAAAATGTCCTGTACGTACAAAGGTTTTTGGCAGTTGTTGTGTCTGAGTGAGAAGATGATTCATGAAATTTGAGAGATGTAGTCATTGAATGCATTTTGTGCCAAAACAATGATAACTGGTCCTCAGTTTAGCCCACATAGACTTCTGTTGTGCTCACTGTGTGAGGAGTTTTGCAAACGTGACCTAAGTATTGAGAAATGTGTCCTAGCGTCTGTAAAAAACTGTAAATTAAAGTGCTGCTGTTCATGGATTTTTCTGTGTAGAGTTAGTTATTTATTTATCTAGAGCACGTGGTGCTTGGACTTTACAGTGAAAGATAAAACCCTCAGTTGACATTATGCAGTTGCATGTGAGGCTGAAAAACATTGGCACTGAGGCGGGATGTTTGGCTTGATAACTGACGTGTGATTAGTATCAGTGTTGTAAACATCCCCAAAGAAGCAATTCAGCATTGGCCTCAACAAAGAAGACTAATTTTGCCCATTTCCTTATCATCCTATTATGATGTTGATTCAGACATTTTCCATCTAGCCATCATCTGCCCACTTGGATGACGTCAAAAACCTTTAATCAGATAAAATTCTCACACTCTACATGGCCAAGTTGATGATTTGCAGCGGAATGCGTTCCCTCTCAGCTCTGGAAGAAATAGTTTCCTTCCTTCTTTACTTTATGCTTCCTTTCCCATTAGTCCTGTACAAACCCTCATGCTTGTTTGAGTTTTTTCCGTTTTGTGTGTGTGTGTGTGTGTGTGTGTGTGTGTGTGTGTGTGTGTGTGTGTGTGTGTGTGTGTGTGTGTGAGACCACCGTGTTTCTGAGTTTAAAAAAAACAAAACACCCATACTTCTATGAGGTTTCACAGATTTGTTTTGAATGGATTATAATGAATATTTTTGTGAATCAGTAAAAACAAAACTTTATATTTGTATATATTATATTTATTTGTATATAAAATGTTGCTCCCTTTGCAACAGCAAAGAGAAGCCTCCAGTAAGCGTCTCTAGGCTTATACTCCCAGTGCAGAGACCAACATTCCCAGTGAACACAGAGCACCTGGTAGTGGTCTAACATTCACAGCTCCAAACTCAGCTGGAACTTCAATAAACTGCATAAAAATGCTGAGCTCACTGCTGCAGTATTGGTCAGTGTTAAGGAATTAGATGACCACCAACCACCTCTAAGAGTGGAACAACATGGAAGCTCCACTCAGGAATTATAGCAGCTAAGTATAGATGTAAGCCGATTCTTGTTTTTAGTCGTTTGTAAACAGAGATGTCTGCCCAACACGGTCACTTTCGGTAAAAACACAGTCAATATAATTTGGTTTTGTATCTTCCAGCCCTAGACAAGTTGCACTATAATGCAGTTCTGCAGTGTATTGCTGACCGGTCCAGGATGTGCAATGTCTTTTGCCCTGGGACAACTACAATAGGTTCCAGCTTCCCTTAATATCCCTGAACTGAATAAGCTGTTAGCCTGTTAGCCCAAACCCTAAGCCATCGCAAAGTTAAATTTTTAGGAGAAAATTAATGCAATATATAGCAGCAATTCACAGCAACAGTTGGCTCATGGCACTTTATATTGTGAGACTCACCAATATTAAAATCAGACAAGCCCTTATGAGCAATCATTTGGCAACAGTGGGAAGCAAAACCTCTCTTTTAACAGGAAGACCTCTCTGACAAAATCAGACTCAGGGAGGAGCAGCAACTGACTGTGAGGGCAAAGACAAGAGAGCACAGGGAGAGAGGAAACGAGGCAAACTGTGGGACAATGAGACAGAATGCTAAAATGACTGCGAGTCAAACACAGCAGTGGTGTATAAACACATGAAAAACTGATGAAGGAAAAACACACTGCATCATGGGAAGCCCACTAAGAAAGTAACCTTGTATTTACTCAGTGTTCACACTGAACGACCCGTCCTGGTCAAAAATGACTCCCGGGTTAATCAGTGTTATCGCTGAAACCAAGGTAACGACATCAAACGTAAGAATCCAATTGGACACTATGTTTCCAAGATTTTAGGTTAGAGGACAATAACCTCAGTTTTGTCTGAATTTAGAATGAAATTAGATGTCAAGATTCAGCGAGCTGATCAGTATTATCTGGCTTCATTGATTAATAAATCAATCAATCTGAGTATCATCTACATAGCAATGAAATTGTTATGATACTGCATAAGGGAAGCATGTATAATGTAAACAGTACTACTGTCATGGTCCTGGGCCATGTTGGCCCAGTATTCTTAGTTTTCTTGTATTTTTGTATTTTGTTCCTTATTTAGGCCATGCTTCCTGGGTTGATCTGTTACGTTGTTCCTTATGTGTTTTCCCCTTGTGACTTTTATCCCCTGTGTGCCCCTCTATGTATCTGTGAGCCCTCGTCTCCCCTCCTTGTGTTTCATTCCATGTTTCCCCAGCCTACTATGCCCGTGCTCTCTCTCCTCCTGTCTGAACCTCTGTACTTCCTGTTTTACTTTGCCCGTCTCCCATCAGTGTTGCGTTCACTCCTGCCGTGTCTTGTTATGATTATCAGTGTCACCTGTGTTCCCTGTGTGCTCCCACTTCCCTCGTTAACCCTCTGTGTATTTATGTCTGCGTCTCCCTCAGTTCTGTGTCGCGTTCTCCTCATGCTGCGTGGATTTCCCTGTGTCTCTCTCCGGGTGTTAATTTACTTTTCCCAGTTTAGTTTCGTATTTCCTACGTTCTGCCTCTCCAGCATTAAAGCTGTGATTTTTGAGTTCATCCCCGTGTCTGTGAGTTTTTGCATTTTGGGTCCTCCTCCTGCCTGCCACACAGCGATCCATGACAACTACACACTGTGGAAAAAGACTCCCCATTTACTGTACACGCAACCACACTGGACTCTATCAGATATGTTACAAACCACTGCAGCACAGTTCCTTTAATACCAAAAGTGTGTTCTAATCTCTGTAGTAAAATATTGTGGTAAACCTACGCATACGGATCAGTATTTAAGGTTTGACTCTCATCATCCACTGGAGCATAAACTGGGTGTCATCAGGACGCTACAACACAGAGCGAACACCATTCCCACAGACACAGCAGCCAGGGAAACAGAAGAACATCACATCAAGAAGTGTCACGGCTGGGCAGCAGTCGTGTGGTTGAATGAATGCGGATCCAGGATGCAGATGGCAGTGGAGATGCGAGTGGAGCTTTATTTACAGTGAAAAACAACAAAGGTGAGGGCAGAACTGAACATAAACCTAAACTGGGCAAAACTAAAGAGCAAACCTGAAATCAGGAACAGCATACCAAGAAACACAGGGTAACACAGAGGATGAACACAGACGACATGACGAGGAACAGAGGCAAACACACACTATATCCAGACCAGGACCAAAATGGAGGCCCCAGAGTCCCAAACAAAATGTTCACAAACCACAGAGGGGAGCAGATCCGAAACATAGTTCAGGGCCAATAGCACAGAAGGCCAAGATGAGACAGTTCAAGGGGGCCGGCCATGAAGAAGGCAGTGGCGGCGTGCAAACAGTTCAGGAGGCCGTCCACGCGGAAGGTGGTGGCGGCAACAGAAGTCCGGAGACCGTCCACGCGGAAGGTGGTGGTGGCAACAATCCCGTTCAGGAGGGTGGCGATGATGATCAGCCAGCGGCCTAGAAAATGGCCGGTGATGTTGAGGCGCCAAACGCAGGCTGGATGGCGGCATGCCAGCAGCAGTACCAGGCGAGGAGGAGGATGAGGCTGAAGCTGCATCTGAGGCCGAAGCCACTGCTGAAGCTAGTGAAAGAAAGGATGACTGAGCTTGTGGCTGGTGGGCAGCTAACAGAGCTGGTGGCTGCTGGGCAGCTAACAGAGCTGGTGGCCGCTGGGCAGCTAACTGAGCTGGTGGCCGGTGGGCAGCTAACTGAGCTTGTGGCTGCTGGGAAGCTAACTGAGATTGTGGACAACATCCACCTCTCCAACACCACCTTAACCGAGTCCAGCCCCATCCGTACAACATTACTGGTCTTACAGATTAGTTTATTGAGTCTGTTGGCATCTGCAAACCTCAGCCCGGTCCCCGAGCATGCAACAGCATAGAGGATCGCACTGGCCACAACAGACTCGTAGAAAATCCTGAGCGTTGTCCGGCAGATGTGGAAGCACCTCAGTGGCCTCAAAAAATAGAGGCGACTCTGGCCTTTCCTGTAAAGTGCTGTGGTGTTTTTAGCCCAGTCCAGTTTATTATCTATGTATACTCTGAGGTATTTATAGTCCTCCACAACGTCCACACTGACCCCTGGATTGAAACAAGGGTCTAAGTGTTTACTGGTCTTCCTGAAATCCACGATCAGTTCCTTGGTCTTTGCCACGTTGAGCTACAAATGATTCTGCTCGAACCACGTGACAAAGGAGTCGACCAGAGCCCGGTACTCTGTTTCATCATCCCTGCTGATGCATCCAACCACCGCAGAGTCATCAGAAAACTTCTGAAGATGGAGGTCTCTGTGCAGTGGACAAGTCTGTGGTGTAGAGGGTGAAGAGGAAGGGGGAGAGGACAGTCCTTTGTGGATAAATGATATTCTTGATTTTCCAAATAAGAACTTTGCTTTAAAGTTTGAAAACTCATCTTCCTTTACAATGCCACATATTGATGTGATTCCTTTTTCTATCCAGTTCTTAAAAGTAGAGTCTATTTGATTTGGTAAATTCCAAATCATATGCACACCATTTCAATATTTTAATTCCTTCTCCAGCTTATTTTCTTTTATCACCATTTTCCAAACCCTTACTGTGGCTTTTATACCCGTGGATTCCTTATTTTAACCATGAAGTCCTGTAGATCTGTATCTGCCAGATAGAGCTTATGCTCAAACATGGGATGTGAGTCCATCTTTGACTCTTTGATATAAATGGTTGTAGTTTTTATCAAATAGTCTTATTAGTATTTTTATATCTTTAATAAGTGTTACCCCCAGGTATTTAATTATTTCAGTGGGTATGCTTGTTTGAGTTTTTTGGATAGTCTATAATTATAGGGAAGGGTTTCAGTTTTGCTTAGGTTCAGTTTGTATCCTGTTATCGGGCCAACGTTTTTAAGTTTATTACCTCTGGCAAGGACAAGCAGGAGTATAAAAGTACATCATCAGCATAACATGCTTGTTTGTGTTCTACATCGCTAATTGTAATACTTGTGATTTTTCTGTTTTGCCTCATGCGTTGAACTAGCAGCTCCAGGAATATTAAGGAGAGGAGACCAACCACTGCCTTGTCTCACTCCTCTCTCCAGTCTTAGATGTTGAGTTACAGTGGGGCAAAAAAGTATTTAGTCAGCCACCGATTGTGCAAGTTCCCCCACTTAAAATGATGACAGAGGTCAGTAATTTGCACCAGAGGTACACTTCAACTGTGAGAGACAGAATGTGAAAAAAAAAATCCATGAATCCACATGGTAGGATTTGTAAAGAATTTATTGGTAAATCAGGGTGGAAAATAAGTATTTGGTCAATAACAAAAATACAACTCAATACTTTGTAACATAACCTTTGTTGGCAATAACAGAGGTCAAACGTTTACTATAGGTCTTTACCAGGTTTGCACACACAGTAGCTGGTATTTTGGCCCATTCCTCCATGCAGATCTTCTCGAGAGCAGTGATGTTTTGGGGCTGTCGCCGAGCAACACGGACTTTAAACTCCCGCCACAGATTTTCTATGGGGTTGAGGTCTGGAGACTGGCTAGGCCACTCCAGGACTTTCAAATGCTTCTTACGGAGCCACTCCTTTGTTGCCCGGGCGGTGTGTTTTGGATCATTGTCATGTTGGAAGACCCAGCCTCGTTTCATCTTCAAAGTTCTCACTGATGGAAGGAGGTTTTGGCTCAAAATCTCACGATACATGGCCCCATTCATTCTGTCCTTAACACGGATCAGTCGTCCTGTCCCCTTGGCAGAAAAACAGCCCCATAGCATGATGTTTCCACCCCCATGCTTCACAGTAGGTATGGTGTTCTTGGGATGCAACTCAGTATTCTTCTTCCTCCAAACACGACGAGTTGAGTTTATACCAAAAAGTTCTACTTTGGTTTCATCTGACCACATGACATTCTCCCAATCCTCTGCTGTATCATCCATGTGCTCTCTGGCAAACTTCAGACGGGCCTGGACATGCACTGGCTTCAGCAGCGGAACACGTCTGGCACTGCGGGATTTGATTCCCTGCCGTTGTAGTGTGTTACTGATGGTGACCTTTGTTACTTTGGTCCCAGCTCTCTGCAGGTCATTCACCAGGTCCCCCCGTGTGGTTCTGGGATCTTTGCTCACCGTTCTCATGATCATTTTGACCCCACGGGATGAGATCTTGCGTGGAGCCCCAGATCGAGGGAGATTATCAGTGGTCTTGTATGTCTTCCATTTTCTGATGATTGCTCCCACAGTTGATTTTTTCACACCAAGCTGCTTGCCTATTGTAGATTCACTCTTCCCAGTCTGGTGCAGGTCTACAATACTTTTCCTGGTGTCCTTCGAAAGCTCTTTGGTCTTGGCCATGGCAGAGTTTGGAGTCTGACTGTTTGAGGCTGTGGACAGGTGTCTTTTATACAGATGATGAGTTCAAACAGGTGCCATTCATACAGGTAACGAGTGGGGGACAGAAAAGCTTCTTACAGAAGACGTTACAGGTCTGTGAGAGCCAGAGATTTTCCATGTTTGAGGTGACCAAATACTTATTTTCCACCCCGATTTACGAATAAATTCTTTACAAATCCTACCATGTGAATTCATGGATTTTTTTTTCACATTCTGTCTCTCACAGTTGAAGTGTACCTCTGGTGCAAATTACTGACCTCTGTCATCATTTTAAGTGGGGGAACTTGCACAATCGGTGGCTGACTAAATACTTTTTTGCCCCACTGTATGTAACCATTATTTTCAGCCTTGCAGTTGGATTGCCATATAATGCCTTTACACTGTTTATCACCAGATCATTAAAACCAAATTTATGCAGTACTCTGTATAGGTACTGCCAACTAACTGAGTCAAATGCCTTTCTGGCGTCAAGACTCAGGATCACAGCCTGCTCTGTATGGTGTTGCATGTTCTTTACGAATAACATTTTTACCATTACAGAAAAAATTACCAATAATCATCTCACAGATGTAATATTATCTACAGCTACTCTTAGTACCATTGATGTTAAGTTAGACTCTTTTTCTCCAATTGATCTTTCTGAGTTAACTTCAATAATTACTTCCTCCAAACCATCAATGTGTCTTTTAGACCCCATTCCTACAAAACTGCTCAAAGAAGTCCTGCCATTAATTAATTCTTCAATCTTAAATATGATCAGCCTATCTCTAATAATCAGCTATGTACCACAGGCCTTCAAGCTGGCTGTAGTTAAACCTTTACTCAAAAGGCATCTCTAGACCCAGCAGTCTTAGCTAATTATAGGCCAATCTCCAACCTTCCTTTATATCAAACATCCTTGAAAGAGTAGTTGTCAAACAGCTAACAGATCATCTGCAGAGGAATGGCTTTTTTGAACTCCAGCCATAACTATATGCTTTATTAAAAAAAAGTTTTAAGCCTAATCTTAAAAGTGGAAGAGGGTGTGTGTCTCCTGAAGATGTGTGTGAAGTTGCCCCCCATGCTGCCGGTGGTAATCTTAGCACCGCCGTCTGCACCTCATCAGACCAAAGGGTAGCAGCTGGAATGGCCACTCAGTTTCTGGCCACTTGCTTGCCACCACTGTGGCCTCAAACGTATCCAAAAAGGAATGTAGGTGGTCAGGCTCTCCCATCTGATGAGTG
>NC_140629.1:1079110-1234110 GCF_057382275.1 Copadichromis virginalis | reverse complement strand
TAACTTCCTGACTCACTTGTTCTCCTTTTTGGCAGAGAGCAAAATACATGGTTCCATTAACCACAGCAAGTTGTCCAGATGCTGAAACAGCAGAACAGTCCTAACAGTCCCATGTTTGACTGTTGATATGATGTTCTTCTTATTAACAGCTATTAGTTTCAGGCGAGGTGACTCCAACGGACAGAGTGATGGAGTCCAACTTTGGGATCTTGTTGTCAATGAATTCATCATTTAAAACCTGGGTTTTCTATTTTCTTAGGTTAGCTGTGTCTACTATTAAAATTAGTTTGAAACTCTGAGCTATCAGCATGCTGGTGCGGTGGCTAGCACTGTTGCCTCAAAGCCAGAAGGACCTGAGTTCAAATCCACCACGTGGCTGTAGGCTCTCTGTGTGTCTCTGTGTTTTCTGCTGATTTGCAGTAACAAACAACACCCTTGCAATAAAAGCCAGTCTTTAGCCTGCACCTAATCTGACTGAGCTTTACTGGCCAAAATGCTCCACAGAGGACACAATTTCCTCTGCTCTTCACCTGAGCTTGGCATTTCTGGAGGAGCTCACTTACACACAAATGTATTTTTTGGACTTGAGTACTATCCCACAGTAGCTGGTGAGAAATCTGAATCTCCTGGGTTTCAGCGTCACCATTTCTAACTGGCTGCTAGGCTTCCTCACCAACAGACCTCATCTGCTTTCAATGATATCATCAGGGATGGGGACGGGACATTAGAGACAACAGTTATCCTATAGACAGGTGGTTAATGATGGGAGGAATGATAAAAATCTCATTCTGAAAATCAAGAAGATCAAACAGATGATAATCAACTTCAGACATAGTCCTGAAGTGTTTCAGCCCTCGTTAGCTGACAGCAGAGCTGTGGAGGTAGTCAGCAGCCTTTTCATGGGGGTGCAGATAACTGATTGTCTGTACGGGTCAGTAAACACATCGTCACTGGTTAAATGGGCTCAGCAGCATCTGTACTTCCTGCACACCTTATCCTCAGACCCTCACCACTCTCTCCTGTGGCAACATAGAGATGATCTGCTGAATATCTGTCTGGTTTGGAAGTTCCAGTCTTCCGAGATATCACTGCAGAGAGTGGTGAGGACCTAACGTTGTCTCAGCAGAGCCCACAACATCAGAGAGTCCGCCCAGCCCCACCACACACTGTTCTCCCTGTGCCTAGAAAGAAGCATCAGGAACAGAAAAGCCAGCTTACCCTCTCATCCAACTATACTGAGTGCACATTTACTGCTCCCGGACTGTTCAAATGACTGAACGTTTAGGCAGTGCAATATTTTTGGAATGATGATGTATGCTTTTTTTTTTGTTGCTATATTTGTGTATTTATTTCCTGTACAGTTAGTATATATTTGATTTTTTGTATTTTATACTTTTAGATTTGGGTTTGTTTATACATATCGTATTAATGCACTAACTGGTGTATATTGTAAATGACAAAAAAGCCGGTATTTTTTATCTATTGCAGAGGGAAATGGCTGGATGTGGCTTGTTGCAGTGTAGTACAGTGCATGTGGAGGCAGCTTCACTTGTTCCACTTTGTCATGTTACAGCTTTATTTTAAAATAGATTTAATTCTCTTTTAACCTCAAAATTTCACAATGACAAAGTTTTAAAAAAGTTTGCTTGAAATTCTTGTAAATTTACTCAAAATAAATAAAATAAAACATGTACACATATATTCACAGCCTTTGCTCAATACTTTGTTGCAATTAGAGCCTCAAGTCTTCTTGAGTATGGTCCTTTAAGCTCAGCACACCTATTTTGGGGGAGTTTGTGCCATTCTTCTTTGCAGGACCTCTCAAGCTCCCATTGCAGATTTGCTGTGTCGGTGCACACCATGTTCAGATCTCTGAGAAATGTTCAGTCGGACTGGGCTTTGGTTCGGCCATTTGACAACATTGTCTTTGTAATGTTGGCTGTGTTCTTCACCTTCACCCCAGTCCCAAGTCCAGAGCACTGAAGCAGGTTGTCATCAAGGATGTCCTTCTAGAAGGTCCTGCTGTCTCTACAGAGCAATGTTGAAGCTCTGTCTGAGTAACCATTGGGTTCTAGGTGACTTTGATGATTACAGTCCTTCCAAAGTGCAGACTGACCAGTCGGCCAGCTCTAGGAAGAGTCCTGGTGGTTCCTAACGTATTCCATTTACAGATGATGGGGGACGCTGTGCTCACTGGGACCTTCAGTGCTGCTGTACAATGTTTCTGTACAATCCTGTCTCAGAGGTCTACAGACTGGGACTGGTTTATGCTCTAACATGCAGTGGCAACTATGGGAACTTATATATATGGAGATGTATGCATTTCACCACATCATTTGGTAGAATTGACCAGAGATGAACTCCAAGTTAAAGAAACATGACTAATGGTCGGTGGAAACAGGATGCACCAATTTTCAGTGTCATGGCAAAAGGGGTGAATTCTTGTGTATACGTTTTTGTGTTTTATTTTTAATGATTGAATGAAACTTAGTTCGGTCTGTAATGATGGAGTGTCGTGTGTAGAATTTAGAGGTGAAAAATGAATTTAATTTATGCTGGAATAAGACAGCAACATGACAGGAGGCAGCAGAAGTGAAGTGCTGTGAATACTTTCCAGATGCACCGAATAGTTCTGATAATATGAAAGCAGCACCGATTATTGCAGAAGTTCCACAAGTTAAATTGTTTTGCATGTATGTTTCCACCAGGATTTGTCTACTTAGACATGTTTCATTAATACATCAAAGTCTGATGTTTGCCATGTTAATCTCTGAGTGCATCAAGGATAAAGTGCTCCCATTTGTTCCCCAAATCTTAGAACATCAAATACAGCTCTGGCTGCTCATTTCCCTGCATTTAGCATCTCAGGGGACGAGCGAGGAAAGGGAAAACAAGCAGTGCTCCACAGTCTTATCAGTGATCACCTACCTAAAGCAGGCAGTAAATAGGGAGGCTGTGACAGTCCTTAGAGCAAAGACCTGGGTTGTATTTATAAGTCATGCAGTAACTTTCTTTTCATTCGTGTATACCTTTTTTGTCATGTTTGCTTTTCTTGTACTTTTGATCATTTAGCTTCTGTTAGGTTGTAGCTCTGTGTTTCATTGTCAGTCACTGTGTCAAACTCACGTTCATTCATCTGTCGTGTCTCTTGTTTCCTGTTTTATTTTGATAGTCCTTGTCCTGCGCTCAGTGTAATCAGTTTTCGTTCCCCTCCGTCTCGTTATGTCAGATTAGTCCCAGCTGTGTTCCCACCTGTTCCCCATCCATCCATCTGTCAGTCAGTCAGGTTTTCCGTCTGAGAGTCCTGAATTTGGGTCCTATACTGGCCTGCCACACAGCTTATAATGACATTTTAAAATTAAGTATAAATAAGTAAAACGTAGGAACCGTACTATTTAACCTTACTGTCAACAAATAAATGCCATGTCGAATGGGCTGCTGGTTGAATGCATACTCTGTGCACACTGATACCTCGTACAAACAGACTCAATCCATTTATGCTGCATTAATTTCTTCACTCCTCTTTCAATTTCCAATTTTACTGTATCACCAGCATCACATTTTTATGGCCTTTAAAATCATGTAGATGCAAATTAAACTTCTGGCACAGATGCATGAGAGCATTAATGCCTTCTTTGTGTATGTGCTGGTATTGGGGACCACAGAGTAAATCAGAGCTGTATTGTTTTGTGCTGTTAGGCCTTAGGCTACTGCCACAGCAGATCTGATAATGTCCATTTATTTTCTTTGGAATTAAGAATCACCAGAATACACACAATCCAAGTGGCAAGTGTAATACGTTTGTTTGGTTTTATGAAAAATACTTGAGGCACATTTGCAGTTGCAGCATCAGATGCAGTCTGAAAGAGATCAAACATGACCCTAACATGATGTGATTTTGTCACAGTCTACTGTATATGTGAACCATTTAAGCATTTAAAATGAAAAGTTGTGGGTCATCAGTTCCTACCTCTGTGTTGTACAGAGATGGGCAGTAACGCGTTACTGTAATCTGATTACTTTTTTCAAGTAACGAGTAAAGTAAGGGATTACTATTGCAAAAACGGTAATTAGATTACCGTTACTTTTCCGTAGGAACGCTGCGTTACTGCGTTACTAAAACAGTGATTTTTTGCGAGAATGTCTCACGACAGTGACGTAAGTGAGTGCGCCGTTAGTGACAACAGCTGTGTGCAGATCAACAGTGGATCACATATCGATTATGGGAGAGAGTATGAGCGTGCAGCGTTTAAAGCGTGGAAGTACTGACCTTACTTTGAGTTTGATCCCATAAAAAGTGACAAAAACATTAGTGTCCGCTGTGCGTGGGAAGAAAACTTCTTTTTACAGCAAAAAAACCCCTAAACTTCCAACAAGCACCGAGTAGCTACGACGTAATGGGAAACTCACAGAGAAACTCGCGGATTCTTCCACTGACCGCGGCACACCTGCACCAGGGTAAACCTCCGCCTGCCCCACTCCTGCTTTACAGGTGAATATAGAGCAACCGGACCGCCGAGTCTTTGACTTTATTTATTTTCTGCTGTGTTTCACTTGCATCTATTTGAAAGACTGAGTGTAAACACAAAAAATATTTTATTTTCTGTGCTGGAATGTGCAGAAAATAAGTTTAAACGTTAAACAAATTTATTTGTGAAGTGGACTGAAACTGACTTTACTCCTACACAGCACCCATGCTATCTTGCATAGATAGAGCGCTTTAGGTTGAAGTTGTAAAATGTTGCTTTTTTGTTGCTGCACAGGGTTCAGTGCTAGGACCAATTCTGTTTACATTATACATGCTTCCCTTAGGCAGCATCATTAGAAGACATAGCATACATTTACACTGCTATGCAGATGACACCCAGCTCTATCTGTCCATGAAGCCAGATAACACACACCAATGAGTTAAACTGCAGGAATGTCTTAAAGACATAAAGACCTGGATGGCCGCTAACTTTCTGCTTCTTAATTCAGATCAAACTGAGGTTATTGTACTCGGCCCTGAAAAGCTTAGAAATATGGTATCTAAGCAGATTCTTACTCTGGATGGCATTACCTTGGCCTCCAGTAACACTGTGAGGAACCTTGGAGTCATTTTTGACCAGGACATGTCCTTCAACGCACATATTAAACAAATATGTAAGACTGCGTTCTTCCATTTGTGCAACATCTCTAAAGTTAGAAATATCCTGTCTCAGAGTGACGCTGAAAAACTAGTTCATGCATTTATTACTTCCAGGCTGGACGACTGTAATTCATTATTATCAGGATGTCCTAAAAACTCCCTGAAAAGCCTTCAGCTAATCCAAAATGCTGCAGCAAGAGTCCTGACAGGGACTAGAAAGAGAGAGCAGATTTCTCCTGTTTTGGCTTCCTGTTAAATCCAGAATTCAAAATCCTGCTCCTCACATACAAGGTGTCATGGTCCTGGGCCATGTTGGCCCAGTATTCTTAGTTTTCTTGTATGTTTGTATTTTGTTCCCTATTTAGGCCATGTTTTCTGAGTTGCCCTGTTGTGTTGTTCCCTAAGTGTTTTCCCTTCGTGGCTTTTACCCCCTGTGTGCCCCTCTGTGTATCTGTGAGCCCTCGTCTCTCCTTATGTTTTATTCCATGTTTCCCCAGCCCGTTATGTCTGTGTTTTCCCCGTGCTCTCTCTCCTCCTGTCTGAACCTCTGTACTTCCTGTTTGACTCTGCCCGTCTCCCGTCAGTGTTATGTTCAACCCGCCCTGTCTCGTTATGGTTATCTGTGTCAGCTGTGTTCCCCGTGTGTTCCCACTTTCCTCGTTAACCCTCTGTGTATTTCTGTCTGCGTCTCCCTCTGTTCGGCGTCGCGTTCTCCCTCATGCTGTGTGTGGTTCTCCCCGTGTCTTCTGGTATATGTTACATTAGCTTTTCCCAGTGTAGTTTAGTTTTGTATTGCTTTGGTATCACTGCTTTCGTTTGTCACCTGTCAGCAATAAAGCTGCATTTTGAGTTTATCCCCTGAGTCCGTGAGTTTGCATTTTGGGTCCTCATCCTGCCTGCCACACAGCGACCATGACACAAGGTCTTAAATAATCAGGCCCCATCTTATCTTAATGACCTTGTAGTACCATATCACCCTATTAGAGCACTTCGCTCTCGCTCTGCAGGCCTACTTGTTGTTCCTAGAGTATTTAAAAGTAGAATGGGAGGCAGAGCCTTCAGTTTTCAGGCCCCTCTTCTGTGGAACCAGCTTCCAGTTTGGATTCGGGAGACAGACACTATCTCTACTTTCAAGATTAGGCTTCAAACTTTCCTTTTTGCTAAAGCATATAGTTAGGGCTGGACCAGGTGACCCTGAATCCTCCCTTAGTTATGCTGCAATAGACGTAGGCTGCCGGGGATTCCCATGATGCACTGAGTTTTTCCTTTCCAGTCACCTTTCTCACTCACTATGTGTTAACAGACCTCTCTGCATTGGATCATATCTGTTATTAACCTCTGTCTCTCTTCTACAGCATGTCTTTTATCCTGTCTTCCTTCTCTCACCCCAACCAATCACAGCAGATGGCCCCACCCCTCCCTGAGCCTGGTTCTGCTGGAGGTTTCTTCCTGTTAAAAGGGAGTTTTTCCTTCCCACTGTTGCCAAAGTGCTTGTTCATAGGGGGTCATATGATTGTTGGGTTTTTCTCTGTATCTATGAAGCGCCTTGAGGCAACTTTTGTTGTGATTTGGCGCTATATAAATAAAATTGAATTGAATTGAATTCAGGTGTACCCTGCCTCTCGCCCCATGATAGCTGGGATAGGCTCCAGCGCCCCCCGCGACCCTGAAAAGGATAAGCGGAAGCGAATGGATGGATGGATGGATGAATTGAATTGAATTCAAGTCAGAGAATGTTGCATATAATTAAATTTTTGCTTGATGCATAAAGTTAAAAGATTAAAACTGATAAAACAAGTTTAAAAAAAGAGACTTTTCCATTTGATTACATTTTGTATGATGGATTATGCAGAAAAAGTAGAATTGGGCTGAAAGATCTATCACTTTATCACCTCTTCAGGTTGTAAATTGTGTTTTTAAAAAGTAACTAAGTAACTAAGGAATTAATTACTTTTGAAAATAAGTAATCAGTAAAGTAACGGGATTCCTTTTTGGGGGGAGTAATTAGTAACTAGTTACTGATTCCTTTTTTCAAGTAACTTGACCAACACTGGTGTTGTAAATATGTACACATTATTGAAAGCAGAGTTTTTGTTCAACCACTGACTCCACCTCCACCAGCCTCCTGTATTGCACATTTTTGCTAACCTGCTCCATACATGATGATTTGAAGCAAACATTTCTAGTTTGGATCACTTCATCAGGTTGCCACTTATTTTTAGTCCAGTTCCTGGATAATTTGGCCAATCTGGTAAGCCTTTTCTCCCACTTTCCCTTCCTTAAATCTGGCTTCTTGACAGTTCCCTGCCACTGACACATGCATCTCTTGGGTTGTGTGTCAGGTCTTTGCTGGATTTCTTCCCTGTTTTGCTAGAAACTGTCCATGTGCTGCAGATATAGTGATGCAGACATGGCTGCCACTACGTTTGTCCTTTGGTGCCTTCAATTATGTATTTGTAAACATATTAAGGGAAAGGTTTCTGGTTTGATTCCAGCCAGAGACCCAAATGCATCTGGTGTGAAACTCTTTCAAATCAAGCATGCAGAGTTACTTGTGCGGGGACTCCTTATAGCAAAGCAGCAGCCGAAAGTAGCTCTCACTTTATTTTCTGTCGTCTGTTTGTTTGTTTTCAAGGACACACTACAGACAGTGCTGAGAGTAACTTTGTTGGTGCAAACAAATTAATAAATAATCAAAATTGTAAGTGTTTTTGCTACAGGCTAGTGGGCTGGGAGTCAGAGTTACCAGCCTGGTTACTGACAGAAAATGGTGAGCCATTCAGGGGATAACCAATCACATGTTAGTCTTAGATCTTCCTACAAAAGCATTTCCACCCTCCTTAATAGACTTGTGTTTGTGGGGAATGAGTTTCCATGCTAGGTCCTGGGAAAGCGACTCTCAGTCTCTCTCTCTCCAGGCTCTAGGTGCATCCATCAGGTGGGCCATCTCCCAGTTTTGAAGTAGGCTTTTCCACCTTAGACTCCCATAGCACACAGCTTCCTACATACCAGTGTGTGAATGTGTGTGTGAATGGATGTGTAAAGCGCTTTGGGGTCCTTAGGGACTAGAAAAGCGCTATACAAATACAGACCATTTACAGGCCATTTACATGCACTTCCCAGTCCAGGTCTTTGATTAATAACACAACATATGCCCTGATTTAAAAATGTATTCTCTTTTCTATAAAACCCTGATTTTATTTTAGTTTTTTTTAATAAACAGACAGGCCAGGCTAAAAATCTTTCCTTTAAAAGTGTCCTTTACTCCATACAACTAAGCTCCAGCTGTGCTATACAGCCCGTTGTTTCCTGTCTCTCTGTACATGTCTTCAACTTTCTTCCCCCTTTGTAGAGAAAATGAAGGGTCCCAAACCCACACCAGTCAACTTCCCACTGTAGTCAAATCCAAATAGTTGGCAGCTGGACTAGAGTAGCACCTCCACTCCCACATGATGTGGCCTGACACATAAATGACCAAACAAAAGCATGCAGTAATTGAAACAGACAACAAAAATCCTAACTGAGGCCATGTCCATAATACGTTTTTGCTTGAAAACGCATCTTTTCTCTCCGTTTTGGCCTTCCGTCCACACGGAGACGGCGTTTTCGGTCAAGGAAAACTGAGCTTTTTGAAAACGCTCTCCAAAGTGGAGACATTTGAAAACGTTGTTTTCGCGTCGCAGTGTGGACAGCGAAGATGGAGGCTTTCGAAAACGATGAATTATTTGTAGTCATATGATGCAGTCATGTGACCAATTCAACTAAGATGGCGTACAGCATTGTACAGAAGTTGCTTTGTTTGCTCTCAATTTTGACAGCCCTATTAAAGATTAATATCAGTTTGTACATGCTGCAGATAGCTCCAGATAAAACTCTGTGCTTTTCCTCAACATTTTGTGCAAATTTTCAAAGAGCTGGAAAGTAAATAAATGCTACATTTTACAAAACCAATCAAAAACAAAAACAGGAGGTTGTGTCAGAGATGCATATAAAAGCTCAAATGAGACCACTCGTTACTGTGTTTCATTAGCTGAGATTAGGAATTAAGGGATGTTAGTTCACCATAGCTAGGGACAAAGTGTCCAGCAAGGCTAAAAAAAGCTCTAACCTGGTGTACTGCAGTAGGAGTGGGCCAGTTTAACCTTTGATTCAGTCACTCTCACCATAACCTCTGGAATATGTCTTCCAAATATGTGAATGCTTATGAACATATTATACATGTACATAAGCATGTACATGTCTTCATAGATAATTGGCAAACCTTCTGGAGGAAACCTGGTCTTGTTAGGAGAGACGGCATCCATCCCACTTTGGATGGAGCAGCTCTCATTTCTAGAAATATGGACAAATTTATTAAACCCCCCAAAATATGACTATCCAGAGTTGGGACCAGGAAGCAGAGTTGCAGTCTTACACGCCTCTCTGCAGCTTCTCTCCTCCTGCTACCCCCCAAAAACCCATCTCCATAGAGACTGTGTCAGCTCCCAAACAGAAAAAAACAAACTAAAAACCAGCAACAAACAACTTAAACATAAACAATTACAAAGAAAGAACAATACAGTATCCACATCTGAACCAAAGAGTAAAACAGTGAAATGTGGATTATTAAATATTAGGTCTCTCTCCTCCAAGTCTCTGTTAGTACATGACTTAATAATTGATCAACAAATTGATTTACTCTGCCTCACAGAAACCTGGTTGCAGCAGGATGATTATGTTAGTTTAAATGAATCAACACCCCCGAGTCATTCTAAATACCGTATTTTCACAACCATAAGACGCACTGTACTAAAAGGCGCAGTCTCAGTTATGTGTGCCATTACTGTATTTAACACACACATAAGGCGCACTGGATCATAGGGCGCATACAAGTACCGTATGCGTATTTAAAAATAAAGCAGGAGCAAAACAAAGTTTGGTACTCACATTTTTATCATCAATCAAACCCATCAAAGTCCTCATCCTCTGTGTCTGAATTGAACAGCTGCGCTAAATCTCCATCAAACATGCCAGGTTCACGTTCTTCACTGTCAGAGTCACTTTCCGTGCTGTGCGGCTCCTCGGAAATGATGCCGGCTTTTGCGAAAGCTCGAACAACAGTGCCAGCAGACATGTTAGCCCAAGCATCTTGTGGTATCGCAAGAAATTAGTAGGTTATATGAATATATGAGTATGCATAATAGTTATTATTCATAGATACCTACATCCTAAGTTCCTGTTATTCTTCTGAAAGAAACAGAATGAGTGTGTCGTACAATGGTAATGCCAGGAGAGGCAGTATTAGTTCTGTGTTACATTAATGTGTAAGGAAGTGGAAGAAGAGTGTGTCCTGTAGGAGGCAGTAGAAAATGGATGCACATGTTCTGTACATGCCCTGAAGGAAAGGTTCAGTAAACCAGTGGCAACGATACTTCATTGTAAGTCTCAGTTATTGTATTTTTATTTTTTGAAGATGCAACACATCTACAATCCATTGGCAAATTGTGGCGTAACTCGCCTGGCGCTGCCTTCCACTCTTGGTGAAACTGGTCTCCATCGGTCATCCATCGCTCCCAGGCCGCTCGCAGCCTTACTTTGAACGGGCGGTTCACACCGATGTCCAGCGGCTGGAGTTCCTTTGTCAGGCCTCCCGGAATGACAGCAAGCTCACAGTTCATTTGTTTCACTAGTTTTTTCACATCGGCTGTGAGATGGGCACGCATAGAGTCACAGATCAACAGCGATGGTGATGCGTGGAAAAAACCACCTGGTCTCCTTACATACACCTCCCTCAGCCACTCTTTCATCATTTCCTCATCCATCCAGCCCTTTTCATTTGCCTTAATGATGATTTCTGCTGGAAACTTCTCTTTAGGCAAAGTCTTTCGCTTAAAAATCACCATAGGCAGCAGTTTCTGTCCATTAGCATGGCAGCCAAGCACAACAGTAAAAGAAGACTTTTCATACCCCGTTGTGCGTATCGCTACCGTGCTGGTCCCCTTCTTCTCCACAGTGTGACTCACCGGGATGTCAAAAGTGAGCGGCACCTCGTCCATGTTAGTGATGTGGCTGGGCTGGATGTTTTTGTCGCCGATGTGTTTGCTGCAGTAGGAGCGGAAGATGGCCAGCTTTTCCTTATAATCCGCTGGAAGTTGCTGCGCTACCGTAGTCCTGGTCCGGATGAAAAAATAGCACCGTTTCATAAAACAAAAGCACCAAGACGGACCTCCTTGGAAATGTTCAATGTTCATCTCTTCAGCTAGTGAAACCGCTTTTAGCCGAATGGTGACCGTCGAAACGCTTCTCCTGCTCGTTCTTTGCTCGAGTCTTTCCTCCAACTCGGGCCACCTCGCCTTATGTCCACAGAAACTCAGCTGCGTTTTCTTGACCTGCCAGAGCTCGTTTTCTAGCTTCCTCCATTTGCGAACCATCGATTCGTTAATCTTAAATTCTCTCGCCGCTGCTCGCTGAAAACCCTCTCCTGTCTGATCATTTCCTGATAACATTTACATTTACAATAATTGATTACACAGCGGTGGAGAGTAGACTTTATCAAAGTAGATGTCTTTCTGAAAGCGCTGTAACTAAGTTTAAGAATATAATCCACCCACTGTTATCATCTCCAATGCCCTGTACCAACATAGAGCAGTTTCAGTCAGGTTTCAGAGCTCAGCACAGCACAGAAACAGCTTTAGTGAAGGTTACAAATGATCTTCTTATGGCCTCTGACAGTGGACTCATCTCTGTGCTTGTCCTGCTAGACCTCAAGTGCAGCGTTCGATACTGTCGACCATAATATCCTATTAGAGCGATTAGAACATGCTGTAGGTATTCTCTTCCACAGCATGTCTTTATCCTGTCTTCCTTCTCTCACCCCAACCAATCACAGCAGATGGCCCCGCCCCTCCCTGAGCCTGGTTCTGCCGGAGGTTTCTTCCTGTTAAAAGGGAGTTTTTCCTTCCCACTGTCGCCAAAGTGCTGCTCATAGGGGGTCATATGATTGTTGGGCTTTTCTCTGTATCTATGAAGCGCCTTGAGGCGACTTCTGTTGTGATTTGGCGCTATATAAATAAAACTGAATTGAATTGAATTGAAATGTATGAGGGAAAGTCAAGTGAGTATATTGTGTCAAATATACTATAAAATAAATATACTAGAAGGGAGTATGCTAACTAGACACTCAAACACTGCTGCATGAACCACTAGAATCTTACAGGGGCATTACATGGGGAAAAGCACAGGTTCAAACTCAAACCCCCAGAAGGGTTGCAATTTCTGCACATCTCTAGAATTCATCTCTACCTACCAGTACCTTCCAGCAAGCACAAGCTTGGAAAACTCTCCTTTAGTCAGGTGGCTCAGAGTTTCCTTTGTCCTAAGGAGAAGGAATGCATTCTTGTGAGTAGCAGCATTCATCTTCCCATAATGAACACAGCCACCAATGACCATCTTTCTTTTGTGCCAGTACGGGCAGTGGCTCTCACCTTTCTCCAATGTTCCCGTCACCAGTGTCTTTATCTCCTTATAGGGTAGTGAACTTAGTGTGGATTTCATGTTGCACTAGCTGTGTCCTGCCAAAAACATCTTCACCACCACCAACTTCACAGTAGGGCTTGAGGTTGGTTAGCTCTACAGATCCAGTGACAAACCAGCGGTGGTAACCAGCCAGCCACAAGAACCGTCTCACCTCCTTTTTGGTCTTGGCACGCGGGCAGGATGCATTGGCTGTTGTTTTCTGACATCTGTCCACATCCTGGTACCCACACCCTGGGTGTGGTTTGTGGCTCAGCTGCAGGTGAGGTTTGGAGCAGAGGTTCAGGGGGCAATGCTGCATCTGCGATGTTGTATCATGTTGTATTGTGACAGTAGCAGAAATAATAAAACCAACAGGCAATAAAGTAGAGCAAATGTCTACAGCAAACCCCAAACAGAAACAATAGTCAGTCACACGCTAAAGCTTTACATATTATAGTGTGTTTTTCATCTTATTTTACAATCATACAGTTTCTTAGAAGCAAGCAGATGCTTTATCACATGCCCATGAACTTATTGAGAGGGTATTTTGGGTTTAGTAGCTCGGTTTTTACACTTTCACATGTGCGCTGATGACTCAAGAATCAAACCTCCAGCCTTCTAATTGGTGTTCAACACACTTGATATCCATCACAGCCACACAACAGAAAACATATCAGCCTAATTTGCAGTGGTATCACATCAGCTACCTGTCCCATTTTAACATGGCTCAAACCCTACCTGTTTTAGTGTTGATAACACGTATACAACTTTATGTACTGATTGACAAGAAGTAGCCCAGAGCCCTCTAATAGTTGGAAAAACACCAATACATGGATACATACTGCTGTATGTTCACTCCAATGGACCAGAAACAGCAGTAGCATCCTGATGTAAGCCAATATAAGGTTAAAATATGCCAATGAGGCAGGAAAGACTTGTTGTTAACACTAGTCCTTGAATATTTGACTAAAATATACAAAACTGTGGTTGTTAAAAGTGTATTTTCATGTTTGCATCCTCCGTTATATTGGAGAGTTTTACAACACATACAAAACTGCAAAATCTAACATCTGTCTGAGTTTATTTTTGACCTTTGAAATCTTATTTGGATATTTCACACATTTGTAGAAGTACTATTACACATATATAAACATTGGGTAAAATTCCAAATATACTTGGAATTTTACCCAATATATACTTACACTCACAAAGCTATTCAGTGTAAGCAAAAATAGCCCACTCATAAGCAGTTCAAACAGAGTTGGTCATTATTGAGAATTGCCTACAGCTGCCTCCACACCAACCGTTACCAGGGGAACAGAGTGTTATGCTTGCTACATGCATCAGTTTCCTCTTGACTTGTTACTTTGACAACAGGAATGTCAATTGGCTGTGCTGACAAAGAAGCATTTTGACCAGCTATTTGCTGTTCACCTCATTTCTTGTAAGGGTAATTGGAGCTGCAGGAACAGTTGCTGTAAATCAACATGGTTTCTCATTAATATGGTTCAACCACCTACTTTACACATGCACTCCACTGCCTAATGCTACAACATGTTAACATGTTGCACATGCATTGTGTTTATCTTGTTATCTGCTATCTGACTTTCAATTGTGTTTACATTTCAAAACAAGTCGTGCTTTCTCTTGATCTTTTGATCCTTAATGAAATCTAAATTTAACAGCTACATAACTTTTGGCGTTTGTTTTTCTTGGTCAAATGTGTCAAACTCCTCTCTGGTGGTAAGGGAAAGAATAAATATGCAAAGACAATTCCGCAGAAACCTCAGTTAGAGCATGCTGCTGAGAAATCTACACACTCATAATCCAAAGCATTCTTTTTTATTTATACCTTTGAAACTACAGGAGGAGAATATTTATGAAACCCAAGGCTTAAAGGCTTTGAACACCTTTAGTGCTTAGTGACCTCCTACTAATAAGATCACATTCCATGGTTTGTCATTCACTTGTGTTGGCTGCTCCACTAAGCCCAGAGAACACTGACACCAGAGGTGGGCGATGGATTCTTCAGTGTTTAGAAAAATCTATTGGATGGCCAGCAGATTTTGAGACTTCTGGTCTGAAACAGACCAGAAGTCTCAAAATCTGATGTAGTCACCTGAAATGGCTTCACCTCACAGGTGTGCTTGTCAGGGCTCATTTATGGAATTTCTTGCCTTCTTAATGACGTTGGGACCATCAGTTGCGTTGTGCAAAAGTCAGCTTGGTACTGAGCTGACAGGCTTATTTGACAACTGTTAGAATTCATATTATGGCAAGAACCAATCAGCTAAGTAAAGAGAAACAACAGTCCATCATTACTTTAAGTAATGACCTTTAACTGAAGGTCAGTCAGTCTGGGAAATTGCTAAAACTTTGAATGTGTCCAGTCGCAAAAACCATCAAGACTACAATGAAACTGGCTCACATGAGGACGCCCCAGGAAAGGAAGAGTCCCTCTGCTGCTGAGGATACATTCATCCGAGTCACCAGCCTCAGAAATCACAAGTTAACAGCAGCTCAGATTAGAGCCCAGATAAATGCCTCACAGAGCTCCAGTCGCAGACACATCTCTGCATGTTCAGAGGAGACTGTGTGAATCAGGCCTTTATGGTGAAACAAGCAGAAGAGATTTGTTTGGGCCAAGAAACACGAGGAATGGACATTAGACCATCTGTGCTTTGGTCTGATGAGTCCAAATCTGAGATCTTTGGTTCCACCTGCCGTGTGCAGAACAGAAAGGGTGAAAGGATGGTCTCTATATGCATGGTTTCCACCATGAAGCAGGAAGGAGGAGGTATAATGGTTTTTTCAACAGCACAATGACCCCAAACACACCTCCAGGCTGTGTCAGGGCTATTTGACCAAGAAGGAGAGTGATGGAGTGCTGCAAAGGGTGGCTATAACAGTCATGAAAAGGTGTATCCAAACTTTTGATTGGTAGTGTACATGTTCACATGCCAACCAGGCCAAGACCCTGCTAGATATGAAGTCCAAGCCTAAGAGGCAGAGAAACTTTCAGTCAGCAATAACAACTAATAGCCTATTAGCCTGCTATTAGCCTGCCATAGGCTAATGGCAGATTTGGACACCTGCAGGAACTGCAGAATTGCCTGTGTGCTGTGGTCATCAACCTGGTCCCAGAGGAGGGATGGAACAGCATCCTGCTTGCCTGAGACAGAAGTCTAAAGCAGAAGCTTCCACAACAAGGGTTCAATACAAGGTTTGTGGGACTGCTGAAAACCACAGCAAGCGCAGCCAAAGAAGTGCTTGTCCAGATTGCAGAGTCTCATCTCTGCACAGGTGGAGAACTGGCTGGATGCAGGGAAACTGTACAGGAGAGTCTGGGGCCATGGGTGCACTATGGCAACCGAACCCAGACATGGACTGTTGTTCTGCAAGGTTGACTCAGCAGGCATTATTGAACTGGTGATACATATAAAGACAGCTAAAGGGACCATGGCTGCCACGAGGTCCATGAGGTGGAGGTCCAGTCCCCAGCTGACCCAAGGCTGTAGCCTGAAGCAGTGGAGGCAACGTTTAAAGGCTGTTGTCACTCTAAGGGAACTAGTGGCCCTGCTGCAGTCCAGAATCATTCCCAGAAACATTTTAACCAAAGAACAAAGAAACAAGGGAAACAACAATCTCAGAGGCTGCCAACAGACAGATGCCCAATCATACAAGGTGAGCAGACTAAATACTGTAGCCCAGGGGTCCCCAGTCCCAGTCCACGAGGGCCGGTGTCCCTGCAGGTTTTAGATGTCTCCTTGATCCATCACAGCTGATTTAAATGGATAAATTACCTTCTCAACATGTCTTGAAGTTCTCCAGAGGCCTGGTAATGAACTAATCATGTGATTCAGGTGTGTTGACCCAGGTTAAGATCTGTAGCCCATACAACACACTTACAATCACAGTTTAAAGTAACGCATGCTACACCTGACTGATGAGGTGCAGATCAAATGTTCAGTGATTTCCCACCAGTATCGGTGCTTTATAGAGAAACTGTGGGGAATGTCTAAAAGAAGTAGTTGAGGCTCGGCTGTGAAATTGATGGTTTTCAGGGTTTTTATCATTAACTCGGTTTCCCTGGGTCTTTCCCGTGTTGTAGTTGTGTGTCTTGTTTTGAAAGAAATATTTACACGTTACCATAGCGAGCAGAGAGCATTAAGCGGCAGAGAGGAGGATGTTACTGTCAATGTTGTTGGTGCATTTCAGGAGGACGCTGCTAATAAAGTTACACAGTTACACAGTGAACTCGCTTTTATGATTATATTTACAAAATACCACCGTTTTTGTCTTGGTCATTTTATTTTGTTGTATTTATCCACCACATCTTAAAGGCTGGTCCATGAAAATATTGTCTGACATTAAACCGGTCTGTGGCACAAAAGAGGTTGGAGACCGCTGTAATAGAGAGTCACCTGATCCAACCCTAGCTGTATGTTTTATCAAAAAGGAAAAAACTTGTTGTTTGAGGATGAATCGAAACTGGGAGCTGGTTCCACAGAGTACCTACTCGGCTCTCACATTGTGGGGTTTTTTCCCATATTTCTAGCATGCCAATTTCTTTTGTTGTGATTTATTGTCAACCAGACCCATATTTGCTTTAAATGACAAATTTATCTAAGACGTGATTTATGTAAGTCTGGGATGGTACATGTTAACAGCCGCTCATAGATCCTACCTGCCGGATCTTCTTTTCATTGATATTGCTGTTATGACTGATGAAGCCGAGCTGGTGAGTTGTTGACTAAATAATGTGTTGAAGCTATAAATATGACTATTACCAAACTGTACTGTCACTAATAGGGTTGCTTTGTAAATATTGTATGGTTGTTTTATTTTGTGTCTTTCAGTTGATTACCTGGCTTCTGTAAAGGCACGGTTACTGTACTGGTGTTAGCTTATGCTTGTGCAATAAAGCTTCTAAAAGGCAGCAATCAGATGTCCGAGCCTGAGTATGACACAGTTTCATCAGTTAAAACACAGTTTACTAAATTAAAGGTAGTTAGCTTAGTAAAAACCGTACACACATCAATCTGATTCTTAGGATTTCAACATAATGTGGTAGTACTGGTACTTAGGGCTGGGTTTTGATTATCGATTAAAATCGATTCTAGCTTGGATAACGTGATATCGATTCACTAAAATCCTGAATTGATTTTTAAATATAAATTTATTTTGCCCGAAACGCCAGAATCTCAGGTTAAACCTCACAAAATTTCTACAACCACCAAACAGCTAAAACAGTAAATGAGAGCAGGACACGGGCACGCCATTGGGGCTGAAACCGACAGCTCACTGATTTTGAAGCGTCGGTGGGCGCTTTGTGTTTATGTCCTTTTTGCGCTGATTCTGAAGCTGCAGGTTTTATCTCTCTCCAGAAAATATTGACTGAACCAGCAGCCAAAGACGATCCAAACTACACTTCACATAAACATTGTTATGAATTCACTCTGACTTTTGCTGTTTTGCTTCCACCACGATAAAATCACACTTTGTGTAGAGCTCTCTCTCTCTCTAAATCGACAATCAATCCCACCCCTACTTATTACCCACCAGTCTACTTCTGACAAGAAAGCCTCATTTGTTTGTCAATACTGAACAAATTTAAACTTTTTAAAATTATGGAAAATTTCAAAATGCTCAGCTGTGTCTCTAATCAAACCTCTGTAACTTTGCTCTGCTTCACTTCGTTTTTGACTGCACAATATTATTAAAGTCATCTGCTATAAAATCCCAGGCCACGAAAGTCGCCTTCATGTTTTTCTGTGTTTTATCCTCAGTTACTTTGACACAAAGGCGTCTGCTGTGACGCTCACACCTTTGATAAAGTCTCACAAGTGTCAGCTTTCTTTTTATAGATATAAAAATATAGATATGTACTGATAAGTGATCAGAATTATAATATTTCTGACTGTCTGAGGCAAAATTTCCCCAATTCAAATCGAATCGAATTGTGGATCAAATCGATTCTAGAAATCAGTGACGATACAGCCCTACTGGTACTAGCTCCTACTCAGCCAGGTTTCAAAGCGAATTGAGTCAAGATGAAAACATCACATCAACAGAGTGTCGCAACAGACTGGTCAGGAAGTGGCAACGCTGAATAAGTCATGGGAGCGATGCCAACCATTTTTTAAAACCTAGCAATAATGGCTATACACGAACCATAACTGTGGTCCGATGACCACATTTTGACATTTACCACTGGTTTAGCAGCAAGAATGTCATTGCCTTGATGTATCTATTGTTTTATTGTTTGTGTCACCTGCAAATGATGTCACAGGACTTTGGGGCCATGTTGCACTGAGGTGGTTACTGAACGACTGAAACTGAGAGAGTTGAGCGGAGTAGCTGCTAGTGGTGCTAATTCTAATTCCTGATGCTGAACACTTCAGTGCAAGCTGGAGGCCTCCACCCGATGAAGGCCACAGAATCACATTATCTGCAAGAAGCAGAGATTCAATTCAATTCAGTTTTATTTATATAGCGCCAAATCACAACAAAAGTCGCCTCAAGGCGCTTCATAGATACAAAGAAAAATCCAACAACCATATGACCCCCTATGAACAAGCACTTTGGCAACAGTGGGAAGGAAAAACTCCCTTTTAACAGGAAGAAACCTCCAGCAGAACCAGGCTCAGGGAGGGGTGGGGCCATCTGCTGTGATTGGTTGGGGAGAGAGAAGGAAGACAGGATAAAGACATGCTGTGGAAGAGAGACAGAGGTTAATAACAGATATGATTCAATGCAGAGAGGTCTGTTAACACATAGTGAGTGAGAAAGGTGACTGGAAAGGAAAAACTCAAAGCATCATGGGAATCCCCCGGCAGCCTACGTCTATTGCAGCATAACTAAGGGAGGATTCAGGGTCACCTGGTCCAGCCCTAACTATATGCTTTAGCAAAAAGGAAAGTTTGAAGCCTAATCTTAAAAGTAGAGATAGTGTCTGTCTCCCGAAACCAAACTGGAACTGGAGATGAGATTGTGAGGCCACCAAATAGCAAAGGATGCAGTCAAATACCTTCTCCAAGTCTACAACACACATGTAGACAGCTCTTCAAACAAAGATTACTAAATACTTTAGTGCTGTCTTTGTTGGGCTCCACAACTGAACATTGAACTGCAATACTGAACTAGACTCACCTGGTAGCACTGACAAAATTCATATTTGTAAAGTCAAAGGAGATGTTAAAGGCATAATTTTAAATGCCACTTTGGGATCTCCCTATTAGTCTAAAGGTAACCTGGGATCCTGTGCAATGCTGTCCCTGCCTTACCTCTGCCTGCCCCTTCACTGCTGTACTAACAGGGGAAAGTCATAAAAAATAAGAATTATTTCTGTAGCCTGATTAAGCTGGAAACCTCAGGGAGTGACCTCAGGGACTTCTAGTAAAACTTGCAGCAAGTGAGTGAATGTTGTTTTTTCCTTCTATCCTTCATGTGTTCCATTAGACTCAGTAGCAATTAGCAAAACCCTAAAGTTTATTTTTTTTCCTTTGTAAATGTTTAGGAATGGGCTTGTTTGTTCAGGAAAAACACAATTTAGAATCTCTTGTGTTTTGTCCACTGTACTTCTGACATATCCACCAGAACTCCATGAACTGCACAGAGTTAATGTCACGGTGTGGCTGGCAGACCGTGGGGGTGTTGGGAAGGAGGACCCAGGCGCGGTGCTCTGTGTGTAAACAGTGCGTTTATTTACAGTGTGTGGAACTAAACAACAATAAATCCCCGTGCTTTCCCCAGACTCCCGTGTCGTGTCTTCTCCCAGTGTTTGTGCTCTCCGCTCCCGTGTCTCAGCACTGGCTGCTGTCTGGCGCTCCACACCTCTCCTGGGGACACAATAGAAGCAGCCGTCAGGACACATACAACCGCATACACACACTAACTAAGCTCAACTGGGTGACTAACGTGGAGTCTCACGCAATGATCCCACGTCGGTGGGAGCTCCAAGACTCTCCTAAGTAGCTCCCCCAACGAGCCCTGATCAGCAGCAGGTGTGTGGCTTCGGGTGTGGCCAGCCCGCCAGCAGGGCCACACCCACCAGGCCTGAAGGCGCCCGCAGAAACACATAGACACACACGCGCAAACAGGGAGAAGGACAGCAACACCAAATATACATACAATAATAATATAATTCATAACTCAGGGATCCTGGGTCACTCTGACCCAGGACCCTGACAGTTAAAGGCTGAAGAGTCCCGTCAAGGCCACACTTTGATGTGTACAAGAAAGAATACACGTTTGCAGTACAGACCTGCATCACTATTAAAGTAAGTGTGGTTAGAATTCACTCTGAACAACCAAAATATCTTATACATAAAAGTAACTGCACTCCCATTTTCAAGATTGCCAAAGTAAAGCATCGTGTTTGGTTTTGAAATATGCATAAAATCATTTAAAAAACAATACTTTTTTTTTATTGATTTAAGAGATTGGAGCCTGGAAATCAACTGTTTTTAACATACACTCCTACACTTCAAATTACCTGTGCAAAGACATGTAATTCTGAAAAATGAGGGTGCTGCAAACTAAAGGACAACTCCAGTTATATATTAATGTCGCTGCAGTGCAGACCTCTACTCTTCATGCAACTGTCAGGAAGCCGACAGAAGAGTATTCTCAGAAATATTGTCAGTTTGTTGTACTGAGAGAGAAACCCAATAGAAGAATGTGTTTGTCCTTTCCATTGATTGTTTTATTGTTATTCTTGCACAGGGCAGCACAAGGTTCTCGTTAAATCATTTCAAATAAATCTGAACATTTCTGTCGCATCTTAACTGCTTTGTTTAAATCCATTGTGTCTGATCAAAACTGTTGTTGTTGTGCAAATAGGTACTGACCTAAATACTGTTCTGCAATTTAACCATACATACAAAACACATCCATCCATTCACTTCCACTTATCCTTTTCAGGGTCGCAGGGGGCGCTGGAGCCTATCCCAGCTGTCATAGGGCGAGAGGTGGGGTACACCCTGGACAGGTCGCCAGTCTGTCGCAGGGCTAACACACAGTGACAGACAACCATTCGCACTCACATTCACTCCTAGTGACAATTTGGATTATCCAATTAACCTATCCCCACAAGCTGCATGTCTTTGGACGGTGGGAGGAAGCCGGAGTACCCGGAGGGAACCCACGCAAACACGGGGAGAACATGCAAACTCCACACAGAAAGACCCCGGCCTGATGGTGGAATTGAACTCAGGAACTTCTGGCTGTGCGGCAACAGTGCTAACCACAGTGCCACCGTGCTGCCATACAAAACACATACATCTATAAAACCCTTCTTGCATACAAGGCCCCATTTGATCTGAAATACCTCATAGAGGCACATCACTCCAATAAAGTACTTTCTCTCAGACTGCTGGTTTACCTGTTGATTCCTGGAGTATTTCAAACTAAAATGGGAAGCCTTCAGCTTTCATGCTCCTCTTCCATGGACCCGTAGGAGAGTTCCCAGTTTGGATTCAGGAGACAGACACTATCTCTACTTTTAAGATTAGTCTTCAAACTTTCCTTTTTGCTAAAGCGTATAGGTAGGGCTGGACCAGGTGACCCTGAATCTTTCTTGCACCGAGTGTTTCTCCTTCACTCATCATGTTTATACACCACTCTGCATTTAATCATTAGTTATTATCACTCTCTGGCTCTCTTCCACACCGTGTCTTTTGTTCTGTCTTCCTCCTCTCACACCCGGCCAGTTGCAGCAGATGAGTCTGCCTGAGGTTTCGTCTTGTTGTCACCAACTGCTTGCTCAAAGAAGGGTTGTTTGATTTTTAGGGTATTATTGTACGGTCTTTACCTTACAATATAAAATGGCTTGAGGCAACTACTGTTGTCATTTAGTGCTATCTAATAAAACTGAACTGAAGTTGCTTTACAATATTGTTGTTTTTACAATATTGTGTTTCCACAGTTCCCAAGGAAAGGACGCCGACACTCAGTGTCTTGGACCCTGTAGACAAGAAGACCTAACATCTGTAGAGTAGGCTTTTCATCCTGGCTTTGTTTGGTGTCATTCCTGTGGAAGAGACGGGTCCACCCAGCAGCAAGTGCCTGGGAAATGTCAACAAATACTCTACACCCCCTCCGTACTAGACAAGTCATTAGTAAACAGTTTGTTCAAATAGTTACCACCATGCTGTCTTCTTAGCACACATAATGATGTGAACTTTACTCAAAGTCGGGATGCAAATATGGTTGAAGAATGTGTTTAAAAAGAACAAAAAGTATGTTAGCAGTCCTGCAATAGTTTCATGTGGAGAAAGGCTGATGTGGACTGTGAAATACTGGCTTGACTTACTGCTGGAAGGTCTCTGTGAACAAGTGGATTTCTAGCTTGAAAAGTTACTTTTCAGAGAAAGTGTGAGAGAAAGCCAGAGCTTACAGAGATGTGAACTGTCATGCTGTAGCACTCTTGGTGTTGCTTCATGACAGAGAGAGGAGCCACAGTTCAGTTCTGCTGGCTAGAGTTGTAGATACGTTCTTCAGTGGAACATAATTAAAGTCAAGGACATGGAAACTGTTGTCCATGTTGAAAGGCCAGTTGTTAGATCCTCTCAGATGTCTTTAGTGATTGTAATACTAAAAGCATTGTGATAGAAACAGTGCTAGATTAAAAGCACTGTGTGGAGGTGTAACTCTCTTTGAGAGGTTCAGAAGACTACAAAAGTCCTACATAAATGTCAGAGCACTTACTTTTTTTTTTGCCAACTCTCATGAAAGGTTTCAAACTGACCACATCACCGGCCACGTTCACTCACACACACTATAGTTCTGACCTCTTTTCTCAATCGTTTTAATATTTTGATTTGATTGTGATTTGATCCCAGATCGCTTGGTTTTTCAAAATGTTTGGAGCATCACACAGCAACATGAAGACAAACCAACTCAGGAGCAAGGGTCAAGGTTCAAGGTTCTTTATTTGTCACATGCATAGTTATACAAATATAACACACAGTGAAATGTAACCTGACACGCTCCTCGACTTGTGCAAAAGGGGGGGAGAGAGGAAGAGCATTATATAAAATATATACATTAGGTGAATGTGCAGTAGTAGCATGTATGCAGCAAGCAGGTGGATTCTGTACATCAAGTGAATTAAATAAGAATAGACAATATGACTGTTTTACAAAATAGACAATATGAACATATTTAAAATTAAAGCAAATGTACATTGTGCCGGTGGGTTTAGAGTGTCTAGAAGAGAGTCCTGTTTCAGTCACTTATGGATGATGTGAGAGGGTGTGTGTGTGTGTGTGTGTGTGTGTGTGTGTGTGTGTGTGTGTGTGTGTGTGTGTGTGTGTGGGTGGGGGGTTGGTTTAGGGCCCGGATGGCTTGGGGATAGAAGCTCCTCTTGAGTCTCTCTGTCCTTGCCCGGATGATGAGGAATCTTCTAGCGGACTGCAGAAGTTGGAACAGTTTGTTGCCAGGATGGGACGGGTCCTTCAGTATCTGCGCTGCTCCAGTCCGGCATCTCCTGGTGTAGGTGTCCTGAAGCGGGGGGAGAGCAGTCCTGCAGCAGCGTTCTGCTGTACGGATCACTCTCTGGAGAGCTTTTTGGTCCTTAACACAGCTGTTCCCAAACCAGGATGTGATGTTCTGTGTGAGGATGCTCTCCACAGCAGGTGTATGATATCGTGATATCGGGACTGCCTGATGTGTTCAGTTGTGTAACATTGTGCTTCAGACTGTCATTTCAGTAGAGCTCATCCAGGGTGCTTTTTAATTGCCACTTGGGACTCGTACTTATGTAACAGCTTTCTACTGAATTTGAGCATTTAAATTCAGATTTATGCACCACTTTGCATTTTATCATGAGTTATTTTTAACATCTGGCTCTCTTCTACAGAGTGTCTGTTGTCCTGTCCTTCTCGCCCGCAGATGGCCCCGCCCCTCCTTGAGCTGGTTCTGCCAGAGGTTTCTTCCTGTTAAAGGGAGTTTTTCTTCCCACTGTCACCAAGTGCCTGCTTGTTATCTGATTGTTTGGGTTTTCTCTGTATTTTTGTAGGGTCTTTACCTTGTAACACAAAGTGCCATGAGGCAACTGTTATACAAATCAATCAAAATTAATTTAAGCACTTTCTACTACAAGTCTCATTCCATCAGTCATGCAGTGCTTTTGTCTATAACCTAAACATTCACAGGCACTCTGCTGGTTGAATCCGGGACAACTTGGGGTACGATGTATTCAATTATGGTCCAAGGATGCTTCAACGCATGGGCAGGAGGAGCCGGGGTTTGAGACACTTGATGACCCACACTACCACCACAGCCACAGCTGCCTCTAAGCTGTTGATGTGGAATTTCATGACATTCCAAACTGGTTTTCCTCCTCACTAAATAAATGCTGCTTTGCATTCCTGCATGTCTACTTTACCGTCTCTCGAGGACTTTGACTTGTCTGTGAAATGTGGCTGACACTGCATTCAAAACCCGTAAATCTGGTGAACACCAAGACTGTCACTACATTAATTTAGCACTGTCTGCAACAAAGTGTAAGTACTTTCACTGAGAGCTGTTACCTCCCACCTCAGGCTAGATGATCACTGAAAGAACAGCAGGTACAGCTGAGGAAGAAATTTGGATTCCAGACAAATCTAATGCTCCCTTCAGAGTTAGTTTGTTGTATTTAACAGTAGTATTAGCACTAAAGTTACAGGTACCTGAAGCAACAACTTATTTAGAAGATTTGCATAATTATTCACTAAACCCCTGTTTGCTGTTTTCTGGACTCTATGTGCTGCTAAGCACACACTTACTGCCTCCATGTCAATCTGTTTGAAATGTTATGGTGGACATTAGGAGAGATCCAACGAAAGGAATGTCCACAAACTGAAGTGAAGCAAAGTTGTGAAGAAGAGTGGGGAAAATTCCTCCTCATCAATGTGAGACGATGATAAAGTCATACACAAAAATAGCTGCAGATCAAGTGTGCAGGTTACTATTAATTAGAAGGTTGGTGGTTTGATGCCTGGCTGCCAAATATCCTTGGGCAAGATACCCCATGTTTCTCTCTGCTGAAGCCACAGGAGTGTAAATGTTAGACACAGCACTTTGAGTGCTCAGGCACAGTAGAAACGCTTCATATAATTTCATTTACATTTGTACTTTTACCATTAGTAGTAGATCACGCAAAGTTAGACAAAAAAATCTCACAGTGGGAAAAGAATAATATGTTTTATATCTAAAATCTATGTTTTAAATACAAAGTCAGAGTCTAGACTTTTTATATTTTAAATCTGGACTCAACCTGTCACTCTGATTACTCAGGCACAGCTTGATCTACATCACCCCAGCATCAATAACGAACCACCACGATGGATCAAACCAGGGCTCAGTTCCAGAAAAGAGGTTTAACAAACTCTGACTCCAAACCTGCAACTCTGCTAATGACCTCCATCAGTCTCTGGTTGCAGCAGATTAGAAACCATAAGTTGACTCTGAGATTTGAGAATGCACCATGGAACTGTTTTAATCCAGAGGAGGATGAAATATGGCTGTGTCAGAGCAGAAATTTACCCTAACTAATGTTAACAAAACAAAATAAAAATAATTTCTTAACAAAAGTTATTTTATTGGCAAAATTGTGTTTGGCTTGTGTTCATTCGATGGTAATGTGTGTCAGCTGCAGGACTGACAGTAGGCTGAGTGATATCATGTGTGTTTGAACATGGCATGTTAATACATGTTCATAGCAATGCATCCATGATCTATGAGGAAAAGCCTTCAGCTGGACGAGAGCTCACTCACATTCTGCAGGCGCCATCTTGTGATACTAGACAGGAAATTCCTAGAAAATGTGACCACTAATGTCTGGAAGTTCAGACAAGGTTTGCTGCGCATAATAAACACAAGATAATTCATTTGTTTTTATAATAATAATGATAATAAAACATTTTATTTATAGCTACCTTTTAAAGACCCTCAAGGTCGCTTTACATTAGTACAAAATAAATAAAAACATAAGGTAAATGAAAAATAAAAAAGTATGAAAGTTTAAATGCTAAACAAGATAAAAACAGACTAAGACAGGATCATTTTTCTGTCCTGTAGACGTCTGTCACACACCCACACATACTTCAGTTAAGCAGGCAAAGGTAAACCTGGGCTAAGCTCCCTGTTGCAGTCTGGTATGCGTACATTGCTTGACTTCAGTACCTTCTGTGTACATTGCTTAACATGCACTACAGCTTAAGCTGGCATAAGTCACGTCACACAATCATCTCATTAAGACAGTGATTAATACTACGTTCTGGGGTATTTATATTGCACTAACACTGTATGCAATTACAAAGTCATTTGGTACCCTGCTGCTAATCTAATAGTTAGTTTCTGCTGCACTTCATGGTTGTCCTGCACTGTCAAATGTTGCACCGTGGCTCTAAGAAAAGCGCTATTTCAAGATCCAACACGTGTAGACGGCTGACAATAAACCCTCAATGCTTGATGGTTTTATGGTATTTATTGTAGTTACTGTGAGCTGAACTTGAGTCTTTCTTGAATTTAGGATAAAAGCTGAATCTCACTCCCATGGAGTTTATACTGACACAATGGTGTGAACGTGATGCTATCTATCTGCAATACAGCCCTTTGCTTCCTCCTTATGTAGCATTAAGTGTGCTGAAATGGTAGAGAACAACAACAGGAAACTTAGATGAGGAATTGATAAGGAGCTGGAGGGGAAGTAGTAGTGGGGCCTGAAAGTGTTTATCAGGATATCATGATAACTCTGGCAGTTTAGGTCCAGGAGAAAAAGAGCACATTTACCAGAAGCCAGATACCCATAGCA
This sequence comes from Copadichromis virginalis, assembly GCF_057382275.1. NCBI lineage: Eukaryota > Metazoa > Chordata > Actinopteri > Cichliformes > Cichlidae > Copadichromis > Copadichromis virginalis. The sequence continues at coordinate 1,206,685 of NC_140629.1, read as the reverse complement.
CACAAAGAAAACAATATATGTACACAGCAACTTGTGTTTTCCTTAACATTGTGCACAGAGACATTATAGCTCTATGTTGTAAAGTGAAACAGTCTGCACCATACAAGAGTCACTGCTGAGGAGATGGCAGAACATACGTATATATATATATATATATATATATATATATATATATATATATATATATATATATATATATATATATATATATATATATATATATACATATTAGGGGTGCAACGATACACAAAATTCACGGTTCGGTTCAGTTCGATACTTTGGTGTCACGGTTCGATATTTTTTCGATACAAAAAAAATGTTCATGCATTTTTAATTTGTCATTTATTAAAATTATAAATATATATTTTAACTCAAAAGTACAGTTTTTAAATTTAACCCTAACCCTTGTGCGCGTTTTTTATTTTGACAGCGAATGCGCACCTGCGGACCACTTATGTGCAGCCCTGGTTATTTAGCTCGTCATATTGCAGCCACAGAAATTCTTTTGTCCATGAAACCATAAAGCTGCACTTTCTTTTTGCCTTATAGTCTGATTTGTCATAACTTCTCCGTTTTGTGGTAAGCTTTTATTTGGCTGTCACTTCTTCACCCTGACCTGTCTTATTTGGCTCAGCAGAACTAAAATATATATCCTGCTGCTTTTACACACGGACTCACATAAGCTCAGCGATTCTCTGCGCGATCAACCTCTCACATGTTTAAGCTGCGGGAGATTTCACTTGTCATGTTTGCATAGTAAGCTAACGATTAATAAGACGATGTCAGAGGAATTGGTGCACAAATTATCATCACTCACAGATCAGTGCTGTCGCTCTCTATACACAGTTCGCACGATTGCAAAGTGAAAGCAAAAAAACAAGCGCAAATTCAAACGCGACTTCAATATGTCACATATTGACAGTGGCTCACCGATGCCAATGACATAATTACCCAGCTACATTTCTGAAAGAATGCAAAAGCATTGACATATATTTTTCCTTCCTACAATAGACCGACGGGCAGGGAAGAGATAGATTTTGGTAGCCCGACTGAAAAAATCGCTAGCTCCAGGACGTCGGGCTAGCGATATTGCAAGCCCTGTATCTGATTGAGGAATCACTCATCTTTGGAAAAGAGAGTTTATTACAGAGAAATGGCTCTTTCCAAAATAAAAGCTATACTATACGCTTCTTCTGGGCTATATTCTCAGCAGCATAAGGAGAACCATGTGCTAACAGCTGTCTAAATGACTCGGCTAAAGTTAGTAGCATGCTTGTTGTTTTTGTCTTTGCACTAGGATGATGTCTGCGTAAATGTGCAGTCATATTCGTTGTGTTCCCACTAGTGCTTTCAGGTTAATCTCGTTGAAATGACCTTAACGCCACAACACGGCGAATCTCTGTTAACGAGCTACCGCCGATCGCTCCGTGCATGGGGCTAGACGGCCAACACGTTAACGAGCTAACTGCGATAACACACTAGTTCCCACCCATGTAATTGAGCATTGCATGGCACATCCAACATACTGTTTTACTTTAGTCCATGACTCGCTTACCTTCAGGGTCATACGTCACATGAAAACCAAAATAATTCTGTGAAGTTTGCAAGTCTACCTCATTTAAATGACAAAAACAGATGTGATCATCTAGACCTGTGAAAACAAATTAATGACAAACCTTCAGTTATGGATGTTATTACAACCACAAGACTTAAACAGTCGGCTCCACTGCTTTTGTTAATGAATCATTCGTTGGTAGCACGTCTGAATATTTAGTTTATGCCACCTGCATGCGATCATCAATAGTGCAATATTACTTCTTAAGAAATACCCTGACACTACAATCTTTATATCATTTCTTCTACAGAACTATTAAGTTAGAATATAATCTGTGGTGTTTCCAGTATGAAAAAATACACAAAAGGTAACTTACCATTTGACTCCACTGACAAAAATTAATGCCCAACATCAAGTTTGGCTTCACAGACCTAAAATAAAATAAAATAGAAATATGTGTTATAATTATATTGTTGTTACCATATACACATATAAACAATGTTATTTTTGTTACAACACAGGGAATGCAGTTAAATTAAAAGCTAAATCATGCAACAAAATAAAAATAAAAATAAATCAGAAACAACCTGTAAAATTATGATATTATTTTATGCCATGTTATACCCCTAATTAAAGATTGTGAATTATTATGTAGTTTTGGTTTGCATTGTTCTCCTGAATTGGAAGAAGCTGATAACTATTGCATTAGTTAAGCTGATTTGCATTACATTGAATTGCTGACTTGTTGTGAATGAATGATATTGTTTTATGATGCATTATATTGCTGAGTTATAAGAAATACTGTTCGCAGAAGGTTATTGTCTAATTTGTCTGAGTAGAAGAGAACAGAGTGTGCTGGAGTTTTCTGCCCCATTTCAGCAGGAGCAGATAAACAGGGAGCCAAGGTCGTAGCTTAGGCGCTGTGTGAGAGAGAGCATGTGAATGTTTAGGCTTTTTATGATAAGGTGGAGGCACCAGAGGTTATAAAAGTTTGAGCAATGCTCCACCATTTTGAGATTTTGAGGCTGTCTGCATCAGTGTCCATCTCCCACGTGTGTGATCATTAAATCATCGTTTGACTCAACCCGGCCGGACCAGTGTTGTTATTGTGGTTTTTTCTCTTGTCTCCATCCCCAATATTTTGAACCTTAACAAACCCAAGGGACTTCTGCAGTATATCATGCCAAAAATCAGTGTCTCTGATGCCAATTATTTTATCACTACAGTGTCCATACTACAGTAGTATGGACACAATCTGGTCATACTGATCACAAGAGTTCAAAAATAAGTCCAAATGGAGCTGTTGTTAAGCATAAAGCATTTCAGGGAAAGAAATAACTGCAAAATATCATTACTGCAAGAAATAAACACACTGGAGGATATCTGACAAAAACTAATATAATGCTGGTTTGTGGACCATATTTTGTCTCAATCCTCAGTGCACTCTCACAGCTTAGTATGCAGCAGTTAATAACAACTTCAGTGATTACATAGGGGTAAACAGATGACAACAAGCATAGGAGTCCTGCCAAAAAGATCTTTTTGAACCCAGTCAGTTATTGGAAATATTGCCAAAATGAACTTCCACCAAAATACAACAGCCTGTGAACTTCAAAGGAATGCTGAGTTAGCTTGCTAATACCGCAACAGTGGTTGAATGTGCAAATTAGAAAATGTCCAACTAAAGCGAGCATGTCGTTAACCGCCAATTCCCCATGATGCACCTCGACAGCAGTCACGTGAATCAGTTTTGAACCCTGCTGAGCTCAACTTCCCCACATTGTCAAGTTGCTGATTTAGCTGGACATGAGTTTGCAAGTTAGCTTTTTTTTGGTGTAATTGGGACGTTTTAAACTTGTATGTGCTATAACAACAACTTCAGTAATCTATTGTCAAACTGATATAAAATAATATGTTACAATAACAAAAATCTAGAATTACATTTTACTAACATGACCTGTTAAGAGGTGTGCCGTGCCATTCCCAAATCATAAGAACTTACCTGTGCTGGATTAATCTTTTAGCTCTTTGCATTTGTATCAGACAGTGTTTGACTGTGACACTTTCTCTGTCAAATAGCATCAATATTATTGAGCCTAATTACTGTGGAGCTGTATTCTTTTCGCTGTGACTGACGGTCCTACGGTCGGTAAATATACGTCCTTGTGTGTCGTAGGTTGCTGATGTGGCAGAGACCAGAGGCAGCGCTGTTGATGAAGCCACCTGAAGAATGATGGCCTTCATGGAGTCAATGGATTGGTCAATGAGCTGTGGTTTGATGCATTACTTTTTCTTTTAAATTGTATCACATTGACTTGTTAATTTTCACTATTTGTTGTGTACTGTGGACATTTTTGTTAACATGGAAACAAAAAAATGTGTCATATTACAAAGAAGCACAGCGTTTCAAAATTGTGTATGAATCAGTCTCAATACAAAGATAAACTGACTTTGTTGTACAGGTGAGTTCAATTCTAGCTTACTTGTATCACTTTAGGCTGTTTTAAATCTTGGAGAATGGGTACCTCTGATAAAACTGAAATGCAAGATTTGGTGTTTGTAGTCTAAACCAAGTTGAACTCATGAGGAAGCTCATGAAATTCTATACTGATGGTGTGAAAAACTTGGGGTTTTTCTTGGGGGGGGGTTCTTTTGGGGTCCTCAGTCTCCATGGGTCCCCATGGAGACTGAGGACAAAAATGGCTGCGTCCCAGGTGGGTAACCCAAGTAGACCATAAATATGAGCTCTGCTACTCCCCATTCGGGCCCCACATGTGCGTGTTGGCTGGGCTAGCTTTGCATGTGACAATGTTATTTATTAAATAAATGTGTGCGCCAGTTTTTAGCAAGCAAGCATTTTATTTATGTAGCACTTTCAGAACAACTCCCAGCTGAACAGAGTGCTGTACACTTGGTATGCCAGAAATGACACATTGAATAAGTTAAAAAATAAAAATAAAATAAAGATAAAAAAGTAAATAAAATAAGATGATAATTAAAATGACATTTAAAATAATCTAATTAGCACAAATAGCAAAAAAATAAAATAGTATAAAATGATAAGTAGAATTACATTTAAAACAATAAATTTTTACCAAAAGAAGGTAAAAACAAGGAAAACTGTGACTCTTATCGCCCAATCTCTATCTTAAATGTGGATTATAAATTATTTACATCCATAATCACAAGACGCTTAGAGCTGTTTCTCCCAGATGGTGGATGAAGACCAGACAGGCTTCATTAAGGGGTGACAGACACAAGATAATATACGACGCACATTGCATATAATTAACGAAGTTAATAAAGAGAAAATCCCAACAGCCTTAGTGAGCTTAGATGCTGAAAAGGCCTTTGATAGAGTCTCTTGGATATTTCTTTTTGCTGTTTTGAAAAGAATGGGCTTTAACAGTATCTTCATCGAGTGTATACAATCCTTGTACCACAGGCCATTGGCTAGAGTGAAAATAAATGGGGACCTGACAGACAGTTTTGAGCTCTTCAGAGGAACCAGGCAGGGTTGCTGCCTGAGTCCAGCCCTTTTTGCTCTGTATATCGAGCCTTTGGCTCAGTATATATGGAAAAGTGCAGACTTAAAAGGGGTTTTAGTTTCTAAAATTGAACAACGAATAGGTCTCTTTGCTGATGGTATAATTATATACCTACAGGATCCTGACATGACCTTTCCTCGGTTGATTAAAGCATTAAAATATTTTGGCAAAAATTCAGGGTATAAACTAAATATCGTAAAGACTCAAGTACTTTGTCTGAATTATTTCCCCAAAGATTCAATTCAAAACGAAAATAAATTAAAATGGGACTCAAATAAGATCAAATATTTAGGTGTCTATCTATCTAACTAGTGAAATAAGTTCACTATACGAGGCAAATTATGTAAAGATTAGTAATACAATCCAAAAAGATTTGATTAAATTGGCTCCACTTGTCATGGACCTCAGCTCAAGAATAGAGGTAATAAAAATGAATGTGCTTCCTCGACTACTGTATCTGTTCACTTCATTGCCAGTCCATATACCAGATGCACAATTTGGTAGATGGTATAAATTAGTTAGTAGATTTATTTGGAAAGGGACAAAGCCAAGAATAAGATTTAAAATACTCCAATTAAGAAAAGAAAAAGGAGGACTTGCCCTCCCGAGTTTCAAGGAATATTTCTATGCAGCCCAGCTGAGATATATTGTTTACTGGTGTTCATCGGATTACACCTCAAAATGGAAGCATATCGAGATAAATTATTGCTCGGAATATATGAACGCAAATCTCATTACTGAATTCACTATTAAACTCTGGTGGATTATAGTGAAGACATATAGAATTATAGAAGACTGTAAATTGCTGATTTGGCCTGCATATTCTCGAAAATTCCAAAGTGGACAATGGGATAGTTCATGTTTAAAATGGGTCAATAAAGGAATTACAGCAATGTAATGAATCTACAGAGACAGTTCAGACTGGATAAATCTGATTTATTTAGGTATTTTCAATTAAGACATTTTTACAATACAGAAATTAGGAAGAAGTTCTTGAGAGAAGGAAGCCATATAATAGAAATAATAACAGGTGCGTATAAAAATCCTCCATCAAGAATTTTATCGAAATTATATAACGGCCTGCAAAATTTGAATAGGAATGAAACATTATATATCAAACAAAAGTGGGAATCGGAATAACATCTTGAGTTGTCAGAGGGTGACTGGCGATGTCTCCCACAGCATAATCCCACCAGCTCTAGACGATGGAGAGAATATGGCTGGAAAAATGTGATTAGGTTCTTTATTACTCCTTATATCAAAAGCAACCAGCTGAAAACACCCCAGCGATGCTGGAGATTATGTGGAGACTGGGACGCCAATCATTCTCGTGCTTTGGAAGTGTAAAAATATCAAACCTTACTGGGAAAGCATTGCAGTAACAATGAAGAAAGTGCTGGGGTATGACGTGCCGTGTGAGGCACAAATAATGTATTTTGGAATATGGGAAAATGTAACAAAGCAGGACCATTACTTGTTTAAAATTATGTTGTTGTCAAGCAAAAAGGTAATAACAAAAAACTGGCTGAAAAGTGACCCCTTAAAATTGGAAGAATGGACTGATGTAATCGAGGACATGTATATAATGGAGAAAATGACCCACACTTTGAGACTGAAATCTGACAAACACCGAAAACAGTGGACAAAATGGATAGCCTGTAAGACTCACCCAGCCCCATAAGGCAGGGACCTCTCCTCGTTGTTGTTTTTCTCTTCCACAGATTAGGTGTCCTTTATTCCTTTTAGTTTGTTTCTTTTGTGTTCCTTTTTCATATTTTTGTTTGCATGTACTATAAAATTGGAAAAAGTACAAAATAAAAAGGAAAAAAAAAAAAACCCCAATAAAATCAGGGTCAGACTGTGTCTTACGCCAAGGAGTAAAAGTGGGTTTTAAGACGCGTTTTAAAAGTGGACAGTGACGGGGCCTCTCTAATGTGCTGAGGCAGGTTGATACATTTACATTTTATTGATAGGCCACTAAAACCAGAGTTATGATGAAAAATATATTCGATGCTTTTTTCTGAATACTATCGTCACGTTTAGTGTGGGAAGACGTAAAATCATCATATTCAAAGGACAGCGCAAAACAGGAAAAAACAAAACAAAAAAACACCATTCTATCCTATTGGTGGAAAAATGTACCACGTCGACCAATCAAAAGATGATATGGCAACATGTGGGGTTGGGTTGTTTAGGTAGAGTGGAAGGTTTTGGGAGTGATGGCAGCGAGCGAGAGAGAGAGCCGACAGTGCATTTTAAGACGTGAGAGATTTGTGACGTTTAGTGTGTTAGTGGGACGTGTTGTGTAGTCTACGTGAACATGTTTGTGATTTTTACAGTAAGAAAATGTCACTTTGTCCTACTCTGAAGCTCCTTAGACTAAGTTGACCTGGATGACTGAGAACCCTCACAGACATATTTGTCCTACTCCGTTTTTTGTGTGATTTCAGATCAATTGTGTTAATGCAGAAAGTCAATGAAAAACATCACTGTAAGGTGAGACATGTGAGATTGTGCTGAAAAGACAAAGAAAAAGGCGAGGCAAATAGTTTTTATAGGTGAAAATCTTACCTGGACCCCACAGGCTCAACCCAATAAATCACGAAAAATGAAGTTTACAATTTTGTGTTCACAGTGCAGCATTCTGGGATTTTGTTTTAATGTAAGCATGTGACACTTTATTATTATATAATTATTGCTTCTTTTTTTTAAAGTGTGAAATATACACTTGTGTTTGTAAGTGAACCATCCTGTGTAGCTTCCTTGAACTTATACTTACTGGGCTACATACTTATTATACCAGCTATACAGAACATAAATCAAAGTTCACATATTTTATGTAACATAAATGTTTAATTATTTGGACTAAAGTAAATAATTAAGTTATAGACTACATTTATATGAAACATGTGCTTACTTATCTCCCTGGTGGGCTGCTCCGTTATGTTCTCTGTCAACATAATCACTGCTTCAGTGATGTGGACATCAGGCTGTGGAGCGGACCAATCAGTGACACTGCTCTTCCTTAGCTTAGTTTCACTGTGTTGGCATGTGTTTGACATCACTGCTGAAAAATGAAGCCGTTGCCAATCAAGCATCATTGCATTGGCAGTTAATCTGATGATACTTCTACATTCATTATTTCATTAATGATCACATCTCCAACAGCAGACTGAAATGCAGCCTGTTTTTGTTTTACAGATGGTTGTAGACAGTTGAACCTCCTTCCTCACCTCTTCTGTACAAACCAACATGTCAAACCTGGATTCATAACTCCAGACAACCCATACCTCACCCTTTCCATCGGTGTCCCTTCCTCAGCAGCCAGCCTTGCACCCTTGATGAGGCTTCAGTTTAATGTCAGGAGCCTTCTGCCTGTGAAGCTTCTCAGTCAACCAGGAGCTTGGAAAGAAAAGCGTCTGGACTTCTTTTGAAGAGTTTCCCCTCTCATCTGAGAAGTTTCTTCAGTTCCCTGCTGGACATCTTTCAGTTTCTTAAAGACGTGACTTTCAAATACTGATTTATCTGCTGACAGTTTTTAAACCTACCACTTCGTCTTTTATAATATGGCAAGTTTTCCGATCATCGCCTTGTTGGTGCAAAAACACTATTTCATACCACTCAAACCAGTATGGCATTTTTTCACTGATTCAGCTAAAGTAATGGTACAGATGTGTTTTTGTGAATGCCTGTTAGTAACCTAAAGATACCATCTCAAACTGGTTCTTTGCTGAATTGTTACGTGTAGACACAACAGTGGTCGATCTCAAGGTTGGTGGTTTTTATAGGTCGGTGTTACGCTGCTTAACATAAACAAGATCTTCTGAAAATGGACAGATACAAGGACTGAAGTGAAAATGCAGTAAGTGTCCAAAGAAAAAAAAGGCACCCTCAGAAAGCCTGCAGAACTCAAGACCAATTTAAACAATTACAACAAAGTGTGAAACAGGACTGAGACTTGGCTCAAGACTTTTGCACAGCACTGTGAAACACAACAAGCCAGGCTGGGTTTCAGAGATGAGACCTACCAGCTGCACATGAAAAAGAAACACATGAAGAGTTCGATCCACGTGATCAGTTCTGAACACGATCTTACACATTGACTGAAACATTAAGCTAGTCTTTGTTTTTATTCTACAATACAAAAACATGACTGTATTGGTGTACCCTACCCATAACCACATACTCTCCGCCCACACCGTTACTACCATAGCTGAAAAACAGGTTTCTCACACACAAACCCAGAATATGCAGACAACTACATATATATAAACTACAAATTAAACAAACCCGTTAGAAAACAATCCCAGGCTTTTTTCTTCTTTTTACAAAAGCCAACATATTCAGTTAGTTCAACAGATTCAACACTGGAAGGAATGCTTATATTCTCTTAATGGCATCATCAATTTCCGAGATTTGGTCCTTCAGTTGGTTCCACTGTTCGGGATTCAAGGAGATACCTAAAGAAAATGAAAACCGCGTTTAAAGCAAAAGACAGTAAAAACATCAATAAGCCAGTCGTAGCGTACTTCTTCAGATAAGCGTGTCCTTCATCTTTACCACTGACCCTAATCATGAAAACACCGCTGCTTCACTCTGGTAACTACCTTTTTTCCCCGGTTTCATCTCTCCATCTTGGTTCATCCAGTACTCTCTGATGTCGATGAGGACTTTACCCTTGAAGTCTCTGACACTGACATACCTCATCTTTCCAATCTGCAAGAAGTAAAGTGACTGTCATGTTTTCATCTTCCTGGGTTTGTTTATCCAAAATATCCGAAAATTATTTTTACTATTCAAAGTTAATTTTCCCAAGGTTTAGAAACATATACATAAGATGCTCATATTTGGGGCTTACATCTAAAAGAAGTCAATAATAAAAATAAAATATATTTTTTCAACCTCAAAAATACAAAGCTAGTACACGTGGCACCCACCTGGAACATGTTGTCATCACCGTTACTGCTGCCCTTGGACGAGCCCCCGGGCTTGGAGCTCTCTCCACTCTTTGCTTTCTTGGCTGGTTTCTCCGGGGCACTTGGCTTCTTTCTCTTTGCCTTCAAAACAAATACTTTGAGCAACTTATCACAACTTAGCAGCTCTATTACTGAAAGGCACATTTGATTTATGGTCCAGAAAAGGACAGGAAAACCAGTCAGCCAATGTGATGATTTCACTGGGAAGGTTTCAAACGAAGTGATGCCAGACTAAAGTGTGAGCACTCATGAACAGGTCCACCCAGGGCTGTGTGTTTGTTAGCTTATAGCACTGATGCTACAAAGGTTGTTAGTTTTATAGCACAGACCAAAACGCTGTAGCACGGGCATGAAATGTGGTGTTTGTTTTTTTTACCTGTTAAACCCTGAGAGTCATTTCTGGGGCTCCTGCTCCAAAATGAATCGAGTGTTTCTGTACAATTACAAACTCTGTGTAAACGATCTTGGTATTAAACATAAAGTAAACAGTTGTGAGAGTTCATCAGACATGAACATTACAGCAGGTGCTGCAGTGTAAAAGTCACTGAGGATGGAACAGAAAGATAAGATTTTTTTATTTGCCTAAAAATGCCTAACAAAGACAATACACTGCAGAAAATCATGAACCAACATATGGACGTTATCTATGCTGCAGAGGTGAAACAGGTCAAAGTTACAGAGGTTTTAGGTTTTTAAGTGATGACCAGACGTTCTACAATTTGGCACATCTTAGACTCTGTGAGAGTTGGAATTTCTTAGGTATTGAACACAGAAATGATTTAACTTTATTTACATGCCTAAAACAGTTTGTGCTTTCATTGTTTTTGAAGAGTTACCTGCACACATACATAATGTTTTTGCACAGTGAAATCAGTCTCTGCCACCTTAAATTCTCTGGAGCAGTAACTTTGCTTCCCATTTGTTTACATGCTCTTTTATTTGTTTGTTTTAGCCGTTTGGTGGTTGCAGAAATGTTTGTATGAGCTTTTAGCAGAGATCCCAGCGTTTCTGTGGAAACCACACGTGCACCTCCAGCTCTGAGGTCCTTACACTGGCTGCCTGTCCGTCAGAGGATAGACTTTAAAGTTCTGATGCTGGCCTATAAAGCTCTGAATGGTTTAGGACCAAAATACATCAATGACCTCCTGACCCAGTATGAAGCTTCCAGATCCCTCAGGTCATCTGGATCCGGTCTTTTATCAGTTCCCAGAGTCAGAACCAGACACGGAGAAGCTGCATTCAGCTTTTATGCTCCTTATATCTGGAACAAACTCCCAGAAAGCCTCAGATCAGCTGAAACACTCAGTTTATTTAAATCCAGGTTGAAGACTCACCTGTTCTCAGCTGCATTTGAATAAAGCACCAAATCCACACTTTAAGCTTAAATTTCAAAACTTACATTTAACTACTGATTTTATCTACTGTGCTGATTTTATCTGTTTTGATTTTATATACTGTTGTTTGTTTGTTTGTTAATTAGTTAGTTAGTTTATTTGCTTGTTTTATTCAATTTTAAATCATGCTTTTTATTTGTTCTTGTTTCTAATGTCTCTGTAAAGCACTTTGAATCACCTTGTTGTTGAATTGTGCTATACAAATAAACTTGCCTTGCCTTACGTAACAGACCTGGCGTTGCGGTCCATGAAACCGCTGGTAACGGGGGCGTTGGAGTTCAAGACGTTTTCATTATCTGTCTTAAATATCTTGCTTCCCATGACATAACGATGGTCTGATTCACTCAGATTTGCTGCTTCTCCGTAGTACTGACTTGCTCCAATCCGCCTGCACATACATGCTGCCAGGGGACTGGCAGCAAACGCAAAGGAACTGCGGGAGTTGCCGTAGAATTGAAGGCTAATTACAAGCTACCATGTCTTAGCAGAAAAACAAAGCGGCTTGCAAAGGTGTTGCATGAGTGCTATGTACGTAAAACACTTTATTGCACAGACAGCTGCTTTTCATCGCAGGTGTGACAGCCCTGGGTTTACCCATTCCTAGCTGAGGTTGTCACTTAAGCATCAAGATTTTTACCTTTTTGTCATAAAGGTCGAGAAGTTTACCAATCTAATCTTTTGTATTCATTTAACCACATGTGCTTTGTGCCTTTGACGACAGTAAAAGTCACATACATTTACTAATGTATGTGACTGCTAATTTCAAGACATAAGACACAACAATCAGAGTTACAGTACAAACCTTTGTCTCCACTTCACTGTCGGAGTCACTTCCAGATGTGGAGGACAGCACTTCCTTTGATTTGGGCATTCTTCTGAAACAGGGATTTAAAATATCCAGTATTAATATTTAACTTAACACCCTGAGGCAACATGGAACGTGTTTTAAAGTGATCTTAAACTATAACAATAACTCACACAGTGAGCACTAGTGCTGTTTGATATAACGATATATATCAGATGACGATATAAAAACATCTATCGTTTCATTTTACGCTATCATTTGTTTCGTGGTGTCGCAAAATAAACTGTTTACAGTAATATTTTTTTCATGGTTCTGATGGTCACTGTAGTTATTATTAATTTCTTAAAGTTCTCTCTTTGTCTTATATTTAATATAACCACACTACGGACGGACAAGCACCTGTTTTTATGCGTTGTCGTTAGCAACAACGACAGTAACACCATGGCCTGTCCGCATGTTTATGTTCCACATAAACCTTTCACAATAAAGCTCGAGATCCTGTTGAGACTTTTCAAAATAAACTGAATCACGTGAAAGAGCAGATTATTTACGGATGAGAAGCAAAAAAAGACGCCAGGTGCTAAAAAATAAACCTTAGACTCAAACGTTAGAACAGGCTTTTCCCCGCAACACGCCGTGTAATAAATACGCACAAAGAAACGGCGCCGTTACAACTTATGTCTAAAAATGTGTAGTTTCATGCATCGGTTAAAACACTCGACTCCAGCTACACGACGCCCAGCTGGAAACACTTCACACAAGTCGAGCTGCCTGAGATTCACAGAATTTACAGAAAATGTTAAATTTTTGTGATTTATATCGTTATCGGGACAATAGATGTCTTGTATCAGGATATGAGATTTTGGTCATATCGCACAGCCCTAGTGAGCACACTGAAAACGTTAAAACAAGCTCTGCCTCGCCTTTACAGCCAGTATGGAAATGAAGGACACATGTGACCCAGAATCAATGAAAACGTGCCAGGCTTCAATATACCTGGGCACGCACCACAGTAGTTTAGCCATAAGAGGAGGCTCTTTAGCACACTACAATGTTCTTTGGAAACAAAGTCTAACATCCTGTGGGAAAGGAAAACCAATCTAAAAATCCAATCTTCAATTTAAATTGTTCTTTGTAAAAAACAAAGAACAGGATCTATGTTTTACATATTTTAAATACGTTTTTTCCCCTGCAGTTGCAATAAGTTGTTGTTTATACTGTGGGTGTGGAAGCTACCACAGATGAACAGTCATTCCTAATATACTTCATGCGTAAAGTGCAGCGTAGCATGTGTGCGGTCACAAAAATACAAATCATGCAGATTTCAGCTGAGAATGTTGTTTTCACCCTTTGATCACAACACAACGTGGAGAGCAGAAGACTTGCACTGCACAACTACATGTGAAACCTTTAAGCTGCCAGTGCCTGCTCCTTACTGTAGGGCTGAAGCTTACAAGGCTAACACAAGGCTGCCATCTCCGAGTCTGAACAAAAGCCTCTGCTGGTGTGTTCTCAAAAAAGCATGAAGCCAAACGCCGATGTGTTACAGGGACACACGCATGTGTACTGCTGTTGTCCAAATTTCAACCCGAGGCTAGTGTAAATGCTTTCTGTGGCCCTTGAATGCAACCGAAGCATGCACTGAAAACAGCAGCCAGGATATATTTTAAAGACCGTAATAAGAACCAGAGGACGGTGCCCTCTCACTGTGACGAATATCTGGGTCCAGTTCTTATACTGCGGCTTCATTTGGCCTTCGCACGTAACCTGCAGAGTAACATGAAAGGTTACAGCGGCGCTTGTAGAGCCACAAACGGCATCGACGCACATTTTTGCGTTTGCCTTCAGACACTCCGGAAAATCTAGATCAGAATCCAGCCTGCTTATGAAACTGGCCTACGGCCGAGCAGCCGTCTGCACCGGACCCGCTAGCTAACAAGCTAAACGTTATCTGAAGCGCGTGGCTGCAGTTAGCCGAGCAGGCTCACGCGCTGTGTCGCATGCTTCAGCTGCGTCGTGCAGCAGTGTCTATATCGCACCAAACGGCTCCTCTGTACAAACAACAGTCGACAAACACGCGTTTTCAACATTTTCTATTCTAACGGCTCATGCTTACATTATCTGACGGAGCGCCTGGATCTCTTGACAGGAAGCGGAAAGCTAACCGATTTTTCCAACGCGAGAATGTTTTCGAGGGCGCGCATCTTCCTCTTCTTCACTCGGGGTCCTCACTGCAAACTCCTGTAGGGTGAGCGCACAGCGCCGCCTGCTGTACAAAAGGCGCCCGTCGTGTATTTTAACCCACGAAAAGCACAAAAGCAGCACCTTCACAGGGACTTCAGTGCACATGCGACCTATTTCCAGTTTCAGCTTCTTGGTTTTGGTAAAGAAACCGGACTTTAAACATGACCTTAAAACAAACTGTTCATCAGGATGTTTGGCTGACACAGATAACAGTTTGTTTTAAGATATATTGCTCCACTGATGATCCATTTCTTTTATTTGGCTGTTAGTTTAAATTGAACAAAGACTGTTTGGACCAGCACCCTTTCTGCCCCCCCTAAAGGTGATCATGAATGGAATTTTTAAAAAGGATACACAAAGTTTCACATTAATCTTGTCATTAAAAAACAAAACAACACAAATTTAATAAATAATCTGGAGAATTTAGGGGCTGAGTCCTGAGGTCACGCTGTCCTGTGTCACCCTCTGCAGTAAGGTTCACTGCTGTCTTTCATTAATGCAGCTCTGTGGCACAGAGGAATCACATACTGCAGGTTTCTTTCTGTGGGTGTGTATCTGAGCTGTCATGGGCAACCATCCACATTCAGCTGACCCGTGGAAGGGAAGACATGCAAACCCCACACAGAAAGGCCCAGGGCTGGACTGATCGCTGTGAGGTGGCAGTGCTAACCACACATGTCAACGTGTACCTGCTTATCACAGCAATCATAAAGCTTGAATAAGACAGATGAGTTGGACGTTGTTTGGAGAGTTTAATAAACAATTTTAACATTTACCTCAATTGTTTTCATGTGCAATGACAACAGAGTATCACACAACGGCTCCTCTGTACCACAAAGGATTGTCTGTCTTTAGCTGCACAGGTTGCAGCCTGCATGTATGCAGGGTAAAGGCTTTGCAAGCAGGTCTCAGAACCACACAGTCCGTCTACTTTGAAGGTCCCAGTCCTCTCGCAAGATTCTCGCTGGTTTCAGCAGCATCCTTTAGAGCTTGCATCACCAGAGCGTTCCTCTGCCTCGTCTCTTCCATTCTCAACGGGTTTGACTCGGGCAGATTCTGATGGGCAGGAGGAAACACCTGTCACAAATTACTCCATTTAAATACATTCATGTCTCAGGTAAATTCGATTTGTATAACAAACCTCACCTTGTAAACAGAGCAGGAGGATTTGATATTCCAAGATTTTTCTCTGAGTCCTTGTATTGATGCTTTGATTATTACTCCTTATATTATCATTTTTCTCTCATAGATACATTTGAAAACTCTGCTGAGAAAGTAGCCAGAAATGCACAGGAGCACAGTTATGCCTGATTCAACATCATAACCAGAAACCCCTTTAAAGCATACAGTGTAACCTGATGTGCACCTCCTGAAATGTAACTGCACCTTGCGAGTACTGGGATTGGCTAGTTCAGTATACTGTCCTGTGCATGTCAGGCTACTTTCTCACTGTTTTTTTGTTGTTGTTGTTGTTTTTGTTGGGGGGGGGGGGGGGGGGGGGGTTGAATTTATCAGTGAGAGACTAACAATCATCACCTCAGTATAAAGAATTATAATTACACTGCAAATCTAAGATCTCACAAATGGATTTAAATTCCTGGCAGGAGAGCACTGAAATAAATGTGAGGGAATCTACACAGGTGAGGAAACAGCAGGGGAAAGGTCCAGCGTTTTTTCCCCAGGCGTATAAAACCGAGGTAAAGTGAGCTGTCAGTATGAGGAAATTCAGATCCTGGACCCTTGACACACAACATTTCCCGTGGATTGCTCTTCTGGGACACCTGCACTACATCTGCACTGAGTACCAATGACTGCAGGTGTGTAATCAGCAGAAGGAGAAGAGGAAATACGACCGTAAAACTCAGTGTAGGAGCGCAAGAACATGTAAGCGGCTGATACGGGGCGGCGGTGGTTCACAGATGACGGCGGTCACATACAGTTCGCTTACCTACTACACAACAAGGAAGTTAAAGATCTGGTCCCGCTACGTCAGTATTACAATCTTCCAGAAATACACGTGACTGCAATCGTTCACTTTAATGATGCTGACGGTAAATAAAATGTTTTTATTTTAACCAGACACATCATTGTTATTTATGACCTACAGTTTCTCTGTCTTTGATAAAGTTTGGAAAGACTACATGTTAACATCGACATGTGTGAAAAAGCGACCTAAGCGCAATGAAACTTGTGAATCACCTTGATCATCTCTCTCCGCCTCTCCTCTCCGGGAGATATCACAGACCACATCCCATAGCCGACCCCCAGCGCCCCGACCATGATCGCAGAGGTCAGCATGGTCCGCATGCCACTCATGCTGAAGGGACCCTGTCACCGTATCTGTCTGATATCGCGATCAGATTGTCCGCTGAAGCTCACCTTCTACATTCGGCTTGGTGTGTTGGATAACGTCGAGGAGCAGCAGTGCAGGATGGGAAAGCTTCTTCTTCTTCTTTCGTTTTAACGGCAGCCTGCATCCAGCAAAGTTGCACTACTGCCATCTCCCGGGCTTTACTGCGACATCGTCTCCTAAATCCTCTTGATGAATCCGGTATTTCTGAAAAACGAAACATCTTTCCCTTCATCATGACTTAACTGATCAGCCACACTTTCAAACATGTACGGCGCATTTCTGCCCTCACCATCTGCTTTGTTTGACATACTTCGTGCAGCTGGTAACACATGTTCAGTCGTTTCCATGGCATTACACCAATTACATAAACCAGTGAGATGTTTCTCCATCCCAAAGGGTCCCATTCAGAAAACAACCACCTGTTCTTGTTCTCTTTATCATCATCGCCTCCCTCCTACTCATTCCTCTGTTTCTGCTTTAACTGTACTTTGTTGTCTCTACCAATGTCTCCCTTTTACTTCATTATCCCACGCCATTTTCTGTAGATTTACACATCTGCATATCAATATCTACTTTTTTAATAGTTTCCTTAGCCAACCTATCTGTTCTTTCATTACTCAAAATAACTACATGAGCAGGAGTCCACATTGTTACTATACTTCTGTTTTGTACACATAATCTATGACAAGCAGAAAGAACTTCATACAGAATCTTCTGGTGATTACTTGTACTTTATTTTCAGTGCGTACCATTGGTGACAATGAATCAATACATATTATTCATTTTGAAATTCTACTATTTTCCACCCATTCTGAAGCCAGTAATATGGCACATAACAGAAAATAACGCTGGGCTTACTACACGTCCTTGAGGAGTTCCATTTTCTATTTTACGTGGCTCTGAAACACGTGATCCTATTTTAACTATTTCTTGACTCTAAATATCTTACTAACCTCTCATTCATCATCCATCAGTTTACACATATTGGAAGTCAAAGCAATGGGTCTATAATTTCCAGGATCACTATGGTCTTTCCAAGGTTTCTTTATTGGGATAATTATTGCTTCTTTTCATCTATGTGGGAGACACCCTACTTTCCATATCATAACATTAACAATTTATTTAACTCTACATCACATAAATGTTTTAACATAACATAACGTCTTTCCCTGGAGCACTATCCCAGAGTGCTTTTCATTTCTCCAGAAGGGACAGTTCATTATATAGTCAGTACTCCCTTTCCTTCTCAAAGCTTCAAGATTTCTTCCTTTAGTTCTCTCTCGTTTATCCTCATCTGATATTTCTCCCACTATCTATTTTAACAAAGGTACTTGCTAATAAAACCAGCTTTTTACTTATCAGTTACAGCTACTTGATTATTTTTATTAAGTATTGGATAACTCCATTCTCTTCTGTCTCCCCCATTTTCCTGATCATCCCCCAAACTTTTGTATTCCAGAAATCTCTCCAATATGTTCTCTCTGTTCTTCTTATTGTACTCAACACTCAAATAGAATAGAATAGAATAGAATTCAACTTTATTGTCATTGCACATGCACAGGTACAGGGCAACGAAATTACAGGTTCAAATGATTTTGAACCTGTAAAAGCTTTGTTTCACACAAACTATTACACTTCCTGTCTTCATGCGTGCTCAATCATCCAGGTAAGTAAATCTCCAAAAGTTGATACTGTTCATTATGCATATTCTCATGACCATTGATCAACAACCACTGATCAATGGTCATGAGAATTTGCATAATTATGATGAAGGAACTGCCCTCCCAGCCCATTGTTCCTTCACTGGCCTGGTTTCAGTCATTATGCAAATGTCCTGTTTATAAGATTGAAACCTGCAGTCAGCTGAGACTGAAGACGTCACCTGATGATGACGAAACGTTTCTCCCACAAAACACTACGTCCAGATGAACAGAATCAACCTTTGGAGTACTACATTTCCCCCAATTCACCTTCCCAAACACCCACTTTCCTTCTAATGTTTCAGGAATTTGACCCATCCTTACTTTACTGACTACAGTACAATGATCTCTATCAAATCACTTATTTCTTACTTGCCACTCACATAATGGAGCCAAAAAGCGAGATACAAATGTTAGATCTAATACCGAGTCCTTACCTGAACTAATATCAATTCTTGTTTTTTTCCCATCATTCAGACATACACGATTTTTATCATCCAGAAATTCCTCTAACACTTAACCATTATAGTCTGTTTGCTCACTCCCTCATAACAAATGTGCAGTCAAATCTCCACACCATATAATATTGCCTTTCATTTCCTCCAGCTCACTTAACTCGAGCTTTTTACAAGGATTGTTAAATTAATAACCATAATTACCATCCCTCCTATCCAAACCTCAGTTCCTACATACTCCAAATCCCCTTCCTTTTCAGTCAGTCTATATGGAATACCTTCCTTAATCAATTCAACCACATTTCCTGTATATAAATTATGTCAGCTTTTTCTGTCTGATCGTATATAAACTGTTTAAAATCCTGACCGTTTGACAAGAGACTCCTTGGTACTGTAGGATTAACATGGTTATAAAAATAAAACCACCCCATTATCCTACACCTGACTGGCTTAGTTCACCTCTTATATCCTCCCACCTAATATTCTTCATATCCAAACTATGACATGTTGCCTTCACAATAATCTAAATCCTCTCTGTCTTGGACTTCACATCTGATGGTGATTTATTACATTTATTACTCCTACAATAAATGTCACCATCTTCTTCTTCTCTTCCTCTATTTTTCTTCCAACCATGTCCATAACCTTTTTGATTACTTGTTTCTCTCCTATCATGGCTTTTCCGATCTGTCTCTGTTGCTCAACCATTTGACACGCCTCTGCACGGGTCACTTTCTGCAGTACCCTCGTTTGCTGCCTCATCATTTCACATCCCCAAAAAGTAACACTTTGTTCTCCTCCACAGCTACGACGTTTTGGTTTTACTCCCACTCCACACTCTCCATACTCATGCTCTCAAGCTCTCTTTGTGATTTATCTTGCTGACCTCACTTTCTTGTCCTAAAGTTCCTGGACTCATCTTGTCTCAGACCTCCGGCCTTACGCTCCTCTCTCAGATTCAGGAAACCAAACCACCATCTCCTGCCACCATACTCCATCAGGAACCTGTGGATTTCAGGCCAGCCTTTCCACACCGCTCAGTTACATAATATACTCACCAACTTCAGAGCTCCACTACTTCCCGTACTCCTGAGTGTGTCTGTTAACCACCCTGTTCAGTCTGCATCTCAGGCCCCATTTCCCCTCTCTAAACCTACACGTTACAAAGGCCACGTCAAGTTCTACATTTCATTGTTTTTTGTTCTTGAAAAGCTTTCAAGTCTAACCAATAAATATATTGTAAAACCACCTGCTGTCTCTGCTCTGGGTTTCTGCAGCTGAGTCCAGTTTTGGTACTGATCTCTCGGTCCCGTGACACGACTAACAAAACCTGAACTGGGAAGGAAACTAAAGAACATGAGCAAACCAGGAAAATGTTACAAAAATGTTACAACCGGGAACGAGGAGCTAGAGTGACGAAACATCCAGGAGCAGACACAGAAGAACACAGAGGTAACTGTCACGGGCCCTGGGTCACCCAGATCCAGTGCTACTGTCTCCTGTTTCTATGTTTGTGTAACTAGGTGGGTGTGTGTGGGTGTGTCTGCCTGGAGCCTGGCCACACCTGCAGAGGAGAATTACACACACCTGCAGCTGATCAGGCTCATCGGGGGAGCTAAATAGGAGTGTAACTGAGAGCTCCTCAATGCTGGAACTGCCTCACAGGCAGGTTGGAGTTGGGAGAAGCGGGTTGGATCAGCTGGGAGAGACGAGTGGGAGAGTTTCGGTTTAAGTCAATTGCTTTTGACTTTGAACTACGAATTTGGATCACGGACTTTGGCGGTTGGCATAAACTGGTATGTGACTGGCTGGAATGGCGTCTCAGGTGGGTGAGGATGATGATATGGACTTTGGTGAATGGACCCCGGTTTCTAGTGGGGGCAGATCAGGAAGAGGGAGAAGCAGGAAAGAGGAAGCTTGGTTGTTGGGGGCACAGTCCAGTAAACGGAGTCCTGAAGAGTGCAGTTCGGATGAAGGGTCTAGGGTGGTGCGAAGAAAGACGGTGACAGAGGAATTTAAAGTAATCTTGAAAGATCGGAAGATGAGGATGTGCGATTGAGCCCACTGGCAGTGTCCAGAGAGTTGAAAAAGAAGTTTGGAGAAGTCCAGATGGCCAAAATTCTCTGGGATGGCAACTTATTGATAGTGGTTAAGACAGAAGAACAGAAAAATAAGGTGTTGGGCGCTGAAAGCATTTGAAAGAAGTCTGTAGCAGAGAGAAGGATATTGGGAGGAAATAAAGTGACACGAGGGGTGATTACAGGTATTCCGGGGGATGAGGACCTGGACAAACTTAAGCAGTGTATTAATGGTGGTGAGGTCAGTAACGTAAAAAGACTGTTGAAAACAATTAATGGGGAGAGGGTTAGTAGCTTGTCAGTTTTATTGGAATTTCAGGAAGCTGTTCTGTCGGATAGGGTTAAAATAGAGTGCATGAGTTTTCCTGTTAGAGCATACGTGCCGTCACCCCTCCGGTGCTATAAATGCCAAAGATACGGTCACATTGCTGCAGTTTGTAAGGGGAGACAGAGGTGCCCCAAGTGTGGGGGTGAGCACAGATTTGAGGAATGTGGGGATAACGTACAGGAGAAATGCAGTAACTGTGGGGGGTAGCACAGTGTAAGTTATGGGGGGTGTGAGGTAAGGAAGAAGGCCATGGAGGTCGAGCAAGTTAAAGTAGCTCATACCATAAGTTATGCAGAGGCTGTCAGAAGAGTTCAGAAAGTGAAGGACGTAACAGGAAGAGTCCAGTCATCGGAACAGGTGCCACCGCATGGAGCTCACCCTGGACTGACAGTTTAGAAGATGATTTTGTTCATTGCCTATGTTATAAATTGCACCGATCAAGTCAAACACAAAACAGAGAAAATTAAGATAATAGTTAAAGGAGCGGAGAGGTTTTTTGGTATTAAAGGTATTTCTTGGGAACATATCAATAAAAGACTTGGAGGGGAGGGGAAAGCGGAAAGTTCAGGGGAAAGGATGACATGATTATTTTGCAGTGGTGCGCCAGAAGTTTGATAGCTAATGGTCAAGAGTTTAAGGGATTCATCAGAAACTGTATAAAGAAACCAGAAATAATCTGTGTACAGGAGTCATGGCTTAAACTGACTTTGGATTTTGTGATTAATGGTTATGATAGTGTCCGGAGGGATAGGAAGGAGGGTAATGGAGGAGGATGTGTAACGTTTGTGAAACAAGGGATCCAATATAGGGTTGTAGCTACAGGAAGGCAGTTGGAATTTGTCATTATTGAAATATGGGGAGGAACTGGCAGCATTAGAGTGGTTAATTTTTATAATCCAGCTAACAAACTATTAGCAATGGAGGAACTTGATGCATATTTAAGGGGGAGAGTAATCTGGTGTGGGGACTTTAATGCACACAGCACATTGTGGGGTAAGAGTAATGATCGGAATGGGGCGGTGATTGAGGAATTGATGGAGGTAAAGAATTATGTATGTTTGAATGATGGAGGTGGGACTAGGGTCAGTCTTAGGACGGGGGTCGAATCAACAATTGATCTTACACTAGTGTCGGACACATTGGCAGGCATTTGTTCATGGGAGATATTAAAAGGGACTACTGTAATGAGTGACCATTATCCTATTATGATTAAGGTAGAGCTGAGTGTTGAGAAACAGGAGATGAGAGGTGTCAAGAAGTGGTGTTTCAGTGGTGCTGATTGGGATACATTTAGATTACTTAGTGATCAGGAAGTGCAAAGGATCGATGTGAATGTAGAGGTGGATGATTTAAATGATTCTATTTGTAAGGCAGTATTGGAGGCGGCAGGTAGGGCAACAAAGAAGAAGGAAGGTATAAGGGAAAAGAGGATTGTACCTTGGTGGACAAAGGAGTGTGAGGACGTGATTAGACGTCGAAATAAGGCTTATAAAATTCACAATCACAATTTTCAGAATCTTGTTGGATACAGAAAGTTACAAGCTAAAGTAAGGCAAACCGTTAAAAAAAGCAAAGAGGGATTTCTGGAGAGGTTTTTGTAACTCAGTTGGGAGGGAGACCAAAATACACAGTGTGTGGTCGATGATTAGAAGGATGAATGGCATAAAAAGAGAGTATGGGTATCCAATTCTGAGGGATGGAGAAGTAACAGCGGTTAAAGATGAGGACAAAGTTAACATGTTGGCAAAGGCGTTTGTCAAAACCCATAGTTCAGGCAAAGTTGGTGAAGAAGGGCGAAGAGGCAGAGAATTGACAGTCACAGAAAATAGAGATTTATTGGGTATGGTAGAAGATACAGATGATCTATTGAATATTCCTTTTATGAAGTCAGAACTGCATCGAGTACTCCAGAAATCAAAATTATCAGGACCAGGAGAGGATCAGGTTATATCATGTTAAACCATCTTAGTGAGTCAGGTAAAGAGCTTTTGTTAGAGTTGTATAGGGTTTGGGAGGGTGGGAAGCTGCCGAAAAGCTGGAAGGAAGCTGTGGTGGTACCCATACGGAAACCAGGAAAGGATGACACCAATCCAGAAAATTTTAGACCCATAGCTTTGACCTCGCATCTTTGTAAAGTAATGGAGCGTATGATAACTGAAAGATTGACATACTCTTTAGAAACTAGAGGCTTTATCTCTAAACATCAAAGTGGGTTTAGGAGAGGGAGGACTACCATGGATCCAGTGTTGTGTTTGGAACATGAAGTTAGAAAAGCCCAAATAAACAAAGAAAGTGTAGTTGCTGTGTTTTTTGATATTGAAAAGGCCTATGATATGATGTGGAGGTATTAGGGGGAGGATGTACAGGTGGATAATGGATTTTTTAAAGGGAAGACATATTCAAGTGAGGATTGGGAAGGTTTATTCTGAAAGGTTTTTGGTAGAAAACGGTACACCTCAAGGGAGCATAGTGAGCCCTTTGTTATTTTCTTTAATGATGAATGATGTGTTTGATGCCATAGATGGTGGAATGGGGTGTTTGCTTTTTGCTGATGATGGGGCAATGTGGAAGAGAGGGAAAAATGTTGACTTTATTGTGAAGAAACTGCAGGGAGCAATTGGGAAAGTTGAAGAGTGGTCGTATAAGTGGGGTTTTAAATTATCAGTGGATAAGACCAAGACAATGTTCTTTACAAGGAAAAGGGTTAGTGAGGAAGTTAAGCTAAAGTTGTATGGTTTACAGTTAGAAAGAGTTAGGCAATTTAAGTTTCTGGGAATGTGGTTGGATGAAAGGCTGACATGGGGGGTTCATATTCAGAAAATGGTGGATAAATGCAAAAAAGTATTGAATGTATTGAGGTGTTTGGTTGTGAGGGAGTGGGGAGCAGACAGGAAGTCCTTGAGAGCCATATATGTGGGGTTGGTCAGATCTGTGTTAGACTATGGGTGTGTAGCATACTGTTCAGCTGCAGACACGACTCTGGTTAAGTTAGACATTATTCAACATCAGGCGCTAAGACTCTGTACTGGTGCTTTTAAAACAACTCCTACTGCAGCTTTGCAGATAGGGGAGATGCCTCTAGGACTGAGAAGAACACAACTTGTACTTAATTATTGGCCAAATCTTCAAGACCATGGACAGGATCACCCAACACAAGCAGTTCTCAACCCTTGCTGGGAGAAAGAAAGGCGGAAATCAAAGAGCTTTGGGTGGATTGTGGGTGGAAGAGCAAGTGAATTTAAACTGGATCAGTTGGACGTTTGTCAAAGAGTATCGTTGCCAACAATATCTCCCTGGATACTTCCTGAAGCCATAGTTGATTTCACTCTACTGGATAAGAAGACTAAGGATGGGGCATTTATTTTAAACTCCTATACTGTGCAGGCTTACATTGACCAGTTTTATGGTTATGTTCAATTATATCTAAGGATTCAGCCAGTCAAATTGGTGTAGCAGTTGTGGTCCCAGAGTTCATGGTTAAAATAGCAAAAAGGATCACTGATAGATTCAAGGTTCAAGGTTCTTTATTATTTGTCACATGCATAGTTATACAAGTATAACACACAGTGAAATGTAGCCTGACACGCTCCTCGACATGTGCAAAAATTGGGGGGGGGGGGGGGTGTAGAGGAAGAACATTATATATATATATATATATATATATATATATATATAGTATATACACATATAGTATATACACATATAGTATATACACTGGGTGAATGTGCAGTAGTAGCAGCAAGCAGGTGAATTCTGTACATTAATATGAATAGATATCTGACTATTTTACAGGATAGACAATATAAACATATTTAAAATTAAAGGAATTGAAATGTACATTGTGCCTTGGTTTAGTGTCTGGAAGAGTCCTGTCTCAGTCAATTATAGATGATGTGAGAGGGCGGGTGTGTGTGTTTAGGGCACGGATGGCTTGGGGATAGAAGCTCCTCTTGAGTCTCTCTGTCCTTGCCCGGAAGATGCGGAACCTTCAACCAGATTGCAGAAGTTGGATAAGTTTGTTGCCAGGATGGGACGGGTCCTTCAGTATCTGCGCTGCTCTAGTCCGGCATCTCCTGGTGTAGGTGTCCTGAAGCGGGGGGAGAGCAATCCTGCAGCAGCGTTCTGCTGTACGGATCACTCTCTGGAGAGCTTTTTGGTCCTTCACACAGCTGTTCCCGAACCACGATGTCATGTTCTGTGTGAGGATACTCTCCACAGCGCCTGTATAGAAAATCCTGAGGATCTTTGGAGAGACCCTGAACTTCTTCAGTTGTCGTAGGTGATACAGGCGCTGCCTAGCCTTTTTGGTCTGGACCTGAATGTGGGCAGCCCATGTCAGGTCTGAGGAGATGTGGACACCAAGATACTTGAAGGACTGCACCCTCTCCACTGGAGCTCCATTGATGATAATGGGCTTGTAGTCTCTGTGCTGACCCCTTCTGAAGTCCACCACCAGCTCCTTGGTCTTGCTGACGTTCAGCTGGAGGTGGTTGTCCTGGCACCACGATGCCAGATTCTTCACTTCATCCATGTAGGCCGCCTCATCGTTGTTGGAGATGGCACCCAACACCACTGTGTCGTCAGCAAACTTCACAATCGTCTGGTCCCGCCGCTTTCCTTGTGTTCACTCTCCTCAGTGCCGCTCGGACGTCATGCTCCGCGATGCTGGTCACCGGTCTCTCGCTGATGACGTCACTGTCCTTGGTAGTCAGGCGGTAGATAGCATTAGCCGCCTGGCTAACCTCGAAACGGGCGTAGAACCGATTCAGCTCGTTGGTGAATGCAGAGTCGGCGTTGATCGGCGCAGTGTCCCTGGCTTTGTAGTCTGTAATGGTGCGTAGTCCGTGCCACATACTTCGTGTGTCGCCCTGGTGGAAGCGGGACTCCACACGTTCCCGGTACCTGCGTTTGGCATCTCTCACCGCGGAGCCGCACGCCGTATGAGGCCGCTTTGTAGGCGCTCATATCGCCAGTGGCGAGACCCGCGTTGTAGGAGGCGGTCCTGGCGTTTACTGCAGTGCGGATCGATCTGTCCATCCACGGTTTCTGGTTTGGGAATGTGGTGACTCTCGCAGTGGGGATAATCTCCTCCGCTAGCATATTGACGAAGCATACTGCTACTTCCGTAAACTCATTGATGTCGACTGCGCATGCTCTGAACATGTCCCAGTCTATGTCGTTGAGTGCGTCCTGTAGCGTAGCTTCTGATTGGGCAGTCCACCATTTTACTTCCTTCGTGGTCACGTCTTCCCTCCGTATGCTTTGTTTATACTGGGGAATGAGGAAGATGGCGTTGTGGTCAGACTTCCCAAAAGCCGGGTGTGAGACCGCTTTGTAGCCCTGCTTGTATGGCGTGTAGCAGTGATCCAAAATCCGATCCCCTCTCGTTGGACACGAGACATGCTGGTAAAAGTTTGGCATGACTTGTCTGAGGTTCGCTTTGTTAAAGTCTCCTGCTACAATGAGGGCTGCGCCCGGGTCCTTGTTTTGAAGCGAGCTCAGCACATCATGTAATTCGAACAAAGCCATACCTGTGTCCGCTTGGGGTGGGATGTAGACCGCCGTGGCGATGACTGAGGTGAACTCACGGGGCAGATAGAAAGGGCGGCACTTAATGCTCAGGAACTCCAGATGTGGCGAGCAGCCGCTGGAGAGAGTAGAAATGCTCCTGGCATCACACCACTTTCTGTTTACCATGAAACACACTCCTCCACCTTTGGTTTTGTTCGACTCTGCCGTTCTGTCCGCGCGGAGCACAAAGAATGAATCCGACGGAGTTACGGCCTGGTCCGGCACGGTGGGGGACAGCCATGTCTCCGTGAAGCACAGAATGTTGCAGTCCCTCATGTCACGTTGGAAGGTGACCCTTGCTCTTAGGTCATCGAGCTTGTTCTCCATGGATTGTACATTGGCCAGTAGGATACTGGGCAGTGGTGCGCGATGCGCCTGCTGTCTCAGTCTGTTCCTAATACCAGCGCGTTTTCCCCGGCGCTTCTTTGTTCTGCACCTCGGATGAGCGGCCCGTCCTTTGTTGTTCTCCGCGCCGCGTAGAATCTCTGGCGGCCAGGAAGGGTCAGGTTTAAAAGTGTCCAAGATTAGATGTGCAACCTTGGCACCGATGTTTACAAGTGATCCGCTGTCGTATACTATAAGACTAGAGGATTTTGGGATGTAAACCAGAGCAAAAAATAAGTAAAAAACAAGAAAAGTGGATAGTCGGAGCGGAGCGGTCAGGAAGGCGTCTGGACGTGGCCGCGCCATCATTTTCAGGTTTAGACTGTCAGTATTCACTGGAGAACTGCTTGCAATTCTGTTGGCGGTTCAGTGGATCGAAGATATGAGGCCATTAAAAGCTATTGTTTGTTCAGACTCAAGAGCATCATTGCTTAGTTTACAGGGTAGTCACTCAGATGCGAGAGCAGATATTCTAGCAGAAATTCAGCAAACACTGTTCAGGATAAACATGATGGGTCTTACAGTTGTGTTTCTATGGATTCCAGCCCATTATGGAATAATGGGGAATGAAATGGCAGAGCGGCGAAGCAAGCCACAACACATGGGACAGTTGACCTGGCTGTTAATTTTGGTCAAGCTGAAGTGAAGAGTATCATATGGCAAGAAATGAGGGGTAGATGGCAAAAACAGTGGGAGGAGGAAAGGAGAGGACGGTGGTTGTATACAATACAAAGGGGGGTAGGAGAAATGAGGACCACTGGAAGGAGCAGGAGAGAGGAGATGGTCATATCGAGATTGAGATTTGGACATACTGGGTTAAATGCTTCATTATTCTTGATTGGGAAACATAATACGGGGAAATGTGCCTTCTGTGGAGACACAGAAACTATAGAGCATGTGATATTGCACTGTCCGAAATATCAGGTGGAGAGGAGACAATTATCCCAAAATCTTATTAATATGAAAATGAAATTGGATCTGGTTGACCTATTGCAAACGGATTCTGGAAGTAAGAGTTACCAGGCTTTATTTCAGTTTTTTAAAGCGGGAAGAGTGTTTGAAAGGCTTTGAGGGTTTTTTGTTGTTGTTGTTATTGTTGTTGTTGTTGTTGTTTTTCTTTTTTCTTTTGGGGGGGGCGTCATTCCAGTCCACACTCCATACTAGTGGTGGCGGTAATGCACCAATCAGTTGTTTGCCAACCGCCAATAACATTTAAGAAGAAAAAGAAGAAGAAGAAGAAGCTCCTCAATGCTGGATCGTATGCGTGACTATCCATCTGTTTCCCAGCTATAGCTCCTCACCCTATCGAGGAGGGTGAGCGGGCTCATGTCTGCCACTTGTATTCATGATCTAATTTTTTTGCTTTTAAAAGAACTATCAATAATAGTATTAAGAAAAAGAGCAGGTCGAGATTACCGGATTTATGGCGTTTCTCCCCAACGACGTGCCATCTGTTGGCAGATGGCTCCATAACATTAGGATGCAACAATTTTGTCAGCATTGGGTTTCAATTAAAATGTTAAAAAAAATTAGTTTAAATGACGAGTAGGTCTGGTACTAAGTAGTGACAACAGCAGTCATTAGTTGAGTAGTCGACTAGTCACACACATCCCCAGTTTGGAGGAAGGGATGACTGAAGGTAACCCAGAAGGATCAACTGGAGGGAAAGACTCTAAATAAATAAGTACTTGTACACATGACAGATCTGTGAGATGGTTAGGACTTTCTTCTAACTGTTAACATTTTCTTTGGGAAGAAATTCATGAAGTCATTAAAGGGATACTCGGTTCAGCAGAGCCCCGAGTCTCTGTCAGCCTAGCTACAATGCTAAAGACAAACCAGTATTGTAAAATTAAATGTTAGTAAGAAACGATCAGACAAAAGTTTTCAGGAACAATATTAAAGTTTCTATCAAAGAGTTCCTGTGCCATAACAAGATCCAGTCTGATTAAAGTGTTGAGTGGACTCTTGACATTTTGAGAGAAACTAGCTTAGTCTAATAATAAAATAGGTACAATGTTGAGGCTGTCATTTTCAGCATCTATTCTGATGTTACCCACAATAGTTACTTTACTTGGACTGAGTAGCAAATCAGATAGAGGTAGGAGACATGAGAGAGAAATGGCCAAGTGGACAATAGAGCAAAAAAACCCAGAATATTTGTTTCAATTTTCCACTTAGTTTGGACAAAGCTAAGAGTTTATTACAGTTTAACATTTGATAGATTTTCTTTGAGATTGGGTTGGCTCAGAATTATTCCAGCCTGCTTGCCAAATATCACTGGGCAGGAGACTAATCCCATGGTGCATATTGCTCCTTTTCACACATATGTGCACCGACTGAGCGCTGTGTCTTTTGCGCCATGTTTTCTATGCCACATTCACCTTTCTTTGAGGCCTCAGGCAGCACTGCATTAAAAGCAGAATATAACATAGGATGTAGACGAGGTAGAGAGGCAGAGTTTCACCACTCTACAAAATACTGCAACTACAAATTGTGGACTACTTGAATGGACTGATAACATCCGAAGTGGGTGGCAGAATAACGGTTGTCAAAATGGTACATCTTATCATCAGAAGATTCAGCAGAGAGGTCTGTGAGAAGCCATATGTAAACATGATCCTGAAACACTGCTGTCTATGTTAAAGCTTGTTTAAAAAGAACTGAGGCAGCATGGAAAAATTTGAAATTATTTTAGGAAAATATGGACGTCCCATCCTCCAAACTAAAGAGAAGTGGGAATATGCCTGTAAAATGTAGTTCTAGATGTTTGTTATTTTCACCCGTTATTCCATGTCAGTATGACAGTAGATTACTGAAGTTGTTGTTATAGCATGAAATGATATTTGTTTAAAATGTCTCAACTACAGAAAAGATGCTAACTTGAAAGTTAATTTCCAGCTAAATCAGCAACTTAAATCAACTTGACAATAAAGGTTGTTTGCACACAGCAGTGCTCTAAACTACCTGCATCATCATGTTCCCATGACTGATTTCGAGGTGCATCATAGAGAACTGCGGTAAAGACATGCTTGAGTTTCACAAACATTTTACAATTGTCTTCATTCGAGTTTGCTCAAGGTAAGTAAAATCAGTTATAAGTGTAAGGACAGAGAGCTACGAGAGCTGGAATTGTGACTGATGGCCAGTGTTGGGAAGGTACTTTGAAAAAGTAATTAATTATAGTTACTAGTTACTTCTTCAAAAAAGTAATTGAGTTAGTAACTGAGTTACAAGATTCTAAAAGTAATTAATTACTTGAAAAGTAACTATTGTGTTACTTTAAAAAAATGTTTAACCCTCTGGGGTCCAGGGTATAATTGGCCATTTTTAACCACTTTTGATTTTTCCTCCATATTTCACCCTTAAAAAATATTTACTTTGCCTTGTTTGGTATCATTCTTTTCAGCACAGCCTCACGTGTCTGAATTTACAGTTATGTTTTCATTTTGACATACTGTATTAACACAATTGATCTAAAATCAGACAAAAAACATAAAATCTGAGTAGAAAGTTTTATTTTTTTACTGTAACAACCACAAACATGATGATGAGATGATGAGATGAGATAGCCTTTATTTGTCAGTTGCAGGTCTTTTGCCCACAACCGAGATGACAGACCTTGCCGACCGTACATACAATACACAAACATCACATTGGGGAGACAGGTCAGGCTAGGTAGCGAGGAAAAAAGCATCGAAATGTGTAACACAGAAGGATAATACAGGAATGCACAGATATCAACACATCACAGCACAATAAACACAGACAGCAACATGGGAAAGAGTTCCAGTGTGTACATCTGATCTGGGACCGCTGCAATCTTCGACTGCGCCTCCAGCTGACCCGATGTCCACATCATGGGGGAGGTAAGCGTTGGAGGTGGCGTTGGATCCGGGGTAGGGAGGGTGATGTGTCAGTGAGTGCTTATCAGTATCAGTATATGTATGTGTGTGCGTGTCCATAGTTCAGCTGAGACAGTGTCCTTCGCCCTGCCAGGCTAAGTAAACAGTCTTCCAGCCAACCCAGGTGGCCTTGTAGGGAATGGGAAGAACAGACTAAACACAGTCGTTATCAGGGTGTTGTTGTTCAGCTCCGGCCTTGCAGCTGGCGCCAAAGGGGTAGCCGCATAAGTGATGGTGATTTTTCTTTTGCGACAACTCATGAGAATTTCAAAGCTGTTCTTTAACACTCCGACACTGGTCTCTCAATCTCCCGTTGGAGAACCGCAAGCTTCCCGATGATGGTATCAAACTTGCTGGTGTTTTCATTCTTTTGCCCAAACAGCCGATTCTGAGAACTCACAACTGCAGTGAGCTGTTCTGCGCTGCAATCCAACTTTCGCTCAAGGGTGTTATTTTGAGGAGGCCTCTTCTTGATGTATCCCAATATATGTTCAGAGGTGTTATTCTGAGTATTTACGGCAGCCGTATGCGTCTCCAAGGTCTTAACCATGCTGCACTCAGTGAGCCCGTTCTGGGAAGTAGCGCTTCGTCCCATCGTTCCAATCCCAGCGGGCAGCCTTGGGGGGGGGGGGGGGGGTTTGAACAGCCGGTTCCGCTGTCTTAATTCTCCGATAAGCCAGGGCCAAGCCAGCTCCGATCAGCAAGAACCCTGTTATCATGGTTCCGAATAGGTCCTCGATTGACAGTCCCGCCAGGCACACGATCCTCCATTTCTGCCACCCGTCCATCGTGTATCTGGCAGGGAAAGTCCTTCCAGGGCACCCGGTAGGATTTGTAAAGAATTTATCCGTAAATTAGGGTGGAAAATAAGTATTTGGTCACCTCAAACAAGGAAAATCTCTGGCTCTCACAGACCTGTAACGTCTTCTGTAAGAAGCTTTTCTGTCCCCCACTCGTTACCTGTATGAATGGCACCTGTTTGAACTCATCATCTGTATAAAAGACACCTGTCCACAGCCTCAAACAGTCAGACTCCAAACTCCGCCATGGCCAAGACCAAAGAGCTTTCGAAGGACACCAGGAAAAGTATTGTAGACCTGCACCAGACTGGGAAGAGTGAATCTACAATAGGCAAGCAGCTTGGTGTGAAAAAATCAACTGTGGGAGCAATCATCAGAAAATGGAAGACATACAAGACCACTGATAATCTCCCTCGATCTGGGGCTCCACGCAAGATCTCATCCCGTGGGGTCAAAATGATCATGAGAACGGTGAGCAAAGATCCCAGAACCACACGGGGGGACCTGGTGAATGACCTGCAGAGAGCTGGGACCAAAGTAACAAAGGTCACCATCAGTAACACACTACAACGGCAGGGAATCAAATCCCGCAGTGCCAGACGTGTTCCGC
The DNA here is from genome assembly GCF_057382275.1 of Copadichromis virginalis. Classification (NCBI taxonomy): domain Eukaryota; kingdom Metazoa; phylum Chordata; class Actinopteri; order Cichliformes; family Cichlidae; genus Copadichromis; species Copadichromis virginalis. The sequence continues at coordinate 1,173,979 of NC_140629.1, read as the reverse complement.
TGCTGAAGCCAGTGCATGTCCAGGCCCGTCTGAAGTTTGCCAGAGAGCACATGGATGATACAGCAGAGGATTGGGAGAATGTCATGTGGTCAGATGAAACCAAAGTAGAACTTTTTGGCATAAACTCAACTCGTCGTGTTTGGAGGAAGACGAATACTGAGTTGCATCCCAAGAACACCATACCTACTGTAAAGCATGGGGGTGGAAACATCATGCTATGGGGCTGTTTTTCTGCCAAGGGGACAGGACGACTGATCCGTGTTAAGGACAGAATGAATGGGGCCATGTATCGTGAGATTTTGAGCCAAAACCTCCTTCCATCAGTGAGAACTTTGAAGATGAAACGAGGCTGGGTCTTCCAACATGACAATGATCCAAAACACACCGCCCGGGCAACAAAGGAGTGGCTCCGTAAGAAGCATTTGAAAGTCCTGGAGTGGCCTAGCCAGTCTCCAGACCTCAACCCCATAGAAAATCTGTGGCGGGAGTTGAAAGTCCGTGTTGACAGCCCCAAAACATCACTGCTCTCGAGAAGATCTGCATGGAGGAATGGGCCAAAATACCAGCTACTGTGTGTGCAAACCTGGTAAAGACCTATAGTAAACGTTTGACCTCTGTTATTGCCAACAAAGGTTATGTTACAAAGTATTGAGTTGTATTTTTGTTATTGACCAAATACTTATTTTCCACCCTGATTTACGAATAAATTCTTTACAAATCCTACCATGTGGATTCATGGATTTTTTTTCACATTCTGTCTCTCACAGTTGAAGTGTACCTCTGGTGCAAATTACTGACCTCTGTCATCATTTTAAGTGGGGGAACTTGCACAATCGGTGGCTGACTAAATACTTTTTTGCCCCACTGTATAGTCTGAGCTGTGGCCATACCATGCCAGTAAAGCGGGCTGTTATGAAGAAGGAGGTGGAATACTTGCTAAAGAATGGTTTTGCGGTCCCTAGCTTCAGCCCCTGGAGTTCACCTACGCGTGACAGAGCTGGGCTGCAGTAAAAAGTTTAGAGAGTCGTAGGGGTGGGAAGCCGTTTCTTGTACAACCTTTTTCTCCTGTTTCGGGTAGGGAGACAGGTTAGAGGTTTGTATTTTCTTTTGGGGTTGATTCACTATAGGTAAGTTAGTTCTGACTCATAAAACGACTAGTCATTGTAAAGCTGTGATTTACTTCTTTTTATTATTTTTCTTGTGCCTGGGGGGGTCTCTCTCTCTCTCTCTCTCAGCTGCTTAAAACTGTAGCTTCCGTACTTCCGTGCAACTGATATAAGATGCGGTAAGATGAAGACAGCTTCAACCATCTGTTTGTTGAAAAATAGTAACACGACCGCACCACATTTTCTTGTTACTAACGGTAACGGCGTTGTAACGATAGTAAGTAAGTAAAACTTTATTTATATAGCACCTTTCAAGATAAAAATCACAAAGTGCTTCACAGAAGCTAAAACCTAAAAATAAAAATCAACCAAAAGCAAGTTTAAAAAGATGAGTTTTTAGCTGTTTTTTTAAAAGCGACCACTGAGTCCACAGATCTCAGGCTCAAAGGGAAAGAGTTCCACAATCTGGGGGCCACAGTTACAAAAGCTTTGTCGCCTTTTGTTTTCAGCCTCGTGTTTTGGATAACCAGCAAGCCCTGGTCACATGACCTGCTGGGAATGTATGGATGTAAAAGTTCACTTATATATGTTGGTGCTTGTCTATGCAGAGCCCTGAAAGTCAAGGTCAAAACCTTAAACTGGATTCTGAATTTAACGGGGAGCCAGTGCAGCTGAATCAGCAGGGGGTGTGACATGGGAGGACTTGGAGGACTTTGTCAGAAGCTTTGACGCAGCGTTCTGAACAACTTGCAGATGCTCCAAAGAGGCTTTACATAAACAAGTAAACAAAGAATTACAATAGTCCAGACGAGATGAAACAAATGCATGAATGACAATTTCTAATTCAGAGCACGATACAATGGGACTCAGCTTAGCAATGTTTCTCAAGTGATAAAAAAAGGAGCGGACCAAAGATTTTACATGGGCATCCAAAGTCAGAGCTGAGTCAATAGTAACACCAAGGCTCCTGATAGACGGTTTTGCAAATGTAGCAAGTGGACCCAAGTTTTCCATAACACTAGGTACAAAATTTTTAGGAGCACAAACAAGAACTTCAGTCTTCTCCTCATTTAGTTGAAGAAAGTTTCCAGCCATCCAACCTCTAATGGAGTCTATGCACTTATGCAAAATCTGTAGCTTGGAAACATCATGGGGCTTAAAGGAGATATATAACTGAATATCATCTGCATAGCAGTGATACAAAATGTCCTTAAAAGTGCTCAATAAGTGTTGAAGAGGAAGTAAATACAGTAAGAACAATAAAGGCCCCAAAACTGAACCTTGTGGCACACCATAGGCAAGAAAAGTAGAAGAGGAACTGTACTTAGAGGTAGCCACAGAAAAGGATCGTTCATGCAAATAGGATTCAAACCAGTCCAAAGCAGCCCCTGATATACCCACCCAGTGTCTCAGCCTATCTAGCAGAATATGATGGTCCACAGTATCAAAGGCGGAGGTCAGGTCCAACATCAACAGAACGGAGCATTCTCCTGCATCACATCTCATCAAAATGTCGTTGGAGACTCTAAGAAGTGTAGTTTCAGTAGAGTGAGCTCTACGAAAGCCAGATTGGAATTTATCCAGAATGCTGTATTCATCTAGAACAGCTATAAGCTGCTTAGCCACAACCTTTTCTAAAATCTTAGCAATGAACGGTAATTTTGAAATCGGTCTGTAGCTACTGAGAAGAGAAGCATCAAGCTTAGGTTTTTTTAACAGTGGGTGAATAGCAGCATTCTTACAATAAACAGGGACCTGACCAGAAACCAGTGAGGTATTGATAATTGTGAGCACACAGGGACCAATAGACTGAAAGACATTTTAAACAAAGATCCAGGTAAAATTGATGAGGTCCACCCCAAGTTCCTGAAGGCTCTGGACGTTGTAGGGCTGTCCTGGTTGACACGCCTCTGCAATGTTGCGTGGAGATCAGGGGCAGTACCTGTGGACTGACAGACCGGGGTGGTGGTCCCCATCTTTAAGAAGGGGGACCGGAGGGTGTGTTCCAACTACAGGGGGATCACACTCCTCAGCCTCCCTGGGAAAGTCTATGCCAGGGTGCTGGAAAGGAGAGTTCGCCCGTTAGTCGAACCTCGGATACAGGAGGAATAATGCGGTTTTCGTCCTGGTCGCGGAACACTGGACCAGCTCTTTATCCTCTCGAGGATACTTGAGGGTGCATGGGAGTTTGCCCAACCAGTCTACATGTGTTTTGTGGACTTGGAGAAGGCATTCGACCGTGTCCCTCGGGGTGTCCTGTGGGAGGTGTTGCGGGAATATGGGGTGTCTGGCCCATTACTACGGGCCATTCGATCCCTATACAACCGTTGCAAGAGCTTGGTTCGCATTGCCGGCATTAAGTCGGACTCGTTCCCGGTGGGTGATGGGCTCTGCCAGGGCTGCCCTTTGTCTCCGGTTCTGTTCATAATTTTTATGGACAGGATTTCTAGGCGCAGCCAAGTGGCGGAGGGCTTTCGCTTTGGTGGCCTCAGAATCTCATCTCTGATTTTTGCAGATGATGTGGTTCTGTTGGCTTCATCGGGTGAGGGCCTCCAGCTCGCACTGGAACGGTTCGCAGCCGAGTGTGAAGCAGCGGGAAGGAGGATCAGCACCTCCAAATCTGAGGCCATAGTTCTCAGCCGGAAAAGGGTGGAGTGCCCACTCCGGGTCGGGGATGAGTTCCTGCCCCAAGTGGAGGAGTTCAAGTATCTCGGGGTCTTGTTCACGAGTGATGGGAGAAGGGAGCCGGAGATCGACAGACGGATTGGGGCTGCAGCTGCAGTAATGCGGACGCTGCACCGGTCCGTCGTGGTGAAGAGGGAGCTGAGTGTAAAAGCGAAGCCCGGATAAGCTGGAGGAGGTGGCTGGGGAGAGGGAGGTCTGGGCCTCTTTGCTTAGGCTGCTGCCCCCGCGACCCGGCCCCGGATAAAGCGGATGAAAATGGATGGATGGATGGATCCAGGTAAAATATCAAGAGAGCAGGAGGATGCTTTCATTGAATTAACTAACTTGACCAGCTCAGGTAAGGACGCAGGTAAAAATCTTTCTAAAATTACAGGCCTAGCTTGACTTGGAGCAGACAGGAGAGACACAGAAGGAGAGATATTGTTCCTCACGTTACTGACTTTTTCAACGAAGAAGGAAAGAAATTTTTCACAATCTTCATTTGATGAAATTGGGACAGCATGTGGAGCAGGAGCAACAATATCACTAATGGTGTCGAATAGTACCTTAGGGTTACCTCTGCTCTTAGACACTAAATCTGAGAAATAGGCCGCCCTCGCATCTCAAACTGAAGTGTTAAAAGAGACTAAAAGGTCCTTTAAATGAAGGAGATGGACATGCAAACGCGTTTTCCTCCATAAACGCTCAACCTTACGGCAGCAACGCTTTAAGAAGAGAATGCTGCTGGGAGACGACTTTGAAACCGGAGCTAGTCTAGTTTTGACAGGACAAACATTGTCTAAAATAGAAAGACAATGATTATTAAAAAGATTTGTTAAAAAATGAACATCTTTATAAGGAAATAAAACTAAATTAAAGGCATCGGAAAATTTAACAGCAGTAGAGAAATTTAAGATGCGAGAGCTAACCACATGTCGAATAGGAGAGAGGGACAGATGAAAAGACAGATTAAAAAGAATACAACGATGGTCCAAAATAAAAATGTCCTCAGTACAAATAAAATCAATGTTTAAACCTAAAGTAAAAACAAGGTCCAGTGTGTGTCCTTTGGTGTGAGTGGGACCAGACACATGCTGAGTAAAATGAAAAGAATCCATGACGCTAAGGAAACCTCTGCCAAAGAGGTCAGAGTCATCATCAACGTGTATATTAAAATCCCCGACTATAACCAGTCTGGACAGCTTCAAAGTCGAGGATAAAAAGTCACTGAACTCCTTTAAGAAAAGTAAATGCGGACATAATCTTTTTGCAAGAAACGCATCTAAAAGTTCAAGACCACAACAGATTACGATGCAAATGGATAGAACAAATATTTTACTCTACGTTTAATGCTGGAAGCAGAGGCACAGCCATACTGATCAAAAAATCAGTACCATTTACAGCAGCAAAAATACTACCAGACACTCAGGGTAGATATGTTATCGTAACTGGCAAACTTTATGGTCATTTAGTTATGTTAGTAAATATTTACGCTCCAAATGTGGATGATGAGCAATTTATACGGTCGATAATATCAAAGCTTCCGGATATCGACACTCACCAATTAATCATAGGAGGTGATTTTAACTTGGTGTTAAATACTAACCTTGATAGATCATCAAGTAGACCAACCAAAATATCTAAATCGGCAAAGGCCATCCAGGAATTTATGGGAAATTATGGAATAATTGACCCGTGGAGAGTTCAGAATCCTAATGTGCGACAATATTCATTCTATTCTCCGATCCACCAGACATATACCAGGATAGACTTATTTTAAAATCGACTCTAAATTTCTACCGTCAGTAAAGCACTGTAAATATGGCACAATAATGTTGTCGGATCACAGCCCCCTCCTTTTGCAACTAGCCCTCAGGTTCAATCACACAAAGATATGGAGATTTGATAATAGTTTATTATCAAATAAACAGGGGATAGAAGACATTAAGAACCAAATTGATTTCTACCTGTCAATTAACAACACTCCGGATATTACCAAGTCTACCTTGTGGGAAGTGCTAAAAGCGTACATTCGGGGGCAGTTAATTTCACGGAAGTGGCAAACCTGAACATGAAGGGAGAACAGCAGGGAGAACACGCAGAGGATTACACCAGGTAGGAACACAGACGACGCGACGAGGAGCAGAGGAAATCACACACTATAAGTACACGAAGAGACACTGGGAAATCACACACAGGTGGGGGAAACAGCTGGACCTGATTAACCTGACGAGACAGGGGAACACTAACACCAGGGACCAACAGAGGGAGCACAAACCCAGAACCCAGTGTCTAAAATCCCAAACACAAACCATCCCAAAACAGCCATGAATAATAATGAAAGTAATAACAATAAAGAACATAAACATAAAGTCACTGAGTCATGGTCGCAGGACCATGACAGGCAGTGACAAAAACAGGCAAAGAAGGGTGGGGAGCAAACCGAGACCTAAACCGGAGGAAACTAAAGAACAGACCTGAACATGGACGGAGAACAGAGGATGCAGAGAGACGTAGAACACACTGACTGACGCGGAGTTACACAGAGAAACGCAGACGAGGAACAGGACACCGTGGAACACAGAGTCCAAAAACAAACCAAAAACCCAGATAGTCAAGTTCAGGGGGACGACTAGGAGCCCGACAGCGCAGGAGGCCAAAACAGTTCAGTTCCAGGGGCCGACCGTGCGCACGGCAACGGCGGCGGCAATGCAAATCCGGAGGCTGGCCACGCGGAAGGCAGTGGCGGCGTTCAGGAGTGATCCATAGCAGCGATGATGCCCAACAAGGGGCCTGGCAGACGACCGATGATGTCGAGGTGGCGGTTAGAAACCTAAAGGCTGTGTGGCCTCCGCAGCACCAGGCGAGGCGGAGGCTGGACCCGGCGAAGCGGAAGCTGAAGCAGAGGCTGCTGCAGGCGACCTTGAAGCTGATGAGGAGGCTGCTGCAGGCAACCTTGAAGCTGATGAGGAGGCTGATGAAGAGGCTGATGAAGAGGCTGCTGCAGGCGACGCTGATGATGCTGAAGCTGGACCAGACGACACTGATGATGCTGAAGCTGGACCAGGCGACGCCGTGGGTGAAGCTGGACCAGGCGACGCCGTGGGTGAAGCTGAAGCTGGACCAGGCGAAGCGGATGAAGCTGAAGCTGGACCAGGTGAAGCGGATGAAGCTGACGCTGCTGCAGGCGGCGTGGATGAAGCTGCTGCAGGGGGCAGTGTGGAGGTTGCAGGTGGTGGAGCCGGTGGTGGTTGAACGGTCTTGCCAGAACCGTCAGCAGACATGAGGACGTGCTGGCTGGGTCCTCCTGGACCCCCAGCTGACGAGGCAAGAGGCTGGACGGGCTCCTCGGACCCTCACGGGCTCTCCAGAACCCCCAGCGGATGAGGCAGGTGGTGGCGTGGGAGCCGCGGAGTCCTGGATGGACTCATCCAAGCTTCCAGCAGGAGCTGATGTAGAGCCAGAGGGAATTGGGACCCCTGGCTCAATGTTAGGCTGACCAGAAGACTGAACTGCTACAGGGGACTGAAATAATGGTTGGGATGACGACGGTGGTGGAATTGGAGACTGAGCTTGAGGCTGGGCGGCTAACTGAGCTTGAGGCCGGGCGGCTAACTGAGCTTGAGGCCGGGCGGCTAACTGAGCTTGAGGCCGGGCGGCTAACTAAGCTTGAGGCCGGGCGGCTAACTGAGCTTCAGGTTGCAGCTTGAAAGAATAAACAGTCTTGGTATTATCAGAGCTGGTGTTAATTGTCCCTGGGGTGTATGCCACAGTTTTAGTAGACTCTGGGTTACTTGATATGGGTTTAACAGGCTCAGAATGTCATGAAACGCTGTGTGGCAGGCAGGAGATATGGACCCAAAAATGCAGGCGCTCAGACTCAAGGTGTCAACTCAAAGTCACAGCTTTATTGGCTGGCAGGAAAAAAACATACAAACTAAACTAAACTGGGAAACAACAAACTAAAACTCACAGTGAGACACAGGGAGATCCACACAGCATGAGGGACAACGCGACACTGACTCAGAGAAACACAGGGTTTAAATATAATGGGAAGTAACGAGGGGAATGAGACACAGAAGGAGAGCACAGCTGGGAGAAATCAGAACTGACGAGACAAGGTAGTAGTAAACTGAGCACACTCACATAAGACACAGACCTTCACAATAAAACAGGAAACTCAGACACAGGGAACCAGACAAGACGCTGAACTGAACAGACAGATTCACAAACAGACGGGGTGACACCATAGACAGACAGAGATACAGACGCAGACTCAGAGGCAGACCGAAGAGAACGAACTCAAACAATAATAATCATCATAATAATAAACTAGAAAATGATAATAATAAACTTAAAGCGCTGGGTCACCGACCCAGGACCATGACACAGAAGAAACAGAAGAACAACAGCCCTTTGCTTTCACTGAAGTCTTAAAAATGCCAACCTGGGAGAGATCAGTTACCACGAAGGTAGGTAAGCTTTGCGAATTAGCTCCCACCGACACACCCCGAACAACCCCAGAAGAAACAGTCTCAAAGTTCAAATCGGAGCAGTCATCCTTTTTACTCACCACAGTCGGCCGCTCTGACATCCCGGGGTCCGACTGTGGCGAGGGGCCTCGACGGCGTGAGCGCCGTTTCCCATTTGAAGGCTGGACCGACGTGCCGGGAAGAACACTCTCTGTCGGGCCAGGCAGTGAAGCATGAGTTGCAGGGTGGGTTGTAGCAACCGGGGGGAGAAGACGAAGCTTGTTCAGAACGAAATTCTGTGTGAGCGGGTGAAGTGAGCTGAGCAACCAGGGGAGATCTGAAACTGTGCTGTAGCCAAACAGCTCTGGCTTGGCGAAATTCTCTCCCCTCATGCTCCAGCCATAAGTTAATTAATTTGTCTACCGAGTGAATAATGTCCTCCCGGAGCTCCTCGGGCGGGTTGACTGCTGCTGGGTCCATTGTGCCGGTTCGTACTGTCACGGCTGCCGAGTCGAGCCGTGTGGCGTAGGAGGAAAAGGACCCAAAATGCAGGCAGTTGACTGGTGATGAAAGTCAAAGAAAGGTGGGGAGCTAACCGAGACCTAAACCGGAGGAAACTAAAGAACAGACCTGAACAGAGGATGCAGAGAGACGTAGAACACACTGACTTACGCGGAGTTACACAGAGAAACAGGACACCATGGAACACAGACGAACTGGCAACAGGCAGGAGAACACACAGGGCTTAAATACAAACACCAGTAATCAGGGGATGAGGGACAGGAGGGCAACACACCTGGGAGAAATCAGAGGTGACGGGACAGGGGACGTTAACTCAACACACTCACACGAGACAGGGACTTTCAAAATAAAACAGGAAACTCAGACACAGAGAACCAGACAAGACACTGAACTAACTAAACAGATTCACAAACAGACAGTGTGACACCATAGACAGACAGAACACAGAAGTGGGACCAGGGTAAGCACAGAACAGAAACCTAACAACTGGCAAATCATAACAGAATACATACTCAGGGTAAACAAAAACATAAGGAAACACAAAACACTGAGTCGGCAGACTCAGGACCATGACAGTTATACCTCGGAATTTTACAAGGCCTTTAAAGATCATATCTCGCCCCTGTTACTGGAAGTATATAATGAAGCACTGGACAAAAAAGCCCTACCGCCAACTCTATATCAGGCTAACATTTCTTTGATCTATAAAAAAGAAAAAGATCCTTTAGACCCGGCTTCATATAGACTGATCAGTTTAATTAATGTAGACAATAAGATACTTGCAAAGATTTTGGCAACATGCCTGGAAACAGTTCTGCCAACGATTATATCCAAACAGGATTTATTAAAGACAGGCAGCTGTTTTTTAATATTAGAAGACTTTTAAACATTATCTATACGCAAGACAAGCATAATCCTGATCCTGAAATGTTGCTTTCTTTAGACGCGGAGAAGGCCTTCGACAGGGTGGAGTGGGATTATCTCTTCTCGACCCTGTTGAGGTTCGGATTTGGCCCGACATTTATTTCTCTGGTTAAACTACTATACACCTAACCAAAAGTGTCGGTACAAACAAACAATGTCCACTCCGACTACTTTGATCTGAATCGCTCAACAAGACAAGGCTGTCCTCTTTCACCTCTGCTTTTTGCATTAGCTATTGAGCCTTTAGCTCTTCTACTGCACTCAACAGACAAATATACAGGAATCAGAAGGGGAAAAGTAGAACATAAAGTCTCGCTTTATGCAGATGATTTACTACTGTATATCTCTAACCCTGCAAAATCAGTCCCAGTCATCATGGAAATTTTGCAGAATTTTGGAGAAGTGTCAGGATACAAATTGAATTTATCTAAAAGTGTGCTATTCCCAGTCAACTCTAAAGCAATAGGTAACCCAAGTTGTTTCAATACCTTACCATTTCGGGTTTCTAATCAGTTCCAATATCTTGGAATAAATATCACTCAGGATTATTATGGTTTATTCAAACATAATCTCTCTAAATTATATGATGAAACCAAAAATAACATAGACAAATGGATTAATCTACCAATTTCACTAGCAGGGAGGATAAAGATTGTTAGAATGAATATTCTCCCCAAATTCTTATTTTTATTTCAGTGTATCCCTATTGTGATTAATAAAGCCTTTTTTAATAAATTAGACTCCTTAATATCCTATTTCATATAGAACAGAAAGAATCCAAGAATCAAGAAAGGCTACCTGCAGAGACTGACATGTCAGGGAGGGATGGGGTTACCATGCTTCCGTCTGTATTGTTGGTCATGTAATGTTCGTTCCATGTCGTTTTGGTTGCGCACTAAGGGGGCCGACTGGACAACGATGGAGAATGAAAGCTGTTACCCCTCCTCATTAGAGGCTATGATCTATTCAGCTCTCCCTATCCCCAAACATGACTTTAAAAATCCTGTAGTCTCTCACACAATTAAAATCTGGACACAGATAAGGAAACATTTCGGGTTGAAGGAAGCCTCCATACTAACTCCACTCATGAATAACCCAACGTTCACACCATCACTTTCAAATATTTCATTTCTTCAATGGAACCACAAGGGGCTGCACTCAATAAAGGATTTATTCATCAACAAGGGTTTTCCCACATTCCGGCAACTGCAAGAAAAATTGGACTTTTTCAAATACTTACAGATCAGAAGCTTTGTAAGGAGGCTTTTTCCATCTTTTCCGGATCGGCCCCCAGACTCTGCCTTAGATAACTTATTTCAGTTTGATCCACTCAAGAAAGGACTAATAACAAAAATTCACATGTTTTACGGCCTCCTTTGCAACTCTATCTGCCTTTTCATTCGCCCATATTCCATAGTGCACTGGAACCCATAAAAACACCACTGCAAGTCCCATCATGCGTATCCGGAAAAGTGACTGCTGAATTTCCGCCAAAACATCTGCGCTACTGTCTGAGTGACTATGCTGTAGACTGACCAATGATGAACTTGAATCTGAACAAATGACAGCATGTAATGGTCTCAAGTCTTCCATCCACTGAACAGCTAATAATATTGCGATCACTTCCCCAGTGTATACAGAAAGCCCATCACTAATCCTTCTACCCATTTCCACCGAAAACTCTGGGACCACAACTGCAACACCGGTTTGACCGGTTGTGTTCTTTGAGGCGTCTGTATATACAGTGGGGCAAAAAAGTATTTAGTCAGCCACCGATTGTGCAAGTTCCCCCACTTAAAATGATGACAGAGGTCAGTAATTTGCACCAGAGGTACACTTCAACTGTGAGAGACAGAATGTGAAAAAAAAATCCATGAATTCACATGGTAGGATTTGTAAAGAATTTATTCGTAAATCAGGGTGGAAAATAAGTATTTAGTCAATAACAAAAATATAACTCAATACTTTGTAACATAACCTTTGTTGGCAATAACAGAGGTCAAATGTTTACTATAGGTCTTTACCAGGTTTGCACACACAGTAGCTGATATTTTGGCCCATTCCTCCATGCAGATCTTCTCGAGAGCAGTGATGTTTTGGGGCTGTCGCCGAGCAACACGGACTTTCAACTCCCGCCACAGATTTTCTATGGGGTTGAGGTCTGGAGACTGGCTAGGCCACTCCAGGACTTTCAAATGCTTCTTACGGAGCCGCTCCTTTGTTGCCCGGGCGGTGTGTTTTGGATCATTGTCATGTTGGAAGACCCAGCCTCGTTTCATCTTCAAAGTTCTCACTGATGGAAGGAGGTTTTGGCTCAAAATCTCACGATACATGGCCCCATTCATTCTGTCCTTAACACGGATCAGTCGTCCTGTCCCCTTGGCAGAAAAACAGCCCCATAGCATGATGTTCCCACCCCCATGCTTCACAGTAGGTATGGTGTTCTTGGGATGCAACTCGGTATTCTTCTTCCTCCAAACACGACGAGTTGAGTTTATACCAAAAAGTTCTACTTTGGTTTCATCTGACCACATGACATTCTCCCAATCCTCTGCTGTATCATCCATGTGCTCTCTGGCAAACTTCAGACGGGCCTGGACATGCACTGGCTTCAGCAGCGGAACACGTCTGGCACCGCGGGATGTGATTCCCTGCCGTTGTAGTGTGTTACTGATGGTGACCTTTGTTACTTTGGTCCCAGCTCTCTGCAGGTCATTCACCAGGTCCCCCCGTGTGGTTCTGGGATCTTTGCTCACCGTTCTCATGATCATTTTGACCCCACGGGATGAGATCTTGCGTGGAGCCCCAGATCGAGGGAGATTATCAGTGGTCTTGTATGTCTTCCATTTTCTGATGATTGCTCCCACAGTTGATTTTTTCACACCAAGCTGCTTGCCTATTGTAGATTCACTCTTCCCAGTCTGGTGCAGGTCTACAATACTTTTCCTGGTGTCCTTCGAAAGCTCTTTGGTCTTGGCGGCGTTTGGAGTCTGACTGTTTGAGGCTGTGGACAGGTGTCTTTTATACAGATGATGAGTTCAAACAGGTGCCATTCATACAGGTAACGAGTGGGGGACAGAAAAGCTTCTTACAGAAGACGTTACAGGTCTGTGAGAGCCAGAGATTTTCCTTGTTTGAGGTGACCAAATACTTATTTTCCACCCTGATTTACGAATAAATTCTTTACAAATCCTACCATGTGGATTCATGGATTTTTTTTTCACATTCTGTCTCTCACAGTTGAAGTGTACCTCTGGTGCAAATTACTGACCTCTGTCATCATTTTAAGTGGGGGAACTTGCACAATCGGTGGCTGACTAAATACTTTTTTGCCCCACTGTATAATATTGGTCAATGTAAGCCTGTACCGCATGAGAGTTCAAAGTAAATGCCTTATCCTCATTCTTCTTGTTCAACAATGTTAAGTCTACTGTAGCATCAGGAAGTAGCCATGGAGGTACTGCCGGTAACGGCACTCTGTGACTAATGTTTAACTGATCCAGATTAAATTCTGTAGGTTGTCTCCCCACAATCCATCCAAAGCTCTTCATTTCCCTCCTTTCTTTCTCCCAGCAAGGTTTAAGTACTTCATGCGTTGGGTGATCCTGCCCGTGGCCCTGTAAATTAGCCCAATAATTAAGTATGAGCTGCTTCCTTCTCAGTCCTAATGGCATCTCTCCCATCTCCACCTATAAAGCTGCTGTTGGAGTTGTTTTAAATGCACCTGTGCAAATTCATAGTGCCTGATACTGAATATGGTCTAACTTTACCAGAGTTGTGTCTGCTGCTGAGTTAAATGCTACACACCCATAATCCAACAGTGATCTGACCAACCCAGTGTATATGGCCCTCAAAGACTTCCTATCCGCTCCCCAGTCCCTCCCAACTAAACACCTCATTATATTCAACACTTTTTTACACTTGTCCACCACCTTCTGAATATGCGCAGCCCATGTTAACCTTTCATCAAACCACAATCCAAGAAACTTAAATTTACTCACCCTTTCTAATTCTTGATCATACAACTTAAGCTTGATGTCTTTGCCAACTCTCTTCCTTGTAAAAAAACATCACCTTGGTTTTATCAACTGAAAATTTAAAGCCCCACTTATAAGACCACTCTTCTAATTGTTCCCTGCAGTTTCTTCACATTATACTCTATATTTTTCCCTCTCTTCCACATTGCTCCATCATCAGCAAAAAGTGAACATCCCACCCCTGCCTCTATATCAATAAACACATCATCTATCATCAAAGAAAATAACATAGGGCTCATTATGCTCCCTTGAGGTGTACCATTTTCTACCAAAAACCTTTCAGGAAAAACCTTCCCAGTCCTCACTTGAATATGTCGCCCCTTTAAAAAATCCATTATCCACCCAAACATCCTCCCCCTAATACCCAATTTACAGAGTTTAATTAGTAGGCCATCTCTCCACATCATATCATAGGCCTTTTCTATATCAAAAAACACCGCAACTACACTCTCACTGTTTGTTTGTGCTTTTCGAACTTCATGTTCCAAACATAAAACTGGATCCATAGTATTCCTCCCTCTTCTAAACCCACTTTGATATTTAGAGATAAATCCTCTAGTTTCCAAATAGTACGTCAATCTTTCAGTTATCATACGCTCCATCACTTTACAAACATGCGATGTTAATACTATAGGTCTAAAATTTCCTGGATTTGTGACATCCTTTCCAGGTTTCCGTATGGGTACCACCACAGCTTCCTTCCAGCTTTGCGGCAGTTTCCCACCCTCCCAAACTCTGTTATACAACGCTAACAAAAGATCTTTAGCTGACTCACTGAGTTGGTTTAACATGGTATAGCATACCTGATCTTTTCCCGGTGCTGATAATTTAGATTTCTGTAGTACCCGATGTAGTTCTGTCTTTGTAAAAAGGATATTTAATGAATCATCTGTATCCCCTACCAGGTCCATTAAGCCTCTATTCTCTGCAATAGTCATGTCTCTTCCTTGTCGCCCTTCCTCACTAACATTGCCTGAACTGTGGACTTTAACAAAAGTTTTTGCCAACACATTTGCTTTTTCCTCATCTGTTACTGCTATGATGTCTCCATCCCTCAGGACTGGATAATCACACTCCCTTTTCATACCATTCATCCTTCTAATCATTGACCAAATGTTCTGTATTCTTGTCTCCCTCCCCACTGAATTACAAAACCCCCTCCGGAAGTCCCTCTTTGCACTTTTAATGGTTCTTTTTACCTTAGCTTGCAATCTTTTATATTCAATGAAATTCTGAAAACTGTGATTGTTGTTTAAAGTCTTAAATACCCTATCTCGATATTTAATCACTCTATCACACTCCTTTGTCCACCATGGTACAATCTTCTTCTCCCCTCTACCGTCTGTCCTCTTCATCACCCTGCTGGCCGCCTCTAAAACTGCCTTACAAATAAAATAATTTAACTCATCCACCCCCACATTTATATCAATCTTTTGCATTTCTTGATCACTAACTAATCTAAATGTATCCCAATCAGCATCTCTAAAACACCACTGCTTCACCCCCCTTACGTCGCGTTTTTCTATACTGAACCCAATCATCGTCATTATAGGATAATGGTCACTGCCTACCGTTGTCTCATTCAGTACCTGCCATGAACAAATACCTGCCAGCAAGTCTGACACCAATGTAAGGTCAATTGCTGATTCTGCACCTGTTCTAACATCCACTCTCGTGCCACTTCCATCATTCAAACACACAAAATTCTTCATCTCCATCAATTCCTCAATCACTGCACCATTCCGATCATTACCATTACCCCATAATGTGCTGTGTGCATTAAAATCCCCACACCAAATTACTTTTCCCTTTAAATATGCGTCAAGTTCATCCACCGATATCAGTTTATTAGCTGGATTGTAGAAATTAATCACTCTGAAACTTCCAGTCCCTCCCCAGACTTCAAGTATAATATATTCTGTGTTCCCAAAGCTACAACTCTATATTGAATCCCTTGTGCCACAAATATTGCACACCCTCCTCCATTACCCTCCTTTCTATCTCTGCGAACACTACTAAAACCTTTAATAACAAAATCTAAAGTAGGTTTGAGCCATGTCTCCTGAATACAGATTATGTCTGGGCTGCGAGTGGGAGAGGAAATCGGCCACGACCATCTGCGCGCCCGGCCTATGGGTCACCTTGAATTTAAAGGGCTGCAGAGCCAGATACCGCTGAGTGATCCGGGCGTTGGCATCCTTCATGCGGTGGAGCAACTGCAGCAGGGCGTGGTCTGAGCAGAGGGTGAATGGGCGGCCCAGGAGGTAGTAGCAAAGGGAAGAAAAGAAGAAAAAACCCGAACCGGGCCGCCTGGCCACCCTTTGTGCGGGTGTCCGCTTCCCAGGCTCTGAAAGCCTTGCCAGCCCTTGTGATCGGGTGGCACCACCCACCAGGCGTGTGAAAGAAGGAAGAAAAGAAGAAAAAACCCGGACCGGGCCGCCTGGCCACCCTTTATGCGGGTGTCCGCTCCCCAGGCTCCGGAAGCCATTTAGATTAGTCAGATCAGATTACTTCCTCCATGTGAGGGTGAAGAGGTGACCCTTCTGGATAAGATGGTGAAGGTTTGCTGCGTTTGGTGAACAGTGTGGTAGTAAAACCAGGGAAAATGAAACTTGCTCCTGTTAAATATTCTTAAGTCTTTTGCTGTATAAATAGCGGTATTTTTTTTAAAAGATACAGTAAATAAAGTCGTGTTAGTAGTGGGTGATATCATGTAAACACTGTCATGATTTTGTGTAAACATTTTGTCATTTGTAAACTATAAATGACATCATCATTGTACCGGATGTGATGTTCTATAAAGTGGTTTTAATTTAAAAAAAAAAAAAGAGGCAAAAATTTGTTTGTTTCTTTATTCAACTTTTGAACAGTGGTACTCAGTACATATTCAGTAAATGCAAATTATTTACATGGCAGTGCACTACAGGCATAAATCTAGACCCCTAGATAAAACATTATGGGTCATGCCCACAACCCACAGCTTTACTGTGTTCCAGCAAAGTATCCAATAGCAGTGACAACTCCTCCACAGTAGCAGGTGGGATTTTTCTGTTTTGAGGACGGCTCCTTTTACCTGTCACTACGGATGGTCTGTTTATGTTTTGATTGAGAGCCTTTTTTTGGGCAGCTGAAGAGGAGAAGTCTATCTTATGGCCAACCTCTGGCTGTATCTTGGTCATATTACCCAGCAAAATCCAGTATGCAGGTTCATCTGTAACAGTCCTTGTGCCACAGATCCTCACTGTTGCAGGGCTCTAGACTAACTTTTTGCCATGGGTGTACCGGTACGCCTAACTTTAAAAAGTTAGGTGTACCGGCACAAAAGTTAGGCGCACACAAATTTTATAATAATTTATATAATATAATGTGTTTTTCTGGATACACTGTGCTTTTTCAGCATTCAAAGATTGATGACACCGTGTCAGAGCACTGGCTATGAATTTCAGAAGGATCAGGCCTTAACTTAACAGAAAAGTTAGCAACAGTTCTTTTCCTATTACAGCTACATCCACTTCTGTCGTGCCTAGGCTGCTTACTAGGGCTGGGTATCATCACTGATTTCTATAATCCATTCAATTCCGGTTTTCAAAGTCCCGATTCAATTCAACTTAGCCTCAGACAGTCAGAAATATTATAATTCTGATCATTTATCAGTACTGACTTCATCAGAATTGTGAACATCACAGCAGATGCCTTTGTGTGAAAGTAACTGAGAATAAAACACAGAAAAACATGAAGGAGATTTTCCTGGTCTGGCTTTTTATAGCAGATAACCTTAAAAATATTCTACAATGTTCTGCATATAAAGCTTAAATTTCTTCAGTATTGAACAACAGAAAAAATAGGCTTTCTTGTCCGAGGTCATTTAAGTGAAAGAAAGAAAAGAAAAAGACAGCAGCCACAGCGCTGTAAACAACGATAGACTGGTGGGTAATAAGCGACTGAATAATACAGAAAACAGAGATTGGAGACGGGAAACTGTTCTTGAAGTACAGAGAGAGATAGAGAGAGAGCTAGCTGTGCATGGAGTGTGATTTTAATAGTCGTGGAAGCAAAACAGCAAAATTCATGACGACATTGATCAAATGTGAAGCGCAGTTTGAATCAGAATCAGAATCAGAATCAGAATACTTTATTGATCCCTGGGGGAAATTATTTTTTGTTACAGTGCTCCATTTTGCTGCTTCTTTTGCTGCTGGCTCGGTGAATTTTGGTTGGAGAGAGACAAAACCTGCAGCTCAGAATCAGCGCAAAAAGACATAATCACAGCGCGGACCGGACGCATCAGAACCGCTAAGCTCCGACAGCGTGTCCGTCTACGGGCCGTCGGGTGAGAAAGCCGAGAAAGACGAAGCTGATTCTGATGCGTGGGGTCCGTTCTGTGTTTACGTCTTTGTGTGGAGTCCGTGTACCTGCTCTCATTTGCTGTTTGGTTGTTGTTGAAATGGTTTTGTGAGCTTTAATCTGAGAATCTGGCGTTTCTGGCAAAACACAGTTATATTTAAAAGTCGATTCAGGATTTAATGAATTGATATCGCTTTATTCAAGCTACTCACCTCCCACTTCCACCTGCACTTTCAACTGGACCACGGCCAATCAGAGAGGTCCCGCCCCTTACTATCTCTGATTGGTTTAGTCCACGATAGGGGCAAAATGTGTGTCTGTTGTTGACCACAGGGAAGGTTGCAGATTTTTTTTTTCTTTTTTGCTACCTGAACATTTGGTCGCACAGGTGCAACCAAATTTTTTTTTTTAGTCGCACCACTGAAAACTTTGGTCGCATTTGCGACCAAATTGGTCGCACTCTAGAGCCCTGCTGTTGCTTCTACTTTAAACAGAAGAGCAGGGACATGGGTGCAGGTCTTCGCCACTCCGGCCATACTGGTGCAGTGGGCGGCTTCAATCTTCCCTGTGATGCTCACAGTGACCCATGGCTGCAATGCTGGTTCATTCAGTCTTTGAGAGTAGTGATGGTAAATTTGATTCTTTTTACTGAATCGAGTTTTAATGAGTCACTCACCAAAGTGAATCGGATTTTTTGAGTCATTTGATTCACTGAGTCAGTTGACCAGAGAGTGCAAAAAATTTACATTTTCACTCAAACTTAATTTGTTTCTCTTTTCATGTAAATCCCACTGCTAAGATGAATGATTAAAAAAAAAAAAAAAACTATTTTATAGAGCAAAAAAGAGCAAAAACATTTCTAAAATTAAGCAATTTCCTATCAAAATTGCTTAATAAACATTTATTTTGTTTATTTTTATTTTATTAGTATTTTCCTTAAATGTGTTAAATATATATTTTCTCATCTAAATGTCCACTGAGCTGTGAGCCAGGGGGCGGTAATGCGCCTTAACATTGGTTGCCAACCAAGAAGAAGAAGAAGCTGTGAGCCAGGAGGGAGGGAGTGAGTGAGTGAGTAATTTGTTCGCTCTATGATTCAGCACAGGAGGGAGGGGGTGAGTAGCTCAAATGTGCTGTTAGCATGTTAGCAGAGCGATGCTACTGTGAACTGAGGAGCTATTTTCTTGATGTGAGCTTCTACTCAGGGTTTTTTCTTCCAGTTCAGAGCAGAAATGCTTTTGTTAAGAAACTGGCTGTTGTTTCCCCCCCCCCCCAAAATTTTAATTATAAGCTAGATATATTTCTACTAAGCGAATTAGTTTGCTAACAGAAACAGGGATGAGTCAGTGAGTCAGTTGGGCTTGTGAATCGTGATTCACGAGTCAGTAAAGTGTTTCTCGAGTATTGAACGATTCGTTCACGAATCGAACATCACTATTTGAGAGCGCAGTACCTGAAAAACACACACAAAGTTCATTTAAAGACAAGAACTAATGAGCCAAGGCCGACATAAATGTGTTTTATCTACTTTATCATAAATGTAACAAAGTGTTTAGAAAGTTAGCACATACATGTAATTTTTCATATTTTTATGTATCCATCTATAGAACGCTGCATGTTATATTCTAAATCTGCCTGTTCTCTGTCAGAAACCTGCCTGCAGAAAATGAACCTAAAGTATGTAATGCAAGGATGTCATCACTTTCAAGATGGAGAAAGCATAAAGTGACAATTATGAATCACCTAATATGATAAGGAGATTCTGCAGGTCATTAATCAATGTATAAAACTAAAATAAAATGTATTTTTAGTGATGCAAGATACAAACATGGAAGCAAGATGTATAATTAGGATTATTTATAATAAATATGAATAAATTATTGCAATTTCTTTAACCATAAAGAATAACTAAATCCTCCAGGACAATGTCTCATCAATGCACTGAACTCACTATGTTATCCACCTAACATCCTCCACATGTTGTCACTGTAATTTCCCCCTCATGAATGAATTTATGCTTGCACTAATCTGAATGTTCGGGGGAAAATCAAACGCATTTTACTCGCAGTACTCAAGCTGAAGAAGTGGTTTTATTTATATATGTTTATATATAAATATATGCGGTGGCCCCTAGAGACAAAGCACGTACAAACTCCAAAACACATTTCTGTCACGGCTGGGAAGGCGAGCCGTGTGGTGTGGAGGAAGGAGGACCCAAGATGCAAGCAATGGATGAAAATGCTAGTGAAGTTTATTTACAAGGTGTAGTGGCAAACAAGCAGTGGGGGATGACAAATAACTGAAGACACCTAAACTGGGAGAACTAAAATAACAGCCCTGGGAGCATACGACAAAGGGCAGAGAGGCAGACGACGAGCAGGACACCGAGTAACACAGACTGACACGTAGGGCTGCCACGATTAGTCGACTAGTCACGATTATGTCGACTATTAAAATCGTCGACGACTAATTTAATAGTCGACGCATCGTTTGAAGCTTTGTAAGATCACAAAGGACGCAGGAATGAGTACCGGTAGTAGGATTTAAGAGTGTAATAACGGACTGAAACAGAAGATGGCAGCACTGCATGTACAAGGATGCCAGCTGCCGTTAAACCCCGAAGAAGAAGAAGCTGTGTCCCAGAATTCATAGCGCAGCCCAGCGCAGTTGTCAACAATGGCGGCAGCTAGTTAGTTTTAACTTTACTCTTATTATTCTTTCTGGGGCACAAAATAAACGTTTAACATATTTTCAGGCTTGAATGTAGCTGTGTAAACCTCAAATATCTGCTCAGTTTATCAAGACACCACATATTTTCAAAAGCGCTCCGACGTTTTCGGAGACGTCTGTTACCCACTAGCTCGTTAGCTAGGCGGGGGCAAGGCTAACTAGAGCCGTGAGAACACCGGACTCCCGGTGTCATGATCCTGGGTCTGTTGACCCAGCGTTTTGAGTTTTAGTTTATGTAAGCCCTTCAGGTTTCCTAAGTTCATTTGTTATCATGCCTAGGTGTTTCTAGTTCTTATTATTTCCCCCTCGTGTTTCCAACTATGTTAAATCTCCCCTGCTCTTCATGCGTTTCATGTCTGTGTCTTACGTTGTCAAGTTCGGGTTGTCATGTCTATGTCTCATTATGTTTCCTGTTTTATTGTGAAGAGGTCTGGTGTTTCTGTGTTCATCGTGTTCAGTTTTACTCTCCCACTGTGACGTCATTATGTTCATGTGTGCCAGCTGTTTCCCCATGTGTTCCCACTTCCCTCATCATCCTCCTGTGTGTATTTAGTCCGTGTGCTTTCAGTCATTTGTTGTCAGGTCGTCTGCTCATCCATGTCTCATCCCCAGGTACCCATGTCAGTTCACTATGGTTAAGCTTTTTCATGTTTTGTTATTAGTTCACCCAGTTTAGGTTATTGTTTAGTTTTCACCAATGCCCGATTATTTTTACCCTCATTGCTAGCCTCAATAAACGGCTTGTTTTGTTTATCCACACTACGTTTTGGTCTGCGTTTGAGTCCTCCTCTGCAACACATACGGTCTGCCCCAGCCAGACCGTGACACCCGGCAAATCGTTTTCAAACCCACCGCCGTCTTTCGCTAGTCAGGTTAAACATATATATAAGTCACTTAGATAACTTAAAAATGTTATTGTTTGGCTTTCTTTAGTATTTTATTTGTTCCTGAGTAAATCGGTTTGGCTGAGATTAAAGTTATAGTTTTTGCACAGCTAAAACTGTCAAGCAGACAGCTGATTGTCAGAAGTGTGAGACGCTGGAGAATATACTCCGGTGTCCTGTTATATTTTAGAAAGCAAGGAGTTTATTAAACTTCACCGAAACAATCTGCAAATTTCATTAAAAATTAATAAACTACCATCTTGTCTTTATTTTTAGTTAGCACAAACACTTCAAGCTGTAAGCTAATGATAGTTATGTAAGACCAGATGCTGCTGGTGCAATAAGCTGTACGCTGTACGTCCAATGGATGATGATCTGATTAGTCGACTAATCGCAAAAATAATCGGTGACTAGTCGACTATCAAAATAATCGTTTGTGGCAGCCCTACTGACACGGAGGAACACAGACGAACCGGAAACAGGCAGGAGAACACACAGGGCTTAAATACACACACCAGTAATCAGGGGATGAGAGACAGGAGGGCAACACGGCTGGGAGGAATCAGAGCTGACGGGACAGGGGAAACGTAAACTGAACACACTCACATCAGACAGAGACCTTCACAATAAAACAGGAAACTCAGACACGGGGAACCAAACAAGACACAGAACTAAACAGACAGCTTCACAAACAGACGGGGTGACACCATAGACCAGGGCTGCCCAATCCCAGTCCTCGAGAGCTACTATCCTGCAGCTTTTAGATGCATCCCTACTCCAACACAGCTGAATCAAATGGTTTGATTACCTCTTCAGCATGCCATCATGTTTGGCAAAGGCCTGATAACAAGCCATTCATTTGATTCAGGTGTGTGGGAAAAAGGATGCATCTAAAAGCTGCAGGACGGTAGCTCTCGAGGACCGGGATTGGGCACCCCTGCCATAGACAGACAGAGACACAGACGCAGACTCAAAGGCAGACCGAATATAACACATAGAACTCAAACAATAATAATCATCATCATCATAATAAACTAGAAAATGATAATAAACTAAAAGCGCTGGGTCACCGACCCAGGACCATGACAGTACCCCCCCCTCAAGGGCTGGCTCCAGACAGCCCAGCAGAAACACAAAAACTGACCAAAACAAAACAGAAAACGACCCAACCAGGGCGGGCGGACGGGGTCCAGGACGGAGGGACAGAGTCCAAAAAGGCCCAGATGGCCAAGTTCAGGGGGCCGACAGCGCAGGAGGCCAAAACAGTTCAGTTCCGGAGGCCAACCATGCGAATGGCAGCGGCAGTGGGGCAGGTCCGGAGGCCAGTCACGCAGTAGGCAGTGGCGTAGAAACAGTTCTGGGGGCCGACCGTGCGGACGGCAACGGTGGCGGCGAGGAAGCAGTTCTGGGGGCCGACCGTGCGGACGGCGGCGGCGAGGAAGCAGTTCTGGGGGCCGACCGTGCGGACGGCAACGGAGGCGGGAATGCGAGTCTGGAGGTCGGCCACGCGGAAGGCAGTGGCGGCGTGTAAGAGGTCATCCACGTGGAAGGCGGGGGCGGCAACAGAAGTCCGGAGGGCAGCCACGGTGGTGGTGATGCCCAACAAGCGGCCTGACAAATGATCGATGATGTTGAGGTGGCAGTTTGGGACCTGAAGGTGGCGTGATCCCTGCGGCACCAGGCGAGGCGGAGGCTGGACCAGACAAGGCAGAAGCTGAAGCGGAGGCTGGACCAGGCGAAGCTGAGGCGGAGGCTGGACCAGACAAGACAGAAGCTGAAGCAGAGGCTGGACCAGGCAACGCTGAGGCAGAGGCTGGACCAGGCGACGCTGAGGCTGGACCAGGCGACGCTGATGGTGCTGATGCTGGACCAGGCGACGGCGTGGGTGAAGCTGAAGCTGGACCAGGCGACGGCGAGGATGAAGACTCGGAGGCCGCAGCTGGCGAGGATGAAGACTCGGAGGTCGCAGCTGGCGAGGATGAAGACTCAGAGGCCGCAGCTGGCGGCGGCGTGGGAGCCGGAGACAGAGGCGCTACAGCAGGCGGCGGCATGGATGAAACTGCTGCTGCAAGCGTGGATGAGGCTGCTGGTGGAGCAGCCGGTGTCTGGACGGGCTCCTCGGGCCCCCCAGCTGACGAGGAAGGAGGCTGGACGGGCTCCTCAGGCCCTCCAGCGAGAACAGTCTCAGGACCAGTGGGCACAGGGGCCCCTGGAACACACAGGACAAAACCAGCAGGTGCGGGGACCTCTGGCAGGAACAGATCAGAACCAGCAGGCGCACGGGCCTCTGGCTGGGATAGAACAGAACCAGCAGGCGCACGGGCCTCTGGCAGGAACAGATCAGAACCAGCAGGCGCGGTGGCCTCTAGCAAACACATAGCAGACTGCAGCTGCGCAGAGCATTGACCCTGCTCAGGCAGCGACAGCCGGGTGCAGTCCTCAGCTGGCTTCTTAACCTCCAGGGGTCCAGAGTCTGCTGGGGGCTGAAACCCAGCCTCTGGGGAGGCCCTGGAGTGCATCTCAGTCTCAGAACTGGCCCGCTCTTGAGGAAAGTTTGCAGGATTGTTTGGTTTGTCTCTCTGCCTGGAACAAATGGGTGAACAATAGTTTCTTTCTGATTGAATTGGCCTAGCTGGTTGTACAGGAGGAGTTGGTGAAGATGATGGCTGAACAGGTGGCTGAGCTGAGGGCGACTGAAGTAAAGGTTGAGACAATAATGGTGGGGAAGTTGGAGACTGAACGGAGGATAAGGCTAATGATTCTTCTGCCAACTGGGCTACTGACTGGGCTATGGATTGTAACATGGTTTGTAATAAGTCTGGCTGTGACTGTAATGGAGCTCTGGATTGTGAGGCTGAATGTGGTGGAGGTGGCGACTGGGCTTCTGGCCGGGCGGCTAACTGGGCTTCTGGCCGGGCGGCTAACTGAGCTTGAGGCGATAAACAGTCTTTGTCCTGTGCCGTACAGAACATTACCCCTGAGTAGACGGTCCCACAGTTCAGACCAACAATACTGTCCTGTCCACTCACCACAGCTGGCCGCTCGGAAATCCCCAGGTCCGACTGTGGCGAGGAGCGTCGGCAGCGTGAGCGCCGTTTCCCCCTTGAAGGCTGGGTTGACGGGCCGGGCAGAACATCCTCTGTCGGACCGGGCAGTGAAGCATGAGTTGCAGGGTGGGTGGTAGCAGCCGGGGGGTGAAGACGGAGCTCGTTCAGAATGAAATTCTGTGCGAGCGGGTGAAGTGAGCTGAGCAGCCAGGGGAGACCAGAAACCAAGCGCTGTAGCCGATTAGCCACGGCTTGGCGGAATTCTCTCCCCACGTGCTACAGCCAAACGTTAATTAATTGGTCCACAGAGTAAACAATATCCTCCCGGAGCTCCTTGGGCGGGTTGAATGCTGCTGGGTCCATAGTGGCCGGTTCGTACTGTCACGGCTGGGAAGGCGAGCCATGTGCTGTGGAGGAAGGAGGACCCAAGATGCAAGCAATGGATGAAAATGCTAGTGAAGTTTATTTACAAGGTGTAGTGGCAAACAAGCAGTGGGGGATGACAAATAACTGAAGACACCTAAACTGGGAGAACTAAAATAACAGCCCTGGGAGCATACGACAAAGGGCAGAGAGGCAGACGACGAGCAGGACACCGAGTAACACAGACTGACACCGAGTAACAGGCAGGAGAACACACAGGGCTTAAATACACACACCAGTAATCAGGGGATGAGAGACAGGAGGGCAACACAGCTGGGATGAATCAGAGCTGACGGGACAGGGGAAATGTAAACTGAACATACTCACATCAGACAGAGACCTTCACAATAAAACTGGAAACTCAAACACGGGGAACCAAACAAGACACAAAACTAAACAGACAGCTTCACAAACAGACGGGGTGACACGATAGACAGACAGAGACACAGACGCAGACTCAAAGGCAGAGCGAATATAACACATAGAACTCAAACAATAATAATCATCATCATCATAATAAACTAGAAAATGATAATAAACTAAAAGCGCTGGGTCACCGACCCAGGACCATGACAATTTCTAGCTTTAACTGAACTTCCAAAACAGAGCTACCTAGATCACTTAAATTACACAATTGAAAGCATGTGTGTATTGTTTGTGTATTTATACACAAGCACTCATATATATTCAAAAAAAATTTTAAAAAAAGGTTCATTTACCTGTTACTACCAAACACCAAATCCGGTTGTTGGTACTTGCTGGCTTGTGTAGCCAGTAGGTAACAAAAGCTCAACACTGCGCCCTAGCATCCTGGAGCACTTCTGTTGTGTTTTGTATGTGTTTTGAGTTTTTATGTGCTTCTGGGTTTTTACGTGTTTTGGAGTTTTTACGTGTTTTCCAGTTTTTACGTGTTTTGGAGTTTTTACGTGTTTTGGAGTTTTTACGTGCTTTGTCTCTAGGGGCCACCGTAAATATACTTTTATTTATTCACTCCACATAAAATGTAATAAATAAATCATATAATACAACAACCAACTATTCACATTCAACTTTTAACTAGGGATGGGTATCGTTTAGGTTTTATCCGATACCGGTGCCAAACCGGTACTTTTGAAGCCGGTGCTCAAAGAATGGCGAACACAAACTTTGTCCAAAAACCTCTCATGTTTAGCAGGTTTTTTGTAAAAAGATAACAATGTTAGCCTTTTCTACAGCTACAGGGCATATCACTCTTGGCTGGAAGCAGTGCTTAAACAATGGGAAAAAAAACAAACTTTGTCCAAAAACCTCTCATGTTTAGCTGTTTTCCACTTTTTCTTTGGTCATTTTAGCCTTTTTGGCCAGGGTGAAGGGAGTGTTACGTTTCGGTGTGTCAGTGTTTTGTTTTTGCATGACTTATGTATTTTCCTGCTTTACTTTGAAAGTCTGTGTTATCTTAGTGTGTTCAGTTTACATTTTCCCTGTCTCGTCAGTTCTAATTTGCCCCAGCTGTGTTTCCCTCCTGTGGTCCATTTCCTGATTGCTCCCTCTATGTATTTAAACCCTGTGTTTCAGTGTGTCATGGTCGCGATCTCCCCCGTGTTGTAAATAGTTTGGTGTTTTGTTGTAAATAAATAGTCTGTTGTAAATAGTTGTGAATGGGTTTGTTAATACTTTCGTCATGGGATATTTTCGTTTTGGGATTTTGGTGGAGAGCCTTCGTGGTTTTATTTTCCTTATCTTTGTTTTTCTACGTTGCACCCCGGTTGCCTAGGCCGGGGTGTAACATATGGGGGCTCGTCCTTAGTGGGTTTTTTTGTCGTGTGTTTTTTCCTTATTTTTATTTTCCTGCGTTGCACGCCAGTTGCTTAGGCTAGGGTGTAACATATGGGGGCTCGTCCGGGATGGGTTTTTTTGTCGTGTGTTTTTTCCTTATTTTTATTTTCCTGCGTTGCACGCCAGTTGCTTAGGCTAGGGTGTAACATATGGGGGCTCGTCCGGGATCGCTGGAGGGTCCGAAGGAGGGACAGCTTCGGCCTTCTGTCTTCGCTGGAGGGTCCGAGGACCGCTTCAGTCTCCGTCTGTCTTCGCTGGAGGATCCGAGGGACCGCTCCAGCCTTCATCCGCCTTCGCTGGAGGATCCGAGGGACCGCTCCAGCCTTCTGCAGCTGGTGGGCTGCGTGTCCGTGTGTGCAGCTGGTGGGCTGCGTGTCCGTGTGTGCAGCTGGTGGGCTGCGTGTCCATGTGTGCAGCTAGTGAGCTGCTCATCCGCCTTCGCTGGAGCGTCCGAGGGACCGCTCCAGCCTTCATCCGCCTCTGCTGGAGGGTCCGGGGGACCGCACCAGCCTTCGTCGTCTGCTGGAGGGTCCGTGGGACCGCTCCAGTCTCCATCAGCTTCGTCTGCCTTCATCCGCCTTCGCTGGGGGGAGGGTCCGTGGGACCGCCCCAGCCTTTGTCGTCGCTGGAGGGTCCGTGGGACCGCTCCAGCCTTCATCCGCCTTCGCTGGAGGGTCCGAGGGACCGCCCCAGCCTTCGTCGTCTGCTGGAGGGTCAATGGGACCGCTCCAGCCTCCATCAGCTTCGTCTGCCTTCGTTTCAGCCTTCGTTTGTCTGAATCAAACTTTTCACTTGGGGTTACATGTTTGATTTTTGGGTAGGGGGAAATGTTACGTTTCGGTGTGTCAGTGTTTTGTTTTTGCATGACTTATGTATTTTCCTGCTTTACTTTGAAAGTCTGTGTTATCTTAGTGTGTTCAGTTTACATTTTCCCTGTCTCGTCAGTTCTAATTTGCCCCAGCTGTGTTTCCCTCCTGTGGTCCATTTCCTGATTGCTCCCTCTATGTATTTAAACCCTGTGTTTCAGTGTGTCATGGTCGCGATCTCCCCCGTGTTGTAAATAGTTTGGTGTTTTGTTGTAAATAAATAGTCTGTTGTAAATAGTTGTGAATGGGTTTGTTAATACTTTCGTCATGGGATATTTTCGTTTTGGGATTTTGGTGGAGAGCCTTCGTGGTTTTATTTTCCTTATCTTTGTTTTTCTACGTTGCACCCCGGTTGCCTAGGCCGGGGTGTAACATATGGGGGCTCGTCCTTAGTGGGGTTTTTTGTCGTGTGTTTTTTCCTTATTTTTATTTTCCTGCGTTGCACGCCAGTTGCTTAGGCTAGGGTGTAACAGGAGTATCTGCCATCAAACAAGAAGACAGCCGCATGTAGCTATGATGATGTTTGCTAGTTCACCTTACATGCATTAATGTAATAACGTGGTTAGCCTACTCAACGTAAATTACACACGAACAACATTAAGCTACTCACCCAGAGAAGAACAGCTGCTGCTGCATCATCATCCTCATCATTTCTGCTACACTGGCAGGGCTAGGGGCCAGGACTCTCCTCTTCGGGTTCTTGGGGGATGTTGCTAACTCCGGGTCCGATAACAGGCAGCACAACCGCACTCGGTGTGAGGTCTTGCAGCAAACGCTATGTGTCGCCAGGTGTTTCATCAGATTTGAGGAGTTACCTCCTTTGCACAGTATCACAGTATCAGCTTAAAGCACTTGTTGCAGGCTGCTGAGTTTGCATCTTTTGCTGTGAAGTATAGCCAGACCGCTTCGCCTTGGGCATTTTTAATCTGTAGCTCTGCTCTAAAAGAACGTACGTACCTGGGCCCGCCTACTATCTTTGGAAAGGTAAAATGATTGGCTAGAATCCAAAGTGTATGTCTCAGGAAAAAAAAAGCATTGAAATAAAGCACCAAAATATGCGCTGCTTTTCGTCTGGTTACTACCGTTTATGTCATAATGGCACCAGATACTGGTACCCATCCCTACTTTTAACTATTTAAATTTTCAGCTTTTTCCTTTTAAACAAATTTAAAGTGAAACAACACAAAACACTGCAAACCACAACACAATTAAATATAAATTACAATATGAAAACAAAAAGAAGATGCATATTCTCTGTCATATGGACCTGCATGAATAAACTTTCTGAATCCTTTATCATCTGCAACTGAAAATAGTTGTGGATGATTACTATACCTTTCTAATGTGGCGTTGTTGTCCCTCGCTCTCGTTCTCTCTCTCTCCCTCCCGCTCTGTTCCTGTGCTACTGAGTGTAACTACCACCCCTCCCCCCCTCTTCCTAGCGTAAAGCACATGGCTCGCGTGCGGAGTGACGCGGAAAAAAAGTGCGAGAGAGAGAGGGTGAGAGAAAGAAAAAAAAACAACCCCACGGCTCGTGTCGTTCACGTCAAAGATCCGGCTCTAAGAGCCATTTCGCGACCGACACATCACTAATACAGTCCATTCTCTTTTGAGCTACTTTTAAGCATCTTGTAATCGTCGTTCCAACACAGTGTGTTTGTTTTGATTCGTAGACCTCGAAAATGGTGCTGCACCCCGACAATGCATTGCGGCGTGACGTCAACTCCAAAGCCCTATACTGTGATCGTTAGTGACCTTTTTATTGTGATGTTTTAGGCCTATCCGGTTGTTCAGTGATGACGCGAAGAATCCTACTTCCGGGTCTAAAGTAGTCTGCGTTTAATATGGCTTTTGTGTTGTTAACATGTTTAATGTTTTGTATTTTCTTCTATTTGATCTCAAAAAGCCCCTAAAACAGTCAGTGATCCCTGTTGACCTCCCTCAGCTTTTATTACCACTAATCATTTATTTAAGCTCAGTTTTTAAAACCTTAGGATGTAACTACAGCCCAGCCCATGCAGCAGTATATGAATGACTAACCTCGTATTGTGGATGGATTATCTCAGTTGTTCTCCTGGCTGAAGTTTGGTCCTTTTACAGCATCCTGCCATGCGATTACATTTGTTCCTGACCACTGAGAACACTCACGTGGAACACTCGAGTGGAAAAAAAGTTCGCTTGTTTATATTATGCTAACATAGCTGTGTCGCTAGCGGTCACATAGCACATCATTATATACCAGCTAGCCAAACTTCAGTAACCCTACAAACGTCACTGCTGTTTAGTTTTCTGTCTTCATTTATGCTGGAAGTGATAACAGAGCTGTACGTTTTAATTTGTTTCCAAAACCCCGCAGTCAGGACATGCTATATTGTATTTAGATAGAAGCTAGCGAGCTAACTCCCTGCTAACTTCTAACTCCGTTAAATGTCATAAATTCCGTTTTCATGGATGCCTGGATGTTAAACTCAATTGTTACACCTGGTAGAGCAGAACGCTGATCATTTTATTAAAGATGAAAGACTTTAGACAGTTTTTCAACTCTCAGTAATGCCATAGTGATCGTTTGATATATGAACCTGCAGCGGAGTTTAGACCCAGACACGGCTAGTAACGTCAGACTGAACAATCGGATTGCAAACCCTTTGTGTTTTCTTTTAAAATAATAAACTGTAACGTATCTGGCTGATATTGACCCTCTTGTCCCGTTTATTCTGGGCTTGTTCCTGCAAGAGCTTTGGGCCTGAAAGTTTGCACGAGTAGTATAGAGGCAGTTACTCGGTGGCTTTTACTCACTACACCAGGGGTGGGCAATTCCAGGCCTCGAGGGCCGGTGTCTCCGCAGGTTTTAGATGTGTCCTTGATCCAACACAGCTGATTTAAATGGCTAAATTAGCTCCTCAACATGTCCTGAAGTTCTCCGGAGGCATGTTAACGAACTAATCATGTGATTCAAGTGTGTTGACCCAAGGTGACATCTAAAACCTGCAGGACACCGGCCCTCGGGGCCTGGAATTGCCCACCACTGCACTACACAGAGATACACATGTTAATGTGATCTCTGGTCTCCCACTCAGAGACACAGGTCTCTGAGTGTCCAGCATTCAGACAGCTACCTACTGTTAATAAGGCCTCTGCAATGTTCTGGAGACAGTTAAACTTGTCAGGTAGTGACGTCCAGCAGCTGAAAATGAAAGCTCCATGAACATGCACAGCTGTGGATTCCAGCTGCGTTCGTAGTTCTGCAAACTTTGAGTCGAGGTTGTCAGTTCAATCAGCTGCATTTCGATGTCCTGAAAATCCCAAAAACACATTGTGAATTCTGTCTTGAGTCTGCGGATGTATCTGTGTATTTCCGCGGTGCTGATGCTGCGCTGAGTGGAAAGCTCCTGAAGCATTTGAAGTGTCGGAATGTGGAAAGCTAACAACGTCCCTCTCACCAGTAGCTAAGTTATTTTTAGCCAATTAGAAGTTGAATCTGGTAGTTGGGGTTGTTAGCTAAGATACTGTCATTAAGAAGCGGCACAACTAATGTGTCTATGTGAGCTAATTTGCGATGTGCACCGCTGGCGTGGCCATTTTTTTTTTTTAATGCACCTAATTCACTGCGTGTCGTGCACAGGGCTGGACTGGGACAAAAAATCGGCCCAGGCATTTTGACTACAGACCAACCCACCAGGTATTATAGGAAAACCATAAAGCCTTTGAATGAAAACAAACGCTGTGGTGACAGTGATGTACGCTGTCTTGTTGGTATATGTATGATTTCTATACATGTTACATCAGATAAAAACTTTGGTTGTAAGATTCAGATAATTATTTAATAACAGCCAGACATTTTAAATGAGAATAAGAAAGAAAAATATTTCTTTGTGCCCCCCTTTCCCTGTTAATGCCCTACCTGGCCCCCTGGCAAAACTTTGCTAGACCCGCCCCCGCACAGTTACCAGCTGTCAGCTACTTAGAAAAGGATCCTGGTGTTATTTGTCTCTCAGAAACAGTTCATAACTTCAACTCATTCATGTCACATAAAGGTAAACCTGTTTCTCCATCACCTGTTCAGCTCTGATGATTCAGTAAGGACATCTCCTGGTTTCATCTTCATGTTTCCCTCTCACCACATATCCAAATCGACATCATGACCAGCAGCTTTACAGCTGTGGCTCCAGCAAACATCAGCTGATACTAGAAATTAATATTAAATAAATTCTAACAACAGCTGATCAAGCTTAAACGTGCTGCTGTTGTTTAGCGCGACATCCTGCGGTTTCCTGTTTCTGGCGCAAAGTGGGAGATAAACAAACGAGAGAGACAGAACTTGTGACAGAAAAGCCGATCAGCTGATCATTGATCAGTTTTATGATTGAAGTAGCAACAGGAGAGGGAGGGGGAGAGAATGAGAGAAGAAGAAGCAGCTGCAGCATAAAGACACAGAATAAATCCAGCTTTGTGTCTTCTTCCATTCTAGCTGAAGTACGGGACAAACTGTGCTCCTTTTCAGCTCAATACGAAACCCGTAATATTTTCTCTGAGTACGGGACGATTCTGTCTTTTTACGGGACGGTTGGCAACTCTACTAACTAACCTTATGAATGCCTCGGGCCTCTCCTCCTCCTGCCTCCCCTTTCCCTCATCCACCTGCTGGCCTCTGTGGAAGCTCCGCCATAGCCACCACAAAACAACTGAGTTATTTTTACACAACGGCCAGCATCTGGCCAATCAACCACCTTTCATTGTTTATACCATTACAAAAAAATAAAATAAAATAAAATTCATCGGCCCATAAAAACAAAAAATCACCATCGGCCCACGGGGTAAATGCCTGATGGCCAGTCCAGCTGTGGTCGTGCCATCAGTTAACCCTTCGCGTGCCAGCTGTGGCACGCGTGCCTAGGGTTGCCGACCCCGGCTCTATAGGAACTCTGTGTTAAAGGGTCAATGCACCAAATTGGGTTTTGATAACAGTTTATTTCTCATGCAATGAAAGACACAAACTGCTCAGAGGGATTACTACTGAGCACAAGTTAAATGAGCTCATAGCACTACATTGGCTTTATCAGCCCTGCAAAAACAGATCAGTCTTAGATTCTCTTAAATAAGTAGAATCTGAAACTGAAGGGTTTTAGATTAAATCTGATTCCTAAATCAAGAAGTAAAGCTTAAAGAATAGCCTAGGTTTGTAATTTGGAACAAAGTTGCGTTAAGTGTGACCTTCTTAGCTGCAAACCTAGAACTGGTCTAGTAGCTGTCTTACTGTAACATAAGTGCTGCAAAAGGGATTTATCTCTCTCTCTCTGTCGATCTCTCAGTCCCTCTGTCTAAAATATTCATTTTACGGTATTTTCTCTATATATGATGTAGGTTTGGATTTTCCCTCCTAAATCGTGATGCTCTGGAAGTCTCTGTCAGTCGACCTGCCTGTATGTATGTTTTTCTATGTGTTTTGTTTTGTCTCCCCTCCCAGTCCCCTGCTTCCTCCTTTAAGTGTGTGTGTGTGTGTGTGTGTGTGTCTGCCAGTTTATGGGCGTCATCAGGCCAAAAGGTGTTTCCCGTGTTGAAGCTGCCACACCTGTCTTCCGTCTAGATTGGCCACTACTTAACTGTTTGACTGAGCTTCAGTCAACGCTGGATCGTTGAGTTACCAAGTAAGTGAAATCCCTTAACATAAATAATAAACACTTTGATTGAGAAATTGCATTTTGTGTTTACTTTTGTTATCTTTGTCTAATATTTAAATTTGTTTAATGATCTGAAACACTTTTTCATACCACTGTATGTACGCAGAAGTTCTGTTCAAAAACTATGAACAGACTCATTCCAACAATGTGAACCAAGCTGTCACTGCAACTGTACTAATGCCCAGTTTGTAACAACAGACATGATGCCTCATACTACAAAACAACCCCAAGAGATGCAGTTAAAAAAAGGGGGGTTAAGAAAAGCCACACACATATCGACCAGTTGGGCAAACTTGTCAACACTGTTCTTCAGAGGATAAAGTGCTGGTCCCTTATTACACCACAAGACTTCAACACAATGTTGCAGACGTGTGCCACCCAGGAAACACAAGAGCCTTAAGGCCATTTTCAGAACTTTTTTTTTATTTTTATTTTCAAAACTTACATTTAACTACTGATTTTATCTACTGTTCTGGTTTTATCTGTTTTGATTTTATATACTGTTTTGTTTGTTTGTTTGTTTGTTTGTTTGTTAATTAGTTAGTTAGTTTATTTGCTTGTTTTATTCAATTTTAAATCATGCTTTTTATTTGTTCTTGTTTCTAATGTCTCTGTAAAGCACTTTGAATCACCTTGTTGTTGAATTGTGCTATACAAATAAACTTGCCTTGCCTTGCCTTGCCTTTATTGTAATTCTAAGAATCATTTGGCACATGGTATTTTGGAAATGTAATTAATGATCAAATGGTAACTACAACCACGTTTGTTGTCACGTCACAGTCTTATAACTGTATTTTCCTGCTCCTTCACTGCTGTAACCCTGCAAATGCAGCTCGTCTGTGAAGCACTTTGATGTACCTGAGTCTTTTAAATGTGCTATAGAAAGAAAATTGAAACTGAAACAACAACAGCAATAATAATAATAATGGTACTAAGACTGATTATAGTTACTATTGATGATTACTATTAGTATTAAGAGTTTCACTTTCTTCACTTCACCTTGAGGTAAACTTGTTTATTTGCAAAGAGAAGTAGAGGCATGGCAGTATCTGGATGATTCAGATTCACTAACAAACACACAGTGGTAAGAACTACATTTGTACAGGTTTTCTGTATTTTTGTGTGTGCACTTGTTTTTTTTTTTTTTTTTGCACTAGATAAGAATGTTTCTATACACATACTGAGTGCGGCCCAATGTTTTTCATAGGAAAATTGTATCTACTTAGTCCTTCCTGTATGTCCCTTACATTGCTACACTGATATCAATGCACAATTTTAAAGGTTTAACCAGCCAAAAGGAAACGGTCAGGGCTGCAGGGAAATCAGATGTCAAGAGGGAATGTTAACTTCACCTTGGAAGATGAGGGACAATTCAAACTTTTTATATTTTGTGTTTACTGGTTCTTGGAACATTCAGAGAATACTCTGACCATGACAAATACCAGAGTTTGAGGTCTTTTATACTTTATATTCACACACTGATGTCCATGCTGTGAATTTTAATGCAGCAGTTTTAGCTCATCCTGTTGAAAGACTAAGCTCCTGCCATGGTAAAGGTTCTGTTGTCCAGATGTCCACAGTTCACAAAAAATCACTACTTCACCTAGAGTATCAGTCACATTTTAATCAAACTTGCACAAACTGATCACCTAATGACTCTTCACCCAAACCACGCTCAAAGCCAAGTTCACGTTTATTTATTTACAAGCAGTATTATGTGAACTGTGATGGATTGTGATGTTTCTCACATGAGTAAGATGGACCATGTTCATGTCTAACTGTCATGTCCATGTAACAAACTTTATGCATGAAATGAATACTTAAATCTGTTTTATTTTAATTTTTTAAAATAAAACCTGAAGCATAAATGACTGAAAATAAATTTAAATTAATGTACAAATTTAAATGTAAGATCTGAGATCAATCTTACAGGAGTGCTGACATAGATGTTGGAAGGCTTAAAGAATTACTTAAGATAAACAAAATGTCCCCAGAACCCATTTGTTGACTTTACGTAAAATTCTAAGTCAGTCCTCTACATCAGGTTTGTATGTTGAAACGAGTAATATTTGACAGTGCGTGCTTTATGGATGTGTGGTGTGAATATGAGTGATCAGTAAGATTAGAAAAGTACGATTATAAATGCCAGTCCAGACGTTCATCGACTGAAAACATCTGCCGCTCAGTGAAATGTAAAAAAGCGCGAGTGGGGTCTGCTGAGCAGCTACAGTCTCATATGAGACCAGAATGGGAGCAGCTGCTGTCCTCAGTATGCACACATTTACGGACTGTTGTTAAAAGACACCGCACAGCGGGACTCACGGCCCTGTCCCAACGCTATTCAGACATGTTACTGCAGACTGAATGTATGTGTGTGTTTCTGCTCACTGTAGGACCGCACCCAACGCTAACGTTTTACCGTTCTGCGCATGCGTCATGACGCCATTTCCGGGTGCGACATGTAATATATATAGGTTGGTGTAGCGCTGCAGAGAGTGGGTAGAATATACAAAACCAATGATTCCCATATGTCCAGTAGTATCCTTCACCTATGGTAAGTATCGACCAAATGTGAATTTATATTAAGGACAACTTTAAAAATGTTGATGTGTCTGCAGGCGTAAGAAAGGCAATAAAACCGTGAATAAATAGTTGTTGGACCGCTGCTAACGGTTAGCTTATCCTGTGTGTGTCCTCCGCAGTGCCTGGCCGGCTTGGTGAAGATGCCAAAATGGCTACCGGCAATTACTTTGGATTTACCCACGGCGCTGCCGCTCAGTACAGGTAGGGGGATGCGGGATACGTGGCTGGTTGGGTTCCTGTGTGCTGCATAATGCTTCTGTGGTCGAACGATGGCTTGTTTATATGCTGTACGTACATATTAATATTAAGGCTTGCTACTGCCCACTGATCCCGTTGTTCGCATTGGGGGAGGGGGGCTGTTGTTCCCGGTGCTACGGTTGGACCTTCTCCACAGTTCCGACGGAAAACTACGGAAATAAACGTGAAGCACTGCCGATCCACTCCAGACCGAGGCCGAACACATGGGAGCCTCCATGGGGGTCGGGCATCCAAATACGGGACAGCCCCCTTATGTGTGACATTATTAGACTTTATTATAAGGACCAACTGAAATAGTTATTTGGTAGGAAAATATAACCTGCCTTTCACTGCACGGCTGAACACTCGTTATCCCAAAACATGCATCTCATGGGAGAGTGCAGGATTATTATAATAATTATTACTATGATGATGTTGTTGCTGAGCAGCACCTGCTCTCACAGGTGAGTGTGTGTGCTGGGATGCGGTCGGTGTCAGAGCAAAGGGAACAGGGCTCGGTCCAAATTCAGCTGCAGTCAAAAACCTTTTTAAAAAAGCTTTACGGCCTAAATGTGCCGTTTCAGTGCTCACCCCGAGCATAATGGTATGCATTCAATCACTAAGTCAGGCCTCTGAAGCACGAGCAAGCCACCTGCTAGTTTTGTATGAATTTAATCTGTTATTTTAACAAAAGGGGGGGGGGGGGGTTGCATACCAACAGCCTCGGCCCTGTTCTAGCCAAGTGTTCATGCACTTTTCTTTTACTTTTCTTCAAACATAAACCAAAGGAGCACCGCTTACTCTCCAAATGTCCCCGTGAAATTTCAGCACTTTGGAAAAGTTGAAAGTTTCCAAACTGCTAAAATGTCCCCGTGACTGTAAATGGTTTCTTTGATTTTACATTGTATTGTAGGCTTCGGGCATAATTATTCTACCTTTGACATTTTAATTTTGTACACAAGATTTATGGTGAAATGGTGGTAGAGCAGCTGCTGTGGTGGAAGCCATGGTCAGCAACATGACGTCAGCTGTTTGTCTAATTTATTTTTTTATTTCTGAACAAAAAAAGGTGGGAGCTTTGGATCCAAACTAACACGTTAAAGTGTGCGAAGTAGTGAGACTGTTGTAATATGGGGTAAACAGATATTCAGGCCCCGAAATGAACTATATCACTGATGTTTTACATTGTCCTCAGATTGGATTGTGTTGCTCTCCTTGAGTATGACAAAGATTGTGTTGGTGTCACCGTATAAACACTTAAATCACTTAGGCATTTGAAGCACCAGTGGAAAGAAGGTTAGAGACCACCTTTCACCTTGAACCAACACCTGGTTGTCATAAGGTGACAGGTGTAGTACTCTAACACAGACAGGGAAACACTCAGTAACACCAACCATGGTTAGTTAACCTAAGAAGCATGTGTTATGTGGCTGGAAGCTGGAGCGAGCACACAGGCAGAACAAACTCCAAATGATGATGCATGCCAACGCAGACCCAGCTGACTCAGGCAGCAGCGCTAACCACTGTGCTTAAAAATGTCTTGTTTCAAATCAAACTGGACTCTGAATCCTGTCAGTATCCTGGTTTGTGTGCTGAATCCACATCAACAATGTTTTTACATGACAAAGGATTCTTGGAAACTTATACAGTAACCCTATTTGTTGGCCCCGTCTCCATTTCCTTTCACTCTCATCACGTCTTATTGATCTGCGTTGGCGCCTTTAGTCCTTGTGATGGCTTTCTCTCTCAGCACGCTCTGCTCTTTACCCGTCCTGGATGATCATGACCATCAAGTCACTATATTTCAGGATTTAGTTTTAGGATTGTTTTGTTAACTCCACATTAATAAAATGGAGTAACACAGTACACTCATCTTTAGGCACAGCTTGCATGTTGCAGGTTGGACCAATTTTGCCTTCTGAACTCCCTCAGGTCTGCGCAGCCTAGTTTCAGCAAGGTGCTGAGAACATTCCTGAGGTTTTGGGAAAAATCTGAGGAATGTTCAGATTCCTGAGAACATCTGAACTTAAATGAAGAGGATCAACCTACAGAGGGGTGGATTTAAAGACGATCTTAAAGTCAAAGTGAAATAATGATGTGACGGCCTAGTTCATTTCCCCGGAGATTCATTGCAGCAACTTAGGATGATACTCAGTAGTTGTAATGCTGTGTTTTGCTTACAGGGGGACATGTGACTGTTGGCTGTTCTTCTTTGTATTATGGCAGGGTCTTTACCTTACAGCAGGGGTGTCCAACTCCCGGCCTGGAGGGCCGGTGTCCTGCAGGTTTTAGATCTCACCCTGGGTCAACACACCTGACTCACATGATTCGTTCATTACCAGGCCTCTGGAGAACTTCAGGACATGTTGGGGAGGTCATTTAGCCGTTTAAATCAGCTGTGTTGGATTAAGGACGCATCTAAAACCTGCAGGACACCGGCCCTCGAGGCCTGGAGCTGGACACCCCTGCTTTACAGCACAAAGCACCTTGAGACAACTGCTGTTGTGATTTGATGTTATATAAATACAATTGAATTTATCAGGAGGAGAAGTGCTTTATTACAAATTAGTCCACAAAGTAAACCTGATATGTGTTACAGCTGACCTGTACAGAAGAGCATGCAGTTGCACCATAATTGTCATGCACATTTAAATAAATCAACAAAAAGTCTTTATATGCCAAATAATTCAAGGTATGTATTAACAGTAGTCTATACTGCACGATTCAGATGATAATTTAAGGGACCCCTGAGTCCCATTAGTGGGAGGATTTTAAAAAAAGACAATTTTTAAATGTAATCATGGTGGCATAATCTCAGCAGGGTCAAAAGAATCTCCATACATGCTTTGGTAGTTAGTACAGCTGTAAAGTCTTGATGCATCCTCAGTCATCCAGGTAAGAAATCCCCAGAATCTGTTCATCTGGAC
Source organism: Copadichromis virginalis (assembly GCF_057382275.1). NCBI lineage: Eukaryota > Metazoa > Chordata > Actinopteri > Cichliformes > Cichlidae > Copadichromis > Copadichromis virginalis. Next base: position 1,134,720 of record NC_140629.1, on the reverse strand, counting down.
GTTTCAGTGGGAGAAACCTTCCATCATCATCAGCTGACTTCTACAGTCTCAGCTGACTGCAGGTGTCCAGCCTTATAAACAGGACATTCGCACAATGACTGAAACTGGCACCACTGGGGAAACAGTGGGCTGTGAGACCAGTTTGTTGATCATTAATATGCAATTTGTCATGGCAGTTTGGGGAAAGCTGTACAGTTTTGGAGACACTGGAGTCTGAAAAAGATCTTATAACATGTGCCAAGGCATTTCTCAGTTAGACTGTCGAGATAACCTTCATGTTTCCCTTTGTGTCTCCCAGCCAGCAGCCAGCAGCCGGGGTAGCATACACCCATCCAACCACAGTGGCCAGTTACACAGTTCATCAAGCACCAGTGGCAGCACACACTGTGGCAGCAGCTTACGCCCCTGCTGCAGCCACAGTTGCAGTAGCTAGGCCTGCGCCTGTTGCCGTGGCAGCTGCTGCCACTGCTGCCGCTTACGGAGGATACCAGCCGACTCACGCGGCCACAGATTATGGCTACCCTCAACGGCAGCCTGAAGTCCCTCCGCCACCCCCACCAGTCACCTCACAGAACTACCAGGTACCACAACATTTTTCTGTAGACTCACAGATTCCAGAACATTCTTTGGAGTCTCTTTGAATGAGGAATATGGGGAGAGATGTGCTGCCTTCATTATATTTGTGGGAGCTCACGTGCCATAAATGCATTTGCAGAATTCCATTAACTAGTTTCTAATTGGACACTATCAGCAGGAATTAAATGAATTACACACAAGTTAATACATTCTCTCCATAAATGCTTTAAATCAGTCAAATTAAATGCAATGACTCTCAAAAGCTTAATGATGGCGTTTCAAAATGAGGACGGGAGAAACTCGATTGAGTTACCGGACATGATTGGTTAGTTGGCAAGCAAGTGGGTCTGCTGCCAGGAAGCTGCTGTGGATCCTTAGCTTGGGGATCTTCCTACATATCCTCACCACAGTACTTGACTCTGCCTGTGAGGGAACTGTGTCGAACGTGGCAATCCTCTGCCTGTGCACCAGCAGTGTGGAGACCTGGAAGCAACCAGCAGGTACCTGAACCTTTTCTGATGACAACTACTTAGCATCTGAAATGGAATAGATAGATTTAATGAAACTGTACAATTTAAACAGTCCAGTCGCTTTGCTTGACTAGTAAGTGTTCAAACCTAGTATGGGCACCAGTTGGTCAGCAATAGTTGGCAGATCGGACTGGGCCAAGAAATGGTTTTAGATTTGGTGTAGCAGGCATGTGTGACATGTTTAAGTTACTTCACAGCACATGGCAGCACATTTATTTTTAGTTTAACAGCCTACAGACAGCTGTCATGTTACACTGCTGTCTGTAGGCGGCATGTATTCAAACCTAGCACCACTGAGGAAATCGATTCAGCAGTTAATGAATGGATATCACATTATTCATGCTAAAATCAATTTGAATAAGGAAATGGTTGTTTTTGTTTTAAACCTACCCTTATTGAGGCGCTGTTTAAGTGTACTATCAGGAGGATGTGTAAAATATAGAAGCTGTCTAAGAAATAATAAATGCTATATATTGGTGGGGGAAGAAGGTAAATTGACTGATTTCCACCTTTGACATGTTTGTATTAATATTTCTTCTTCTTTCAGCAGTAGGGCTCCAGAAACCGGACTTGAGCTGCATTCGTTCTTTCTGGACCTTAAACCTCTGCGGTTCTGTACAAAATCTAATAGTAATGACAATAAAGTTTAACAAAATGAAGTGTTGTGGTTATTGTCACAGTTTTTGCTCTTACTGTGAATGTAGTCTATAAGAATAATGCAAAGTTAAAATGTAATTTTCTGTTTATTAATAATTAATTACTGCTTATAGCGATCAAAGATGTGTGGGTATCGTATACAGAAATATTTTAAAAGTATGTGGAAGGAGATTAAAAACCAAATACAATGTTGACATCAAAAAGCTCAAACTCAAGCTTTTAACTGTGTAACGTCTTCAAACATTATAGCTAAAATCACGGGCCGTTGTTATCAATTATCTAGTGAACATTTAGAGATCTTGTTAATTTGCCATTGAGGCAAGAGTATATATCTTACTTTATTCAAATGTATCAACATTGCCTTGTTCAGTTTTAAAATGTTATAAAGTTTTAGGTATCTTCATAATGAAATTATGTTGGGACGTCGCTGTGGAATTGAGTGAATTCTGAGAGGACCATTTTATTCTAAAACATAATACAGCCACCAGTTCCTAGGAACCGGTGGCTGTATTGTGTCCAGTATGGTATCCCCAGGGATTAGCCTGTGTGATAGGGGCTACAGGACTAATTTTCCCAGGCACTGCCATGAACCTCAAGCAACCATTTGAAAGCTGTCATGAGTACTTATTTTGCCCCCATGACTGGTGGCTGCAGCCCTGTCTCCAGGCCTGTGTGACTGGGCCTTAATCACTTGAGTCTATCACAGTCATTGTCATGCATAACTGCCGTGTTTAGGACAAATGGATGTCATGTGGTTCTTGGTCACATATCTGGAAAATATTTGGGAAAAATAAAAGAAGTCTTCATTGGATGTAGTCCAGTAAACCACTCGTGCACCTGAATGAAACACCTCCACACAGCTCTGTGTTACGGCGAACTGCTGGAACCTCCCACTTCAGAGCAGCTGCCAATGACGAAGAACCAAAGACAGAGTGAAGGTGGCCAATCTGCCCCTTGTTGCTTTTAAACATAAAACTCTGCTGCAACTAGGGGCTAATAGGAAAACCAACACTTGTAGACTGCTTTTTACCCCTCAGCTGTGAAAGGCTGATGACCTGTCCATGGTGTAAATGACACTTAGTTGATGTTTCATGTCCTGTTTAAGAGCAGACAGTTTTATCATTGATGTGAGACTTAAAGTTGTGGTTCAGTATTTGTTAGTAAAGTATTATGATAAGAAACACAGTAGACCTCCAGTAGAAGTTTGGAGTTGATTCTTTTCTCAGACGTGCATTGAAATATAGACTGAAACAGTGGCATGAACAACGATGTCTGAGACTCTGATCATTTTGCAGGATTCCTACTCCTACGTCCGGTCGACGGCTCCAGCTGTAGCTTACGACAGTAAGCAGTATTACCAACAACCCACTGCAACAGCGGCTGTTGCTGCTGCACAGCCACAACCCAGTGTGGCAGATACCTACTACCAGACAGGTACACTCAAATACACATTTTTCTACCCCATTACTACCAAATGCATTGATTTGTAATCATTTTGATTACTTGCTTATTTTACTACCAAGAAACTTTGTCCCTACTTGATCTTCTGTTTCCCCTCACCCCCACCTGGGAGATGGCCTGACCTCCCCCAGTCTGGATCTGCCGGAGATTTCTTCCTGTTTTCCTTTCCACTGTCACCAAGTGTTTGCTCATAGGGGATGAGCTGCTTATTGGGCTTTTTCTTTATTATTGCAGGACGTTATAAAGGGCATTGAAGTGACCGTTAAGAATTGGTGCTATACAAGTAAAAAGAATTTGAACTTCTAAAACTTTGAAAGTCTTTACACACTATGTTGTTAGAAGTATTCACTCATCCATCCAAATAATTGAATTCAGGAATGCAAAGTAATTCAATGGCCACATGTGTACAGAATAAAGCAACTAGGCTTCCAGACTGCTTCTACAAACATTTGTGAAAGACTGGGTCGCTCTCAGTGAGTTCCTGCATGGTACAGTGATGGGATGCACCTGTGCAGAAAGTCTAGTTGGGAATTTTCCTCTTTCCCTCTGGAAATGAATGGGAACCACACAAACTGACACAAAGTGATGGGCCACGTAAAATCAGAGGGTTGAGAGGATGCCAGCATCACTGTGAACCAGTGCCCGAGGCAAAGTCCATAAAACATGGACGAGCTTGACTGGTCTGAGTCCTGACCTCAACCCAACAGAACAACTTTGGGATAAATTGGAGTGTGAGCCAGGCCTTGGCATCTAACAGTGTGTGTGATCTCACAAATGCACTTCTGGAAGAATGGTTAAAAATTCCCCCAAATACACTCCTAACATAATTTTAAATTATAATGAATTTCCTAATGAGCCAAATGTTTACAGTGAGTGATGGGACTAGAGTACACACCTTAGAGTGCTGACTCTTTACAATGAAGCCATGCAGAATGTGGTTTGTCTATGCAAGGCCTGCCATGAAGGTCACACTGTCACCAGAGAATGAATTGTAAGTTGACTGGTTACCACACAGTACACTGCAAATTCAGTGTCTGTCAGCCTTGTGCGTTGACTGCACCCACCCACCGATGTGTCCAGGAAAGAGGCTACAACTGTTGTATTCCTTCTATTAACCCACTCCTTAACCAGAAACGACATCACAGTGTCAAGTGTCCTACCCAGGGAGGGAAGTCAACGTCAGATTTATTGTTATTACTGCCTTACATATGGGACTGTGCTGATATATTGTCACTGTGTGGGAAGCAAAGATGTGAGCTGTGAATAACAGGCCTGTTGGAGAACTAAAAAATTGGTATTAATTGGTCAAATATTAATTATACAAGAATGGTTACAGTGTAAATGTAATTTATTGGAGTGTGTCCTTTACAGTGCTAATAAAGAAAAGGTGTAAGACTGGATATATAGAAATCACAGGAGCAATGCAGTGTGGAGTGGTTGCTTTGTGTTTGTGTGGGAGTGAGTTAGCCTGGAACTGTTGCTGGTTCTTAGTCGGGTGGAGGAGGCACAGGGTGGTGTTTCATCTTGTCCCTGAGGGAAGCTGTGTGAGGGATGGGTGGAGGCCACTGTAATGCTGACTGCTTCGTGTGTTGGTGGGAGAGCTATCTTTACTAAACACAGCGTGGTTCCTGATCTGGAGGCGGGGGAGTTTCCACCAGTTTGTTAAGATGCTTTGAATGGCACCACAGTAGAAGGAACACACGGTGATGACACCCTTTGCTGCTCTCACACTGGTTGTGTTACCAGTGCTGAAGGCAGCATTCTGGGGCTTAAGCAGCCTGTAGATGTTCCCCTGACAGCCATGATCTCTGACTCGTCCGACCAGTAGGCTGGACTAATGATACACTACAGGTAAAGACACAGCAGGTTGTATCTGCAATGGAGCCTCGGCTCCTATGGAGTGCAGTGGGAGCTCCTATGACTGTGTTTGTGTTGGTCAGCCGTATCTCTGCTGGGAGAGGAATAAACTGAACACACTGATCAAGAAGGCCAGCGCTGTTCTTGGACGACCTGTTGACCCAGTGAGGTAGTCGGTGACAGGAGAACGATGGCCACCCCATGCATCTCAGCCTGACGGCCTTAAGCAGCTCCTTCAGTGACGGGCTGCTGCAGCCACAATGCGTGAAAGACATGCTTTCAGCTGCTGTCACTCTACGATGTACAACAGCAGGGAATGTGAAATAACTGCTGCTATTAATGCCTAACCCCACCACGAAACACTCTGTTCTGCTACTTGTGAACTTTTTTTTTTTTTTTCCTTCATTTAATAATAATGTATAGCTAATTGATCCCCGTGGGGAAATTACGCTCTCTGCATTTAACCCATTAACTCAGTGAAGCAGTGGGCAGCCACTAATCAAGCGCATGGGGAGCAGTGTGTAGGGACGGTATCTTGCTCAGGGGAACCTCTGGGTAGCCGTTCAGTGGATTCGAAACCCAGACCTTCCAATCATGGGGCAACCACTCTACCTACTGAGCTATCCCTGCCCCATATATTGAAACATATTATAAATTGGAGGCTAACTATGTGGCTCAGAAGCAGGGTTAGTCGACTAGTCACGATTACGTCGCGGCGACTATTTTAATAGTCAGCGCGTCGTTTGAAGCTTTGTAAGATCCCAAAAGACGCAGGAATAAGTAGTAGGATTTAAGAGTGTAATAACGGACTGAAACAGAAGATGGCAGCACTGCATGTACAAGGATGCCAGCTGCCGTTAAACCCCGAAGAAGAAGAAGAAGCAGCAGTGTCCGTTATCGTAGCTGTGTCCAAATTCAGGAACCGCATCCTCCTGTGCCCGCATTTGTAGGCCGATTACGTTACAGCGACACGAGGAAGACTGTCCAAATTCCAAGACTCCAAATAATGCGGCCCACAAATGCGTCCTTTATTTCCCCAGGTTTGAAGGATGGGTCGGGTGCATACTTCGTGGCCCAACCTATCCCAGAATTCATAGCGCGGCCCTGCTCAGTTTCCAACAATGGCGGCAGCTAATTAGTTTTAATATTACTCTTATTATTCTTTCTGGGTCACAAAATAAACGTTTAACATATTTTCAGGCGAGAATGTAGCTGTGTAAACCTCAAATATCTGCTCAGTTTATCAAGACACCACATACTTTCAAAAGCGCTCCGACGTGAAGGGAAAGACAAAATGGAGTGTGGCTCATATAGACCCATTTCTGTCCTTAACATAGATTATAGACTGTTTACTTCGATAATGGCCAGGAGAATGGAAGAATTTTTACCCGACCTGATTAGTAATGACCAAACGGGGTTCATAAGACGACGACAGACCCAGGATAATATACGTAGAACTCTTCATGTAATACATCAGATACAGACATCTAAGAGTACAGCCATGCTTATAAGTATTGATGCAGAAAAAGCCTTCGACTCCGTAAATTGGGACTTTCTATACAAAGTCTTGGATAAATTCGGCTTACATAAGGGAATTGTTGATACGGTGAGGGCATTATATACTAACCCCACCGCAAGAATTAAAGTTAATGGGTCTCTCAAATAGCTTTGTTCTGCAGAGAGGAAATAAACAAGGCTGTGCTTGGTCCCCGCTTCTGTTTGCTTTGTATTTAGAACCTTTGGCACAATCAATTAGACAAAATAAAGATATTAAGGGGATTACCATTGCGGGACAGGAACACAAGCTTGCTTGCTATGCGGATGACATATTGATATACCTAGATCAGCCCACTAACTCCCTGCCTCCATCCATCCATTCGCTTCCGCTTATCCTTTCCAGGGGCGCTGGAGCCTATCCCAGCTGTCATAGGGCGAAAGGCAGGGTACACCCTGGACAGGTCGCCAGTCTGTCGCAGGGCTAACACACAGGGACAGACAACCATTCACACTCACATTCACACCTAGTGACAATTTGGATTAATCAATTAACCTATCCCCACAAGCTGCATGTCTTTGGACGGTGGGAGGAAGCCGGAGTACCCGGAGAGAACCCACGCAAACACGGGGAGAACATGCAAACTCCACACAGAAAGACCCCGGCCTGATGGTGGAAGTGAACTCAGGACCTTCTTGCTGTGCGGCAACAGTGCTAACCACCGTGCCACCGTGCTGCCCCTCCCTCCCTGCCTTTGTTGATGAATTTATGCCAAAAATTTGGGAAACTCTCTGGCTATAAAATTAATATGTCTAATACTCAAATTCTCAGTTATAAATATAGCCCTCCTGCTCACTTGGTTGTTCAATATCCAATGAGTTGGCAAGCACAATCATTAAAATATTTAGGAGTTGTTATTCCCAAGGATTTAACTAAACTATTTGAGGAGAATTTTGGTTCCCTACAAAGGAGAATAGTGGGTGATATTAGACGATGGAACATGATCCCCTCTCTTTCTCTACACTCACGAATTGAATCTATTAAAATGAATATTTTGCCAAGAATATTATATTTATGCCGTTTCAATGAATGGGATAAAATAATATCGCGGTTTATATGGGGGGGAAGCGGCTGAGGGTTTGTTTTAAAACTTTACAACTACATAAGAAGGCGGGAGGATGGGGGTTGCCGTCACTAAAAAATTATTTTCGGGCTGCTCATGTGAACAGCCCAATACTTTTGCATTATTTATTACATAAAACTCAGAACTAGGCATCAGTTATGTTACACGTTTGTGCAGTTACATATGTTCTTGGTTTGTGACTGTGGTCAATTGGTGTGATACAAGCTACCAAGCACACTGGAAGACTATTGAGGAGAACATGTTTTCCTCTCCAATACAAGCTGTCTTGATGGATTCGAACATTCGAAAATGTATTGACAAGGTTTGCAACCCCTGGGTGTCGTGCACACTTAATATATGGAGAAAAGTCGTGAAAGAATTTAAACTGGAACAGGATTTGGCTTTATTTAAATGGTATGCATATGACTCTGACTTTGTCCCGAATAAACTGGACTCACGTTTTAAAAGTTGGTCTGCTAAAGGGTTATCTACATTCGATAGTCTGATTAAGGATGGGAACTTTATTAGTTTTGACACACTGAAACAGAAATACAATCTAGAAAAACAGGATTTTTATCGATACCTGCAAATAAGACATTATATAAAGACAACAATCGGTGTGATGTCAAACACTAATGTGGAACTGGTAACTTTGTTTAGACAGGCGTACAGTGGGGATGTCGATACAAGGCTCATTTCCTTTTGGTATAATTTTCTTATAAATAAGCTTCCCCACTCAACTGATTATGTGAAGATGTTATGGGAAAAGGAGGGAGGGATGTGTATTTCAAGGGATGAATGGACTCAGATATGGGAACGGCAATGGAGGAGTACTTCCTCCAACAGCTGGAGGGAATTCGGATGGAAGTCTTTGATAAGGTTCTTTATTTCTCCGTGTCAAAAGGCTCATTATGATGGGAATCCTCCTGTGTGTTGGAGAAACTGTGGACACCAACGAGCACATCACACCCATATTATGTGGGACTGTCCTGTGCTACGGACTTACTGGAAAGACATTCATGGTACATTACAAGGCATTTTTGACTGTACATTCTCTTTGGACATGAAGACAATCTTTTTTGGTTGTATACCGCGGAACTGGTCTAAAAATGATACATGTCTGTTAAGAGCTTTACTTGTTGCAAGTAAGAAAAGTATAACTAAGAAATGGTCCTCGCAAGATATACCGACCTTGTCATTATGGTGGGAAATTACGCTAGAGATTTATAGGATGGAGGAAGTAACAGCTCATGTCAATGACGGGGTGGGTTGGTTCCATTTGTGTTGGGATAAGTGGGTCCTATATGCCAATACCCATAAACCGAATCTTCTTTTCAAAGCTTGAAACCACCAACCTAGCTAACTGGTCACTCCCGACTGTTTTTTCTTTTTTTACTCTTTCGTTTTGCTTTGTTTTTCCCTTGTAAATTTTGTTGATTAATGCCTGTAATCACCATCGTGAAGTAATATTTTAGAAATAAAGAATAAAAAAAAAAAAAAAAAAAGCGCTCCGACGTTTTCGGAGACGTCTGTTACCCACCAGCTCGATAGCTAGCCGGGGGCAAGGCTCACTAGACTCCCGGCAAATCGTTTTCAAACCCACTGTGGTGTATTCATAATTGTCTCTGGTACATTTGTTGTATGGGCAGTATGTGTTCATTGTTTGATTGTGTAATTATGCCGGGAGATGGTAATACAGTGAGTAAAGAGTTGGTCTTACCGCACACAGTGGTCCCGCGTACTTATTCAGATTCGGAGTAAGAATAACACACCCACCGCCGTCTTTCGCTACTCAGGTTAAACATGATATATAAGTCACTCAGATAACTTGAAATGTTATTGTTTGGCTTTTTTCAGTGTTTTATTTGTTCCTGAGTAAATCGGTTTGGCTGAGATTAAAGTTATAGTTTTTACACAGCTGAATAAACTTCAAGCAGACAGCTGATTATCAGAAGTGTGAGATGCTCGAGAATTTACTCCGATGTCCTGTTATATTTTAGATAGCAAGGAGTTTATTAAACTTCACTGAAACAATCTGCAAATGTCATTAAAATTTAATAAACTATCATCTTGTCTTTATTTTTAGTTAGCACAGACCTGAAACACTTAAAGCTGTAAGCTAATGATAGTTATATAAGAGCAGATGCTGGTGCGATAAGCTGAACGTTTTACGTCCAATGGATGATGATCTGATTACTCGACTAATCGCAAAAATAATCTGTGACTAGTCGACTATCAAAATATCGTTTGTGGCAGTACAGCACAACGTGACCAAGCAGAACTTTGAAATTTTGTATCCTTTTCTGTGTTTTCTAGCCCCCAAACCGGTCTACAGCCAGGGGGTGACATCATACACCCAGAGCCAGCAGACTCGACAGGTGACTGTGATAAAGCCAGCTGCTCCTAGTCCAGCCTCTTCAACGTTCTCCATCTACCCAGTGACATCTACTGTCCAGCCCGTGGCTGCTGCAGCCTCTGTTGTCCCGTCTTACTCCCAAAGCCCAACATACAGCACTAATGCTGTTACATACTCTGGTAAGCTGTGAGACGTTATCGCAAAAGCACTGCTCCAGGAACAACTTTTTTACTGTAGTTCGTGAGTAACATGAAGGTGAATCGTAATGCAGCCGATCAGTTGTGTTCTGGATAACAAATGACTATGTGTTTGTTTTTAGCTGTATGAGAGCGGCAATAACAATGGTAAACAATATGTCTAACATTTTTTTGATGCTAGTCATGCTGTGTTTACCTCAGAGGACAGCTACAGCGCCTTAGCTCTGTTAGCATAGCTTTGAGACCTTTCGTCTGATTCTGTGACATGTTGACTAGAAATGTTGAATATGGTCTCATTGTGTAAATAAATGTTTTTTTTCTGAGAACCTTTTGAGAAGTTGACAAACAGAGCAGCAGTAAGTAGGTTTGGATGTTTTTCAGGAACCTCATACTCTGGCTATGAAGCTGCAGTTTACTCAGCAGCCTCCAGTTACTACCAGCAGCAACAGCAGCAGAAGCAGGCAGTGGCAGCTGTAGCTGCAACTGCAGCATGGACAGGCAACACCTTTACTAAGAAGCCCCCCTTTCAGAGTAAACAGCTGAGGCCCAAACAGCCCCCCAAACCTCCTCAGATACACTATTGTGATGTGTGTAAGATCAGCTGTGCTGGCCCACAGGTGAGTTCACCGCTGAGTGCATGGATATCTAACAGTCATGTTTAAATGTAAAATGTCTTGTGATATCTCCACTTGTTTTCTATGGAGTGCCTAATGTTGGCCAGCAAGTCTTTCAACCATGCAAAGATAATACATATATGCCATGCAGCTCATCAGCTTGTCTGTGTGCCCTGTACGAGGTCTGTGGGATTCAAATGTAAATGATGCGTCATGCAGTTTGTTCCTTTTCAGCTACCAGACACTCTTTGATCAACTCATCAGTGAGTGGTAACTTTGTTGCTTTTTAAAATAATTTTTTAAAATAATTAAAGATTAATATCAGTTTGTACATGCTCCAGAGAGCTTTTCTTCAAATTCTTTAATTCTCACTGGCTTATACAACTTTGTACTTTTGTGTTACTCGCAGCAACAACTCCACCTCATTGTGAGTCCATTTAAAAAACTTGGTGCATTTCCTCGACATTTTGCCACAACGTTTCAAAGAGCCGGAAAGTAAATAAACGGCAGACAGAAATGAAGCAGGAATCTTGTTTCACACATGCGCAGTACTGGAACATAAGTGTTTTCGGTCTTTTCAATGTGGACGCACACCTCTGTGAACAGGACTGAAACGCTAGTGTGGACGCGGAGCTTTTTCAGACGAAAATGCAGTTTTCAAATCTATCCGGGCCAGTGTGGACGTAGCCACAGACACTGTGGAAGAGCTGCAGATGCATATGATGTGCTCAACAAGCATAAACGAAGACTCACAAATGTGTGCAGTGTTTTGTGTGTAACTTTTGAGGAGTCGTACTTCAATCCACACACACAAATATAAAGCAGGTTGACCAAATGTAAAACTGTTTTACAAATCAATGCAAATCTGAAGAAGTACTGATTGTTTCTGCACAATTTATTAGGTTCACCTCACGAATCTGATCATGTTACCTTGCAGAGACCTTTCTGTGCACACAGATGTCAAACCTCCTTAAATACGTGTGGACACAGATCACATCGCATGCTGTTGGGTTCATTTTTGAACTGAAAGTGCATAAATGTGCTAAGCAGTTAAAGCTGTGAGTTAAAAACGGCTGCTGTGTCTGTTTGCTCACTCAGGACAGCCAAACGATCACAGAGCACCACACGCACACAGGGAACACTCTTATTGTGACTCACAGAAACTGAGTCTGATACCAGCTCACGTTTCTTCTTCTGCACCTCTGTGGAGATGACCCTTCTGCAGGCAGCACTCCTGTTACCATGGCAACCCGCCCTCCGGTCAGGCTTGCGTGAAGAGAGATTTACAGCCTTGTTTCCTTTAGCAGAGTCAGGCTTAAGATTTTATACCTTGTGGTGCTTTCACCAGTGAAGCAACCCCCCCTCATATTCCTGAGAGAAGGAGCCTTTCCCTGGGATGTCTGAGACTAATTTAATGCTGCAGCTTCTCACAGATCCACACGGGTAGGCTGCTTTCAGGTCCCAGTGTAAAGCTTTGTTTGTTTTTATTTTTTTCAAAACTAGAAGAGGTGATTTATCCATCACAGAGCCGATACACCAGCCTCTAAAGGTTCATGCATGGGTTAAATAATGTGCTCTTACATGCTGGGGAAATTCAGCCAGTGCTCAGCTGCAGACAGAGGGGACAGCATGGTCGTACTGTGGATCATCCACTGGAGTGAGTGTATGTTAAGTTATATATTTCAAATAAACAGATATTTGATTCAGGTACGGTGGAATAACACTTTAATGTTAATCTTAGCACTCTCTAATAACAGCGACCGATGGCGCGATATGGCAGCCTCGCTTCTGTCAGTCTGCCCCAGGGCAGCTGTGGCTACAACTGTAGCTGCCTCCACCAGTGTGTGAATGTGAGAGTGAATGAATAGTGGCATTGTAAAGCGCTTTGGGTGCCTTGAAAAGCGCTATATAAATCCAATCCATTATTATTATTAATGTCGGCATAATAAATGATCCCAAACATGTCAGTGGTCATCCAAGTCTTGGTGGTCTACCATTACTGTTCAAACAAATAATCCCGAACATTCGCGCCACTGTCTGTGTGTGGTAAACCGATGGTTTCTAGTAAAGCGGTTATTAGCTGTGATGATCATTTAGAAAAACAAACGCAGGCATACAGTGGAAGCCCTGATGTCCTACGTTTACACTGGGACTTGAAAGCAGCCTACATTAGTGGACCTGTGCGAAGCTTTAAACCTGCCACAAACCCGTATGGCGTGACCTATCGGGTGATTCGTCCACACGTATGGAAGGCTTTGTGTCCTGAATCCAGACAGCAGAGGGGCCTGTAAGCTGAAGGCTTCGCCTCCCATTCGACTTAGTAAAGACTGACGACAATGAATGTTAGGCTAAATATGGTGTGTATGGATATGATGCTTGGGTTAATTTACTGATAACTAATGAACACACAGGGTTAAGTTCAATGCTTTTCACAGTCATAAGATATTTAATTGTTTTATGGTTATTAGTGGACATGGAAGTATTATGTACTGAAGTCAGAGTTAAAGCCATGTGCTCAGTTTGCAGTGAGCAGACTGCTGTGTTGAGGAATCACCGGCCTAAACACAAGAAGCTGCCTGTTGCAGAGCAGGTTCAGACATCAGACGTTTGCTAGCAAAGCTTCAGGGTTGGAGCAGTTAAGACCAGCTTTGAGATTTTCTACAAATCCCTCAAAAAACAAACTCCCCATCAAAGAATGGCTTTCTATCAGAGTTGGGTGGACTGACATGGTAATGTGTCCTGAGGAGGGAAAAAACCGTGAACCATAACAAGAATGATCAAGGACGTTTCTGTAAATCTACAACTTCAGTTGACGAAGAGCAACATTTATAAAACATTTATGCAGTCGCTTGTGGGAATGTTGATTAGTGTTTTGTCTCATGAATAATCTGTGTGTCCCTCCAATTCTGACTGCATAAGACTTACAAGGAGCACCTTGAAGGCCAGAAGCACAAAAAGAAGGAAGCGGCATTGAAGGTTTCTCAGAGCAGCAGTAGCAGTGGTAGCGGTGGAGGAGCACTGGCCCGCAATGCTCAGAACCAGCTCCGATGTGAACTTTGTGATGTTTCATGTACTGGTGCTGACGCCTATGCTGCCCATATTCGTGGAGCCAAGCACCAAAAGGTATGATTCACATTCCCACTGTGTCTTTCACAGCCCACACACTCTGCTGCTAAACCCACAGATGAACAAACGTAGCACCACTCAGGGGAAGGAAGCAGGCTTTGCAGTGGTGTAAGATTTAGCATTGTTACAACAAAGAATGAAACACAGCAGTCATTTGAAGAGGCAGCCTATACTTTCTGTCCACGATGATTGTCAGTGCTCAAGCAAACCTGGCTCTACACAGGAATCTGTTCTAGTGTCTGCTGTATGTAGAATAATCAGAAAGCGTCTGTGCACTCGTTTCTCTTTTCTAGGTTGTAAAACTCCACACCAAACTCGGTAAGCCCATTCCATCCACTGAGCCCAGTATGGTTACTCAGACATCATCCACCACGACAGCTGCTCCAAGCAAGACCACACTGGCTACTTTCAGCAGTTCCAGTACCACCAGCTCTCCATGTGTGGCTACCTCCTCCTCTCCTGCCTCCAGCTCCTCCTACCTGAGGCCCATTAACCTGGTTAGCAGCGGTGTGGCAGGTGTTAAGAGCCCCCAAGCCAACAGCCTTTCTGCTGCCAGTGCTGCTTCAGTGGGGAAAAAAGTCAACACCCCCAAGATCAACTTTGTAGGTTAGTAAGTTGTTTAACAGCAATGCTCTTTGGTCTCATTTGCACCTGTTCATGAAAAATGTGAATAGTTCTGCTTAAAACAATCCTGCTTTATTTGTGACGAGCTTTCCTGATGATTGGAGGGAAACGGGAAGTGTGGCTTTTGATTAAAAGCAGAGAAACTGAAGTTGGGTCTGAAAATGTTGGTAGTAACAGTCTGAATACCAGAGCAGGAGATTTGAAGCTTTTACCTTTTGTTACTTGATGATTTAAAATAAATGCCACCCTGCTGTATTTCACTCGCACTGACTTACTGGCAGGAAGTGTGGATCATGTCCTCTGGTGCAGCTTTTGTTGTTGTTTGTTTTGAAGCGGGTGGAACAAGCAGTTCAACTTGATCATATTCATAATCCAAACATGAATTAATGGCAGGACTTTAGGCAGTGTTGTAGGATTGGGTTGTGATTGATAGGGGAGGGATTACTGAAGTTAAGCTGCAGGCAGTCATTTTTTAGGTTATTTAACAGAAAAACAATGACAGTAACCGTGTCTCATAAAGATAGAATTAATCCTTTCTCTTTTTTTTCTTTTTTTTAAACTTTTATTTAACTTTTTTTTTCCAACAAATACAAGACTGGTTCACATCCAAGATAGTAACACTGCACAGCACTAGAATATTACACATTCTCCAGAGTCCACAGAGAACTTGTGATAAATTATGTCCATAATTGTTGTCCATTAGAATCCAGTTTACAGGTTGCTCCCAGTGTTTCCAGTGGTTTCTTCCATTTGTCCACAAAAATTCGGGAGCTCCCATCAATATGATGTCCCGGCCTGATCAGAGTCATAACATCAATGATGAGCGACTTCCATAGAGGAATGGAGGGAGGCTCAGCCCCCTCCCATCTCAACATAATGCTTTTCCTGGCCAACATTAACAGTGACTGAATTACATGCTCATGTTGTACCAGTGAGACAGGAATATATCCCAATAAACACATTAATGGGTTTTCTGTCACCTGATGACCAATGGCTGTACTAATATTGGCGCAGACCTCTTTCCAAAGTGACTGAATAATAGCACATTCCCACAAGCAATGAAATCTAGTGCCCACTCCGGCCTTACGCTGGAGACAATTTGAAGATGTTCCCATATTATACTTACTATAAATATACAGAGAAATATACACATTGTGCAAAATTTTGTGCTGCAGTTCTTTAAATCGGTTACAAACAGAGATTTTAGATGGAAGGAGCAGGATTTTGTCCCATGCCTGTATATCTATTTCACATTTAAGCAACGTCCCCCAAGATTTTCTCAACCATGCCAATTTATCCACAATTAGGGCATAAATCTCTGAATCAAACTTTGATACAAAATGTTTATGCTCCCTTTTATCCAGAAGAAACTTCTCCAACCGAGAAGAGGCTGTTGAGATTTGTAATGATTTAGCATTTTTTAACACATATTGTCTCAATTGCGAATACTTATAAAACTCAGTCTTTGACACAGAATACTGGGACTTCAGGGATTCAAATGATTTAAACTCACCATGTATAAAGAGGTCATAAAACCTCTTTACACCTACTTTATGCCATCCCACAAAGCTCAACACTATGTCAGAAGGTCTGGATTATTTATAAGCATTGACAAAATATTAAACGGATGACTACTGTTAAAAAGTTTTCTCAGTTTTCCCCACGTCCACATAGCATTATAGTGGGTTATGCTTTATTACGTGAGGTAAGTCATTTAGGCGTTTCCCTAGAAAGCTAACAGGTGAGGATGGTTTACATAATACTTCCTCAATATTTAGCCGTGGCAGCCCAGAATGTTCATGTATCCAGGAAGAAAGAAACCTCGCTTGTATTGAGTAGGGCTGTTCGATATAATGATATGTATCGGATGACGATATAAAAACATCTGTCGTTTCATTTTACGCTATCGTTTGTTTCGTGGTGTCGCAAAATAAACTGTTTACAGCAATATTTGTTCATCGTTCTGATGTCACTGTAGTGGCTATATTAATTTCAAGTTCTCTCTCTTATATTTAATATAACCACACTACAGACGGACAAGCGCCTGTTTTTATGCGTTGTCGTTAGCAACAACGACGGTAACACCATCGCGCGTCTGCTTGTTTATGTTCCACATAAACCTTTCACAATAAAGCTCAAGATCCTGTTGAGACTTTTCAAAATAAACTGAATCACGTGAAAGATGCAGATTATTTACGGATGAGAAGTAAAAAAGAGCCGCCAGGTGCTAAAAAATAAACCTTAGACTCAAACGTTAGAACAGGCTTTCCCCGGCAGCACGCCGTGTAATAAATACGCACAAAGAAAACGGCGCCGTTACAACTTATGTCTAAAAATGTGTAGTTTCATGCATCGGTTAAAACACTCGACTCCAGCTACATGACGCCCAGCTGGAAACACTTCACGCAAGTCGAGATTCACAGAATTTACAGAAAATGTTACATTTTTGTGATTTATATCGTTATCGGGACGATAGATGTCTTATATCGGGATATGAGATTTTGATCATATCACACAGCCCTAGTATTGAAAGAACATAATTTAATTTAATGTTTGGCACTCCCCACCCGCCCAGATCTTTCGGTAACTGTAGTGTCTCCAATTTAATTTTGGGTTTTCTTCCTGCCCAAATGAAATCCACCAGCCTTATTATTACTTTAATGTCTTCTGATTTCAAAATTGCAAACAACATGCCTGTGGGATATAATATTTTGGGTAGGATTACCATCTTAATGAGATTTATTCTTCCCAGAAATGATATCGGAAGTGACCTCCATCTTGTCAGCTCCCAAATATACAAAACCTGATGGTGCCCAGTGAAAAGGTCCCCTCCACTACACAGTCATTACAACAGATTTATCAAAATTTACTTTACATCCAGATATAAGACCAAAGTCCTTGATACACCTGGTAAGAACAGGTAGAGAGTTGGCAGGGTCAGTCAATGTCAGAAGAATATCGTCTGCATAGAGCAGAATTTCAGGTTGTTTATCCCCAATTTTAACTCCATGAACACTTGGATTTTGTCTAATGGTCAGAGGCTCAATGGCCAAAGCAAATAATAGTGGTGACAATGGGCTTCCTTGGGCTGTACCTCTGCTCAATGTAACTGGGGAGGATAGCAAGCCGTTAGTTAACACAGATGCTGTTGGTATTTGTATATAATTTTGATCCACCCCAGAAAGTTTTTTCCAAACTCAAATCCCATTCAATTCTACCAAATGCGTTTTCGGCATCCATAGAAACAACAACCCCAGGCATTTGATAAAAATTTATAAAATGAATAATATTAAATAGGCGTCGAGTATTGTTATAAGAATTCCTCCCCTTAATGAAACCTGTCTGGTCAGCATGCACAATAGAGCACATTACCTTTTCTAGCCTAAGAGCCAGTATCTTTGAAAGTATCTTATTATCAACACCAAGAAGGCTCATAGGCCTGTAAGATGAGCATGAATCCGGGTTTTTATCTTTTTTAGCTATCAATGTTATATTAGCCTGGTACATAGATTCTGGGAGTTTCGATTCTTCAAGTGCTTTATTAAAAACCCTTAATAATAAACTATTTAACTTCACTTTCATTACCTTAAATTCTACTGGGAAGTCATCTGCCCCAGGACGTTTCCCTGACTGCAGTGCAGATATAGCTTTATCCACCTCCATCAGTGTTATGGGTGACTCCAGCAGGCTGACGTGATCTTCAGAGAGCTGAGGGAATACTAAGTCGAGTTAAGCCTTGTTATGTCCATCTCAGACTGGTATAAATTTGTGTAGAATTCTCTAAAGCACTCATTAATCTGACGGTTTCCTACTTGCCTTTCACCATTCACATCACACATTAGGCTTATTAGCTGATTCAAAAAGCCGTCGTCTGGCAAAAAGGACGTCTCTTTCAGCCTTTCACATTATCAAATTACGCAAAGATGTCCTAGCAATTTTAAGCTCACTTAATGTTTCAGCTGATTTTGTTACATAATATTGTTTCTCCAGCTTTTTTATATTATTCTCGATCTCTAACTGCCTTGTTAATCGTTGTTTTCTTTTATGACTTTTGTATGAAATAATCATCCCTCTCATGTAAGCCTCATAACTATCCCATGAGGTTCTCGGGTCTATCTCCTCTATAGCAGCGGTCCCCAATCTTTTTTGCGCCACGGACCGGTTTATGCCCGACAATATTTTCACGGACCGGCCTTTAAATACAAGAGGATAAATACAACAAAATAAAACTAGTACCGGTACCGAAAAAAATATTTATTCATAACACACGTGAAAAGACCCAGGAAAACAGAGTTAACGATAAAAACGATAACAAAAAACCCTGAAAACTATACATTTCACACCTGAGCCTCTACTCTCACGGCCCGGTACCAAACGACTCACGGCCCGGTACCGGTCCAAGGCCCGGGGGTTGGGGACCGCTGCTCTATAGCATTATTTCTAAAAAATAATGTTGTTTGCTCTGTTATGAAATGTATACATTTCTCATCCAAAAGGGACAGTGTGCTCATCTTCCAAGACATGGGGCGCTCAATATGCCTCATGGGTTGAATGGTTAGGAGTGTGGTCAGAGAGACCTATATGACCAATCTTTACCTGCTGAACCAACTGACTGATACTTGGACATAAAAATATAATCTATACGAGATGCTGACAAGTGAGGGTTAGAGTGGAAAGTGTACTCTTTAGATAATGGATTATAGTGTCGCCAGATGCCCATAAGGTCAAGCTCATTTACAATTTGCCAAAGGGCTTTGGAATTTTTTGTCAAAGTAGATTGTGGGGGAAGTTGATCCATTTTTGGGCATAAAACACAGTTAAAGTCACCCGCTAATATTATATTAGCACAGTCCATGACCTCTAATTGACTAAATAATACCGTGTAAAACTCATCATCCTGTGCATTCGGCGCATATATATTATCTAGAAGAACAGTTTCCCCATGCAACATCCCTTTAACCAAAATATATCTTCCTTCATTGTCCTTGTGAGTGGCTGTAGCAGTGAAGGGAAGGTTTTTGTGTATAAGGGTAATAAACCCCCTTTTATTTGTGGAGTAGGATGAAAAAAAATTTGACCAACCCATTCTCTACAGTATTTGTGTTCATCATCTGTCAGATGGGTTTCTTGCAAAAAAGCAACGTGAATCAAATCTTTCTTCAGACAATTTAGACTTGACTTTTTTTCACCACATTGTTGGACCCTTTAACATTCCAAGTACTTATCTGACATATAAGAAGAGTAATATATATTTTGTGTTGTTACATATTTAACCAAATCTGCATTTGACCAGTCTGAACCTATCGACCAAAATAATTGAGCATAAAACAAGAACACTGGTTCCCAGCAAAACCTGAACACAAAGCCTGGAAACCTCAACCCTCCCCAACACAAATAACAAATCCTCAGCGTCGCACATGGTCTCA
Organism: Copadichromis virginalis; assembly: GCF_057382275.1. Taxonomy (NCBI): domain Eukaryota; kingdom Metazoa; phylum Chordata; class Actinopteri; order Cichliformes; family Cichlidae; genus Copadichromis; species Copadichromis virginalis. The sequence continues at coordinate 1,114,678 of NC_140629.1, read as the reverse complement.
TTTTCGGGGCTATTGCTGGCTGCTATGTCACTGCTAGTTTTCGCTTTGACTCCTCGTTTGCATATTTCTCTCTCTCTGCTTGAATCGAAGGTGTGCAAAAAACTCGTCTAAAGACATTATATAAACATTCGAGGCAATTTGTTGGCAAAATGAGCTAAAATACTAATATTTTACAGCTGGCCAGTGCAGAGCTCATAAACTCACATCTGCTCAGTGCAACGCATCACATGACACATCACGTGGTTAATAGGTTCAGACTGGTCAATTAATCCATTCTAAATACATAGGAGCAGGTTTTCAGGCTTGTCCCTCCACCACATTCAATAATCTAAAGATTGGCATCTTAATAAAATGCCTGGCTAATGTTGGGCTTGAGTAAGAAATCACACGTTTCCTGTGATAAACAGTTTAAAGGTACAGAGGTGAGCATCAAAAGCATACCTTTCCTTTGTAATCCACTAAACACACGAGCTGTGTAGTTGTTCTGTGACTGTACTTCACTTTCTAGGTTTTATGATGATTAAATACGCGTCATTGGTGACATGCAGGTGGGAACAAATTACAGACCACAGTGAAGATGGAAGATTCCAGGGCAGAGGCCAAAGTCGAGGCCTCTAAGCCTGTCGCAGCCTCTTCAGGGTCCCAGGAACCCAAGAGTGACATTCCAGATCTTTCCACATCATCCCTTGCTGTACTGCAGAGTGATGTTCAGCCTGTTGGCCATGACTATGTTGAAGAAGTGAGTTTGAACAAACTGGGACATACTTGGGAACAATGCAGGAATTCAAACTTGGAGTGTAATGTGTTGCTTTCTTTTCCAGGTCCGCAACGATGAAGGCAAAGTCATTCGCTTCCATTGCAAGTTGTGTGAATGTAGTTTCAATGATCCAAATGCAAAGGAGATGCATCTAAAAGGTCGCCGGCATCGCCTGCAGTACAAGGTTAGTCTTCAAGCACTTCCCCAAATTAACAGCTGACAGCAGGAAATGCTCTTTTGATAACACGTGTTCCTATCATACACATGAGGGAAAGCCGTCCCCTGATCCAGTCTGTGTGTTTGAGCACTGCACAGGTGAACTGAGCTAAACTCACCTATCTTCACATACAGTGTTGTGCAAGAAGTCACTTTGTTATTTTTTACTTTCATTCAGCCAGACTGTAGCAGCTTCTCCTCTGTGACGACAGGGCACATTTTCCTGCCACACACTGTACTTTATTTACTTCACTCCCCTTAGACAGACGCTCAGACTGCATGCCCTGCTTTGTCACGTCGCACACGCTCCTCTGGTCGTGCCCCGTTGTACTCGATGCTTTTCAGAGCCTCTCTCAAGGATGGAACCATTGTTGTCCACACAAAAGACAACTTGGCAGACAACTAATTTTAAACTGTATCTCACAGCACTTTGTTACAGTATCATCATCATGATGTCGTCCCTCGTGGCATATGGTCAGCGGGGGGCACAGCTGCTTAGCCTTACGTTTATAACCAGTCGAGTTCTTGATTGCAGTTTTTGTTTTGTAGAAAAAGGTAAACCCAGACCTCCAAGTAGAAGTCAAACCCAGCATTCGAGCCAGAAAGATCCAGGAGGAGAAGATGAGAAAGCAGATGCAGAAAGAAGAGTATTGGAGAAGAAGAGAAGAGGAGGAGCGCTGGAGAATGGAGATGAGGTATGGCTATGATCTTGTTATTAGTGGGTGGAGATGGTGGAGTCATGTATGCACCAGTGCCTTATCAAAAGGTCACCTATGGGCTGTAATATTATGTCTGTTTGCGTAATTGGTTGTTACATTTTAATAATAATAATAATAATAATGGATTGCATTTATATAGCGCTTTTTGGGACCCCTCAAAGCGCTTTACAATGCCACTGTTCATTCACTCTCACATTCACACACTGGTGGAGGCAGCTACAGGTGTATCCACAGCTGCCCTGGGGCAGACTGACAGAGGCGAGGCTGCCATATCGCGCCATCGGCCCCTCTGACCACCGGCAGTAGGTGAAGTGTCTTGCCCAAGGACACAATGACCGAGACTGTCCGAGCCGGGGCTCGAACCGGCAACCTTCCGATTACAAGACGAACACCCAACTTTTGAGCCACGATCGCCCCATTTTCCTTCTATAAAGTACAACAGATGATACATGCTTTTTTCCCAGGAGCAGTGAAACGTTTCTACATGGTGCAAGAAGCAGACAGATAAAATATTTGAGTGAGACCAGTTCTGGTTTACATTTTCAGGCGTTATGAAGAAGACATGTACTGGAGACGCATGGAGGAGGAACAGCACCATTGGGATGAGCGGCGTCGTATGCCAGATGGAGGATATCCACAAGGGCCTCCGGGCCCTCCTGGTCTACTCGGAGTCCGCCCTGGCATGCCCGGCCTGCAGCCTCAGGGGCCTGTGGTAGGAGATGTCTTTGGGGTTTTTGTAATAAGACACTAATAGAGTAGTTGTAAAATAAATAAGCTCTCAACAGAGCTTATGGTTGACGGTGCCACAGACTGAAAGCTCTGTCCCCCAGTCTTTAGTCATGTACAGGGAACAACTAACAAAGTCTGAGCCCATCACTGAAAACAATGAGCATGCTGGACTTAGCAGTGAACAAAAGGAAACAAGAGCCTGGCTGATCTTTAGGATATAGTTCTAGGAACTGTGGATCCCTCTGCTGCCTGCGGTTCTGTTGCACTAACGAACATTTGAGGAAGATTTATGGCTTTTGCAGTGAAGGCTCCAAGAACTTAGCTTTTCTCTTATCTGGTTATGTATTCTGAGTTTGACTACAATGACCATCTCTTGTTTGACGTAACAAAAAATGCAATTGACAGTTATTGTTAAAAAATAACGCGTTTTTTTTCTTGGTTTGGCTTTTAAGAGGTGAAATGTATCATTTGAAAGTCTGTTTTTTTTATACCTGTTTAAGCTTTTTGATCTTAGCGCTGGCATGTCATTTAATAAAACCTAAACCTGTTTGAACTGTTCCATCTTACAGCCTCCACGCCGGCCCGACTCCTCAGATGACCGCTACGTTATGACCAAGCATGCAGCCATCTACCCCTCAGAAGATGAGCTTCAGTCCATCCAGAAAATTGTGTCAATTACAGAACGTGCTCTCAAACTGGTGTCTGACATAATTACAGACCAGGACAAGACCAAAGAAGAAGACAAAGAGAAGAAAGAACCAGCAAAAGACAGGTCTGTGGGTGGATGACAATCTTTAGTTTTAGTAGTAGAACAGTCTTTGATGAAGCCCCTAACCCACCGAGACAGTTTCAAGGTCGGTCAGGAGCCAGTGCCGAAGTTCAGATCATTTCTGTTTGGCAGATCCAATAGCCCTTTACCACTGGTACGTACTCAGCCTGGCTCTTTTAGGGTGTGCGGTTAGGTTGTAGTAACCTTGAGGTTAGAGGTCAAGTTGAAATGTGTGATAAGCTGAGCACACAGTGATGCAGGGTTTTGATATTCATACTGTGGGTGCATCTACTAGGTGGCCATTGCCACTATTTTTAGTACCTTCTCCTACTTAGTACCTACTTCCAGCTGCGTTGCTATAACAACCCAAGGCACATTGAGGTGGTGCTGTTCACATGTATGTAGTGCTGCAGAGCTGTGCCCCCGTCTTGTCCCACATGTGTGCGCTGGGTCGGAGATGCTCTGAATCTCACTGTACGTGTGTGTAGTGACAATAAAAAGGCAAAACAACTGACACAGTGCAGTCGGTGCTCCTGGGGAAGGAGGGGGTGTAAGATTATGCTGAGAACCACTTACTCCAAGGTTTGACTCTCGTGTCCAAAGAAAAACTGATGTAGTGACATGGCTCTCCTGAGGCAGGAAAACTCGCTGACTTAGGGGGATTTCAAGTCTAATAGTTGCTGTTGTGCTTTGCTCATTTCCCAGAGCCCTGAAGGGAGTGATGAGGGTTGGTGTCCTGGCCAAAGGCTTGCTGCTCCGTGGGGACAAGAATGTCAATCTCGTCTTGCTCTGCTCTGAGAAGCCCACCAAGAGCCTCCTCACCTCCATCGTGGAGCACCTCCCCAAACAGCTAACAGTAATATCTTCACCATGTCACCCCACACTTGTTCTTTAGTGGCAGCTTTGACAGACACCCCACTTAGATCACCCGCCTCAGTTCGGACACAAGGCATACAAACTGCTGTTTTTATGAAGACCAACTTCTTTCTTCAGATTGCCTAAATATTTACTTGTGAATATGCCTCAGAGTAATCTGTTAGATGAGAGTATTGATACGGCAGCCTGTCATGTGACCTGTTGTGTACTTGCACCAGTTCCAGTATTTTTGTGCCCCACAGGAGACTTCCTGAGGGGTCCTCATGAACTGAATGAGGGTATAAACTGGAGGGGTTCAGCAGCTTTCAGGGATGAAGAAGCTCTGATTTGCTTGCTGTATATTACAGAGTTACCGTACGCACACACAGACTGGGGCTGCGATGCAGAGTAACCTCACCGCTATGAAGCTGGTTTACCTTCTTAACCATCACAGGGTTTAACTGTACATATGGAAGTGTCCACTGAGCTGACTACGTACGCCCCTCAAGTTATTTCTTTTGGAAATGAATTGATTTTCACTTTTTAAAAAATGTTCTCCTCCAGATGGTAACATCAGAGAAATATGAAGTCAAAGGGTCTGTCCAGGAAGCAGCCATCATTCTGACGTCCTGTACCGAGCCAAAGATGCAAGTGACAATCACGCTGACTTCACCCGTCATCAGAGAGGAAAATGGCCGGGATGGAGGTTGGAAACCCAAGACAGCCTTTCGCTTTCTTTTTTTGATATTTATCTCTCTGTAAAATCAGTTTCAGTATGTTGGTTGACGCTCTGAAGAGCACTGTCCTGCTGGCACACGGTGGTTTTGCCGTTGTAGTGGTCTAGTCAATGTTCCTTATTTGATTCAGCTGAAAGAGCTCATTAACATGAGAGATCATTTCTTACCTTTACTGTGTTGTGCACAGTGTGAACTGCCTTTATGTAAACAGCAAATTATAGTTTTTAAAACCTAAATGAAACCTCAGATTTCTATAATCTGCTTTATGAGACGTCCAACCTAAAGATTGTCTGAGTCTTGTAATTGCGTGGTTCTCATTACTACTTTGTTTTGTTGTAAAGAAAATGAAAAGGGTATGTGCCAGCAGTATTGCTCTCGTGCTTTTGCTCTGTAATTCTTACCTCTCAGATGCTATCGTTATCCTTTAAACAAAGCATGATCAGTGTTTGCATTGTGTTAAGTCTAGTTATTCCCAGGTGAGATTCTGTTTTGTTTCCTGTGTTTCAGGGGATTGTTTCCATTTTGTTGTTGGGAGACATACATTACTTTTTTTCCAAATTTCCATCAAGCTATGCGACAAAAGACAATTCCTGTACGCGTCTAAGTGATAAATGAACAGACGTAGGAGACACGACATGTCTTAAAGTTTAATCTGAACTAGTTGTGCACAGGTGGGAATTTTGCGTTGCTTTTGTAATCAAGATTTGGCCGAGTTGGAGAAATTTGGTTGTGATTTTGTCACAGGAAACAAATGTTCCTTTTGTGTACTGAACACTTCACCATGCTGACGTCCCCTGTTCTAAAGTGCTCCCCTGAGTTGATTCGTGTCGTCTTTTTACATAAACTGCACTCAAAATTGGGCTCAAAGCAGCTCATGTTTAGCTAAAAGCAAACACCTTTAACCTCAGACATTATGAAAAAGGAGTACAAACGATTTGAAGATGGTCAGCTATTCTACTGAATCAGTAACTGTGATGATTGTTCTGAGGATTATTCTTAGGGGAGTATTAATAAAAGTTCAGGAAAGGAGACTATGGCAGAGGAATCTGTGGTTGCACCTGAATATGGCTTCTGGTATATAATGATTGTTGGGGTCTTATTCCAAACTACTGATGTTAGGTTTTTGCATGCATGATATCCTAACCCTTTTGTTTTCTTGTACTTCTCCTCTTCAGCAACCATTGCTTCCTCTTTTTATATATATATTTTTTTATCTATATCTATATATATCTATATATAGATATATATATCTGATGTAATATACAACTTGAGCACAGAGTTAAATTTTTCCTCCCCCTCACTTTCTTTCGACACTAGTACATCGTCTCCTATGAAAGGGTTGGTAGGGCCTGAGAGCTTCGGAAGGATTTTTGACCAAGGTTTTCTCACATCCCAAAAACTTTGCCACACCTACTGTTGCTGTGCCACTTTTTTTATCAGGTCACTTGCTATTTGCCCGTTCTTCCTAATTGTAACACAGTTCATCATTAGCTGTCGAATCCCTTGATTCTCAGTGCTTGAACAAGAAACATCTACAAAACGTCCATATTAATTTACCAGTTGCCAACAAACACAATTACCTGATAAAACAGTTTTGGCTTCAAACATTTGTGACCAAACACTCAGTGTAGCTATGGTATTGGTCTGTTCGTCTTAGGTGAGTCTGTAAACATAATGACCTAACATGCTGTACACTGTCTGCAAACAAAACTTTGACATTAGTGTTTTGCTGTGTTTTTCAAATGTCAGTGATCTCTTTGAAATTCTGAAAAAGCAAGTGTAGGTTGTTACGGAAAGAGAAGCTGGTATGTGTGGCAATGTGTTTGTTCTCTGCCAGCCTCGCTGACCTGGTCAAACACCCATTCCTCATCACCATTTTGACACTTGGAATTCATTTTTAGATGTAACCTCGGGTATGGTGAAAGACCCAGTGGACGTCTTGGACAGGCAAAAATGCCTTGACGCTCTGGCTGTTCTGCGCCACGCTAAGTGGTTCCAGGTTCGGAACATCATTTTACTTTCTTCTTGTAGCCTTATGAGATGCATTATTTCAGTATATTCATTTGTTTGGTTTTTTTGGGTTATAATTAAACTATTTATAGCAAAAAAACACACACACACACACACATATATTCAAGGATGTCATCTGTGCCAACAAAAATCTGGTCAAAGTATGTTGTATGTAGAGATGATAACCCAAGTTCATTTGAATCTCTCACAAAAAAAACCTCCTAGCAAAGAATTGGCATCCTTGTATCCCCAATCCAATTTAGACTGACATATAGTGACATGTGATTCCATAAGGCTGCACAGTAACCAGCACAAGGTTGTACCATCCAGAAGTGCTTTCATGTTCAATGTTTGTATTGTTTTATTCTATATATTTTGTACAATGAGGATTGAGAGAAAAAGGAACATCTGTATATTTTGCTTTGATTTTGCTACCAGGCAAAACACAGGCAAAGTAAAACAGATTTCCTTGCCTCTTTCAGTCCTTATATTCTCCTCTCAGGTGGACTCTTGTACTTTAAGTCCCTGTTTGTGAGATACCTGGACAAATCTGGGGTCAGGGTTTAGAAGATGGCAAGAAAAGTCCTCATTTCTTGTGCATCTTGCAAACTGTGACTTCCCTTACTAACTGCGAGGTCCAAGACTACTGGGAATGGCAGCTGATTGCAAACAGTTATGGCTTATATGCAAATCGAACCATACTCAAGCTTCCATTATGCACAGTAGTATTTGGAGCCTCTACAATGAAACTGATTAACGTGTTTGGTCCATCTCTTATCACGCTGGGTCACTCCATAAACCTAACTTTATTGCATCAAAGGCTAGAGCCAATGGTCTTCAGTCCTGCGTGATCATCATCCGAATCCTGCGAGACCTCTGCCAGCGAGTTCCCACGTGGTCAGCATTCCCCGGATGGGTAAGTGCCATTAACATTAGACCTCAACCGCAGTGCGTTTTGACACTTTGCGGTTTTTATAATGGAATTGTAAAATTCAGAGAAATTTCTATGGTGGTCTTGACTATCCTTCAGATGCCCCCCCAGGCACCTCATTGTGTGGGTTAATATGCTGAATGAAGTCTGTTTAGTGCTGGAGGAAATGGTTCATTTGTTGCTTTGCCTTCATGTGCATTGAATTGATATTACAGTCACAGAAAGTGTTGTGGTTGTTTTGATAAATCAGATTCTCAAAGACTAAAATGAAATAAAAATAGAAATGAAATTTCCTTAATTTTCCATTTCTGATTATAGAAGAATGTTCTCATGAAAAATAAAAATGCAGGGACGAAGTTACCCTGCCCAGGATGGGTATACAGAGGCCCCACTACAGAGTCCCGTTCACAGCTGGTGGGCAAAGAGAAGACAACAGTCCACCCTCCTGTGGCCTTACCACCTCCAGTAGATGCCATAAGGGTGAAGTGACAATCAAGGGTAGAGGCTGTGGCATTCCAGTTCCCGGCTGCTGGGACTGGCTATAGAGATCGAAAATGTGACGTCATTTCCGGAGTAAAACCGCAAAGGATTGTAGGTACAAGTGGCTACTGCGCACAAGACAACAGTCACACAGAGATAAACAGAGACGCAAAGAATGGCAAGAAGCTGCTGTATTATTAACTGCCATAGCCGGTCGCATGACAGCCGCTGGAAGCTGACGGGTAAAGCGATCGGTTTTTATCGGATTCCTTCGTGGAAGAAAAATTGTTCAAGTCATGTTTCCGAAGTCACGAAGAGGCGACGGAGGGCCTGGATTGTGGGGCAAGTCCCGAAACACACGGTGGTACAAGAAATCCCTTTCACTGGAAAGAACAGTGACTGTCGCTGCCCCCTCTCTCTTCTAGTACTGCGGAGCAAAGAGACAGACAGGACGGCCGGGGACGTCGCTGGGTTTTCTTTGCCCCGTTCTGATTTTAGTGGGGCGACCATGGTTCAGGAGGTTGGGAAGCTCATCTTGTAACCGGAAGGTTGCCGGTTTGATCCCCAGCTCTGTCTGTCTTGGTCATCGTGTCCTTGTGTCCTTGTGCAAGACACTTCACCTACTGCCTACTGGTGTTGACCAGGGCAGCTGTGGCTACAACTATAGCTTGCCTCCACCAGTGTGTGAATGTGAGAGTGAATGAATAGTGGCATTGTAAAGCGCTTTGAGGGTCTTGAAAAGCGCTATATAAATGCAATCCATTATTATTATTATTATTATTATTATTATTATTATTATTATTATTATCATTATTATTATTATTATTGCTGTGGCTGATGCCACTGGACTTTTAGTGTTGTTTTTATGTTTTTACTGTGTGTTCTCCCTGGCCAGAGGTGTTTTTAACTGTTTTAAATCTTTTATGTGAAATAAATTATATTTTGGTAATCAAGTTTTATATTGTTCTATTGCCTTGGCTACTCCACTGCTCTGTCTGTTTTTTGAAGGGTTGCCCTTTACTTAGAATAAAACCTGGTGTCCACCTACATATCGGGCTACTCGGCACATGTCAGTGTCCTGTACCCATCCGCCGGTAAACTGGAGCTGGGCTTGTTGCAGGAATCTGAAGTTACCAAACCCTTCATGAGTGTATGCACTCACACTTAGGACCATATAATTATAAATATGAGCACGATGAAAGCTGGGCAGCACGCTAACGTCTTTAGTCCGCTCTGTGTGCTTATATGGGTCTAACCCTTTCAACCCTTTGATTTTTTTTTTTTTCCCTCGTACCTTTTTTATTTATTTTTTTTAATTTTTTGGCCTTTTGTCTGTCTTGTCTGCCGTGCTCTCCTTCGTTTTGTACATAACTGTTTTTGGAGCAAATAAAATGCAAGTAGGGATTAAAACAGCAGAATTAATGATTACCCCTTGCTGGAAGTGCTAGCGCTTGATGCAGTGTTTTAATTTTGCTGCCACTCGTACCTGCAAGGCAACGCGTGAAAGTCACGTGGTCTGTCGATCTCTGAATGTCACCTCTTTGGTTGGGAAGGAGCCTGAACTGATGTGTGAGGCTAAAGAGACACTCTGGGATCTGATCCAGTCTCGAGTTGTCCTTGGTTAGAGGCTGTGGGCAGGGGTGGGTATTCTTGTACCCCTCTGGCTGGCTACCTGTATGTTGGGATTTTTCCAGTGAATATTTGGTATATTGGGACTCTATTGTTTCCATTGACCTTTGTGTCAGGGAACAAGTCCTGACTTATCGTTTGTAGTTATGCACTGAAAAACAGTTCCCAGTACTCATTCTGCTTCAGCCGTTTCTGCTGGTACTGACTTGGTTTTTAGGGTTTCCCATTAGGTCGTAGTACCTGGTACCAGGTAATTTTTTTTTATTTTTAGTCTCTATTCGGCTGGTGTACTAAGCGATCGAAGTTCATTCAATGTACAACATTGTTGTGTTGTGTGAGTCACATACTAATGATGTCATGGGGCTTTCCACTGTTTTGCTGTAATGACCTCACACACATTAGTTGGTACTCGATTGTAATGGAAAACGATCAAAGCCGAGTAGAGTCTAGCCGTGTTGAGCCGAGTGCATGCTAGTGGAGAGCGGCGTTTAGAGCCACTGGGTGCAGTGCTGGCGGGTAACCATTTCTCAGCGCTAATGTCCTGCTGAGAGACTTCGACCCTCATGTGGCCAACAACGGTGAGACCTAAGGGGGCATGACTGGAAGAAATGGCCTGCCTGATCTGCGCCTGAATGGTGTTTGGTATGGACATGTCATTAGCACACAAGTCCAATAACAGAATACCATGTTTGAACATAAGGGTGTTCATAAGTGCACGCAGCACTGGGACACCCTAGGTCACGGGTTGATTTTGTAATTTGTGCACTAAATGTGGATGGAGTGCTACTGAGCTCAGGACGTAATCCGGCAGTGGAAGGGCTACTTCAAGGATCTCGTCAGGCCCACTAACAAGCCTTTTGTAGATGAAACTGAGTCCAGGGATGAGGGGGAATGATCCGTCCAGTACCGGTGGCCCTGGGGTATATCGGATCGTATTGGTGAGGAGCATCAGCTTTTCATTTTTGTTGTGGAATGCTGGACCAGCTCATTGTCCCCCTGAGGACATTTGAAATGACTTGGGAGTTTGTCCTTAATTCTTAAGGACATGACTTTAAGGTCAGGTTTATCGGCTGTTGGTACTTGTCCAGTATCTTCAGATTTTTTATTTTTTTTGTCAGGCCACACTGTGCACCCTGGAGAAATCTGCCAAAAACTTACAGATGTTAAAGCTGTGAGAATTCCTGCTCTAAACGTCTTGGTGCATGCTCAGTCCATAAACACAGAAGAGCCATCAGGCCAGGACTCTGCAGTCTATTCACACCTACAGGCCAGTGGACACTCTTTCAATGATGAGGATGTATCATCCTGGACAGGTAGGAACGCTGGTTTGAGCGCCGAGTCAAGGAGGCCATTTACGTGAAAAGGGAAAGACCATCTCTGAATCGAGGAGGGGGCCTAAGGGTCCATCTGTCACCATCTTACAATGCTGTGATTGTAGCCATTCCCCAACTCTATGTGAATGGGACTCATGGCCATTGATCAGTGGTTGTTGATCAATGGTCATCACGGTTTGCATATTGATGATCAATAAACTGAGATCCCAGCCCATTGTTCCTTCAGTGGGCTGTGAGGTCAGTGTCCTGTTTATAAGGTGAGACTGAAGAAGTCACCTGATGATGATGATGAGACGTTTCACCCACTGAAAACATCTGGATGAGCAGAATCAGCTGTTTGGGATACTGCTCAAAGCCATTTCAAACCTTCCACTGAAAGTCTGGCTCCTGACTGTTGAACTGTGTAAATGCTGAACTCAGCAGCTACAGCACTAACAAAGTCAGAAACCTTTCTAAAGCTTTGCTGGTATATTTGAAATATTTAAAGGTAGTGTAAAATATTAGGTATCTTAATTAATAAAAGTGGTGTGAGAAAAGCCACGATGCTGTTCCCAACCATCTCTAACATCTTCTGTTCCTCTGTGTGCTCTGTTCAGGCCATGGAGCTACTGGTCGAGAAGGCCATCAGTAGCGCGTCTGCCCCTCTGAGCCCCGGTGATGCACTGAGACGTGTCTTTGAATGCATCTCCTCTGGGATTTTACTCCCAGGTAAGGTGGTTTGGCTTTCTTTTGCATTGTTAGTTTTGTACTTGAAGAAAATTGATTCCATTTCTGTTCTTAAATCAAAACTAAATGGCAGAACGGTGGGCCAGTTCTGCTTCTGTTCTTGGCTTTTGAGTTATTAAAGTTTTGTATTCTCCAGATTTTATTTCTTTTCAATTTTCTTTTTGTTTTGGGGTTATCTTCATTTCCCCTCATTTAAATTATATTTTTCATTAGTTGCAGTCATGTTAAATGTTCTAATATAGGTGGTATTTGTCAGGGAAACATGTAAGAAATGTCTAATAGTAGCAAAATGTCTTTCAGCTAACTTCACAGTGAGTTTTCTGGGTTTAAGCTCTTTCACAGGAGGAACTGAAACCATTGTTCTGATCAAAGCTACAATTTCCCAATTTAAATAAGGCTATTTCACCACTCCCATTGTGTGACTGTGGTGAATGCATTCATTATGAATCAAACTTCCTTCCCTTTGTTCTGATCTGGGATCTGATTGCTTCAGTCAGGGAAGCTGAAGGGCTTCAGTAAAATATCACCAACAAAAATCAACCCCTGTAGCTCTTCGGTGTCCACAGGTCAGAGGTGCTGAGAACGTGAAATACTGAGGGAGCACTGAATTGTGAACATTTTCAGGACTGATTTTATAACCATGCAGAAGTATTGGGTGTGTTTCTGTACCCACGTCCTTTATTGCTCCTAATTCAGCTAGGTTTCTTTTAGCCGTTAACATTTGTTTACCTCGTGTGCTCTCCCGACACTTGGATCGCGTTTCAGTGCAGGCAAATTCAAATGCTCCAAAGGAACACTTTTAAGAGCACACCAGATGCAGATGTCTGGGCATGAAGCTGTGTGCACCCATGGCTGTAGATCAGGAGGCCGATCCAAATAGCCTTGGGGGAGATAGCAAGCCCCAGTTTTTCTGTGATGCATCCTTTGGAGCCGGGGTGTGAATGTTAGAAAACAATTAGCATAGGAAAATGCCCGGATGAATGGAGCAAGTTATTTGTGGTGAGTTTTTGCAGCAAGTGAAATCGTTCACTGGCAATCAGGATAAGATGGTCCGAGTTTGTAGAGTAGATTTGCTTCTGTTTGCTAATGTTTATAGGACCACCTTGTGTCTTCCTTTTATATTTTATTTTCCCTTGCTGTAAGAGCTCTAAGAGCAGTAAAGGCTGCACTTGGTGTAAACGCATCTAATGCTTTATGCAAGAAGATATAAAGAACCAGATCTGTGACAATCAAAGGGTTTGATGGGTGGTTTTATATTCACATTAGAAATCGTAACGTATACTCAAACCTCCAACATCTGGCCTATTGGCTGGTTGGTGTGTTGATCAGTAGGATTTGAATACCTCCTAATGAAGTGTGTTTTTCCCACTAGGTGGACCAGGACTGGTAGATCCCTGTGAAAAGAAGCCCGTGGATACCCTGGCGACTTTGGGAGAGCAGCAGAGAGAGGACATTACCTCAAGTGCCCAAGTAAAAAAATCTATATCTCTGTAAACATGCAGCCACGTTTAGCATTTGAAAGTTTTTAAGATGAGTTGCTGCTGCTTTTGTTTGATTTTTAAGATTGTGGTTACATGATCGTAAAGCATTTCTCCTTCAAAGATCTGTTAGATTCAGCACCTGGCAATCTGATTGTTGTGTTTGACATCATTAGCATTAGAGATAAGATCAGTTGAACTTTATTAGTCCCACAGGTGGGAAATTTCTTTCGTTACAGCGAAAGTGCAAAGTTATGTAGCAGAAATTAGAAAACACTGGAATGGAATAAAATAAAAATAAATTACTATATACAGTAGAATAAAATAGAATACAAATGCTATATACAACTGAGTAAAAAAATACAAAAGTACAACTTTGTCAGAAAAAGAGTATTACACTTAGTGTTATTGCACATGTGTGGATGTGTGTGTTTGATCAGTTGAAGTCTTTGTTATGGAGTCTGACAGCAGTGGGGAGGAAAGACCTGTGAAATCTCTCCGTCCCACACAGTGGGTGCCGCAGTCTCCCACTGAAGGAGCTGCTCAGTGCTGTCAGAGGCTCCTGCATGGGGTGGGAGATGTTGTCCAACAGGGATGACAGCTTAGCCGCCGTTCTCCTGTCACTCACCACCTCCACTGGGTCCAGAGGGCAGAACAGAGCTGGCCCTTCGGATCAGCCTGTTCAGTCTCTTCCTGTCCCCAGCAGAGATGCTGCCGCCCCAGCAGACCACACCGTAAAAGATGGCTGAGGCCACCACAGATTCATAGAAGGTCTTCAGGAGTGGGCCCTCCACCCCAAACGACCTGAGTCTCTGCAGCAGGTACAGCCTGCTCTGCCCTTTCCTGTAGAGGGCGTCTGAGTTATGAGTCCAGTCCAGTCTATTGTTCAGATGAACACCAAGGTACCTGTAGCTGTCCACAGCCTCGATGTCCATACCTTGGATGTTCAGTGGTTGCAGTGGAGGATGTTTGTGCCGGTGGAAGTCTACCACCAGCTCCTTGGTTTCACTGGTGTTGATCTGGAGGTAATTCAGCTGGCACCAGTCCACAAAGTCTTGGGTCAGTTCTCTGTACTCCCTGTCGTCCCCATCAGTGATGAGGCCGACTATTGCAGAGTCATCAGAGAACTTCTGCAGGAAGCACTGGGTGGAATTGTGGGAGAAGTCTGCAGTGTAGATGGTGAAGAGGAACGGAGCCAGAACCGTTCCCTGTGGGGCCCCCGTACTGCAGACGACCCTGTCCGACACACAGCCCTGAGTCCTCACATACTGTGGTCGGTCGGTGAGGTAGTCCAGGATCCAGGTAGTGAGGTGATGGTCCACTCCAGAGTTCACCAGCTTGTCCTTTAGAACCGAGGGAAGAATGGTGTTGAAGGCACTGGAGAAATCAAAGCACATGATTCTCACAGTGCTTCCAGCGGTCTCCAGGTGAGCGAGGGAACGATGTAGGAGGTGAATGACGGCATCATCCGCTCCAATGCCAGGCTGGTAGGCAAACTGAAGTGGGTCCAGTGATGAGCTTATTAGGCGCCGAAGCTGAGCCAGGACCAGCCGCTCCAGGGTCTTCATCAGGTGGGATGTCAGAGCCACCGGCCTGTAGCTGTTGAGGTCCTTGGGGCGTGAAGTCTTTGGCACTGGTACAACACAGGAGGTTTTCCAGATCTGTCGGACTCTCCCCAGCCTCAGGCTCAGGTTGAAGAGGTGCTCCATCACCCCACACAGTTGGTCCGCGCAGGACCTGACGACCCTCGAGCTGATGCCATCTGGACCCGCTGCCTTCTTGCCATTAATCCTCCTCAGTTCCCTCCTAACCTGGGTGGTTGAGAGAGACAGGCTGGAGCCTTGTGTTGAGTGTGTATTGGATGCTGTTGTTGGGGGTGGGGAGGAGTGAGCAGGGTGAGTAGAGGAGGTGTGAAGTGTCAGAGGTGGAACAGCAGCAGTGGGGGTGGGTGAGTCTGCAGCCGATGTTGCAGACTGCCTCATGGTTGAATCAAATCTGTTGAAGAAATGATTCAGTTCATTTGCCCATCTCACATCCCTCCCAGGCAGAGAGTTCTGCTCTTTGTGGCCTGAGATGGTTCTGAGGCCTCTCCAGACTTCACCAACGTTGTTTTGCTGAAGCTGGTTCTCCGTCTTCTGTCTGTAGCTGTCCTTCCCATTCCTTATCAGTCCTCCATTAGATGAATACAAACCCAGTATGTGCTCTATCCCTCATCTGCACGCTGTCCTGTCCATCCTGCTCACTCCCAGGGAACATCTCTGACTCTCGTTGCTCCCACCACTCTCTCCCAATAACTCTGTCTTCTGACCTCCATCCTGCTGACAGCAGTCAAATCAAATCACTTTTATTGTCACATCACATGTGCAGGTACATTGGTACAGCACATGTGAGTGAAATTCTTGTGTGCGAGCTTCACAAGCAGCAGAGTTGTGCAAAATACAAGAATGGCTACATCTGAAACTAATAAATATATGTACAATATATAATAGTATATGCATTTCTGGATGTGTATACTAAATATTTTTCTGTGTGTGTGTGTGTGTGTGTGTGTGTGTGTGTGTGTACACATATTTTACAAATTAAATAGAGTAAACAATAAATAAAATATATAAAATATACAGAGTGAGACATGTGCAAAACAGTGGCATTACTGTACAGTGTGGAGTGCATAATGTTAAAGTTCCAGTAGTGAAGCTGAGGTGTCTATGACGTGTTCAGCAGTCTGATGGCCTGGTGGAAGAAGCTGTCTCTCAGTCTGCTGGTACGGGACCGGATGCTGCAGAACCTCCTTCCTGATGAAAGTAGTCTGAACAGTTTATGGCTGGGGTGACTGGAGTCCTTGATGATCCTCCCCGCTTTCCTCAGGCAGCGCTTCCTGTAGATGTCTTGGAGGGAGGGAAGCTCACCTCCAATTATCCGTTCAGAGCACCGCACTACTCGCTGGAGAGCTTTGCAGTTGTAGGCGGTGCTGTTGCCATACCAGGTGGTGATGCATCCAGTGAGGATGCTCTCAATGGCACAGTGATAGAAGGTCCTGAGGATGCGGGGGCTCATGCCGAATCTTTTCAGTCTCCTGAGAAAGAAGAGGCGCTGCTGCGCCTTCTTCACTGTTTTGTTTGTGTGTACTGACCACGTAAGATCCTCAGCCAGATGTACTCCAAGGAACCGGAAGCTGCTCACTCTCTCCACAGCAGCGCCGTTGATGGTGATGGGGGTGTGCACTTCTCTGCACCTCCGGAAGTCCACTATCAACTCCTTTGTCTTTGCGACGTTGAGGGTGAGATGGTTGTCTTGACACCAGTGGGTCAGGGCGCTGACCTCCTCCCTGTAAGCCGTCTCATCACCGTTGGTGATAAGACCCACCACTGTAGTGTCGTCCGCAAACTTCACAATGATGTTGGAGCTGTTAGTGGCCGTGCAGTCGTAGGTGTAGAGTGAGTACAGGAGAGGGCTCAGTACACACCCCTGTGGAGCACCAGTGTTCAGTGTGACGGGGGATGAAGTGATGCTGCCCAGTCTGACCACTTGGCGTCTGTCAGACAGGAAGCTAAGGATCCAGCTGCAGAGGGAGCTGCTCAGTCCTAGATCCTGCAGTTTCCTGTCCAGCTTCGAGGGAACGATGGTATTGAATGCTGAGCTGTAATCTACAAACAGCATCCTCACATACGTGTCTCTCTTCTCCAGGTGTGACAGGGCAGTGTATAGTGTCAGGGCTATGGCATCATCAGTGGACCTGTTGTGGCGGTATGCGAACTGTAGAGGGTCCAGTGAGTCGGGTAGTGCAGAGCAGATGAAGTCCCTGACCAGCTTCTCGAAGCATTTGCTTACGATGGGGGTCAGGGCTACAGGTCGCCAGTCGTTCAATGAGGAGATGGTGGAGGATTTGGGTACAGGGACGATGGTGGCCATTTTGAAGCAGGCTGGGACTACAGACAGAGAGAGGGAAAGGTTGAAGATGTGCGTGAACACTCCAGCCAGCTGAGCCGCGCATGACTTGAGGACGCGGCCGGGAATCCCGTCCGGACCAGTAGCTTTGCGTGCGTTCACCTTCCTGAAGCACCTCCGCACATCCTCCTCAGACACAGTGTGCGCACTGACGTCATCCGCGGTGCGCACACTGTCCGGTCTCATGGTGTTCGCTGTGTCGAATCTAGCGTAGAATACGTTTAGATCCTCACACAGAGAGGCCATGGTCTGCGGTGTGCTGGTTTTCCCTCTAAAGTCTGTGATCGTGTTTAGTCCCTGCCACATACTCCGAGGGTTGTCAAACTGTTGCTCCACCCTGTCCCTGTACTCACGTTTGGCTGCTTTGATCGTCTTCCGGAGTTGGTAATGTGCGTGTTTGTAGTCCGATGTGTTCGCGGAGGCAAAGGCGGTGCTCCGTGCCGCCAGTGCCGCGCGAACATCTCCGTTAAGTGAACCCCATGATGATCCTGCTAGCGTACTCTGTACCGTACTCCAGCGTGGATGTCACTTTAAATCCACCTGCAGCATTCCCGGCCTTGCTTCCCTTCCTCCTGGTGCCCCAGTGGAATCACTGGCTTTGCCCTTCTGTCAGGTTTTTGCCAAGTAGTTGATCAGGTCACAGAAAGAGTAAATAACCCCCCCAAACGTGCACATCCGAGACTGTTGAAAGGTTTGCTTCTGCTCTTTGACTCACATGTTCTCCAACTTTGTGTGTTTAGTTTGCTCTTAGGCTGCTGGCGTTCCGTCAGATTCATAAAGTTTTGGGAATGGACCCCCTACCGCAGATGAACCCTCGCTTCAGCATCCGCAACAGCCGGAAGCGTCGCCGTGACAACAGCGATGGCACAGACAGCTTCGAGGGCGAAGGCAAAAAAGACAAGAAAGATTACGACAGTTTCTAAGCTTGCGTTATGAATTGAATCTACATACCAGCTGTACTAAAATGTCGTATGCTCGTCTCCTGTGTACTGGCTTCTTTGTTTTTAAGCTCCAGGTGTACCAGCCTAACTACAGCCTGACTTTGTATGACACACACGTGTATTGTTATTAGTTGTAGATTTCTTACCGTGAGGGCTGAGGACTCTGTGCTAGATGGACGTTTTTACCTGACGTGCTTCTTACAAGAATGAATACAGCAGAGCTTGTGTCACTGCTCCCCACCTGTGTGTTTAAAGTGGAGCCGGACTGAACTGTAATGTGGGTCAGAAGGAAGCGTGAGGAGAAATATCAATGCCTTCATTCATCTGTACAGTTGCATTCAGAGCTGGTCTGTGTTTTTGTTGTTATTGTGAACCTTTTATTTGGCCAACAGATATGTCAAAGTTCCTGTATCCCTGTGCTTAATGCAAGTGCTGTTTGATGCTGTGGTCTTGTTACGTTTCAATGCTAATCTACACTTCAGATGAAGACCTATGGGATGCAGCAGACTATGAAGAATATTTCAGTGTTGAGATACCTTTGTTAGTAGTGACATTGTAAGCCCAGGTATGTAGTTTTGTCTATTCATTTGCATATATAATAAGTATTTGTGTAATCTATAGATGTAAAAAGACAAGTTTTGATTTGTGGAAAAAGTGGCTACGTTGACACTGCCGACTGTTCTGGCTTTTAAATTAGTTTTCTTGTGTAATGGGGATTGTATTGGCTTGCTTGCCTCATACCTTGGTTAGGTGCTAAATCAGTTCTGTCCTGAGGAAAAGGAATAAAGATTATTACTGACTGAGAGATGTCTGTCCTGCCCTGAATGCTCTCTGTGCTCTGCTCGCACGTCCAGCACAGTAAATGCATTTCCACCTGTTTCTCCGGAGCACATTTTTCCTCATGATGGCAAGTAAGTACCCTGCTGTCCCTACATTTACTCACTGACTGACCCGTTCAGCTGCTTGGTAAGGAAAGTATGTGGGCCAATCCCATGGCAGTAACTCGGCATCGATCAGAATCTGAGGAACTTTATTGATCCCAGAGGGAAGTTTGCTGCTATAACAACTCAACAAGCACTTTCATAAAATGAGTGCAGAAACAGAGATGATGATGGAGAAATACTAACATAAATATAGAGTTACAAATCTAAAGGACGTGTGCAAATATGTTGTGTACAAAAGTGACTGCATGGAGGTGTGAGTAATTTATAGTCAGGATGATCTGAAGCTCAAACTGAGCATGAGAATAGAGCGAGGGGAACTGCAGTGTGCTGGTTAGTGCTGTTGTGTATGAGTGTAATTACAAACCACCTGTATGCAGGGTTAAGTGTTTTTCTATCTTTGACTTTTCTGGGTCACAAAGGGAAGGAGAATGAACACGCGTGTAACGAATGTTCTTAAAACGTGGTTATTTCATCGGGCCTTCAGCAAAGATGCAGAGGAAACGAGGTCAAACACCAAGTGGGGAGAAGCTGAGCGACAGATGAGACAAAGCTGTCATCTCCTACGTAGCTGGTTTGTCACAGAAATTCAGAACAGTTTTCTACAAGCAGGACATTGCAGTGCATCTCAGACCCAGCCACACACTCGAGCTGTAGGTTGGCTCGACCGTGGCACATCCAAACGTGCACCAGGACCCTCATCGCTGCCTGCAGCCTCAATTTTTATTTTAGGACCTCTTTGTCTCTCCTGTTCCACACCTGTTTTTGGTTTCCACATGCAGCAGACTGCTTAACAGCCTGTTTCCCTCCTTTTTACTGAACACTTTAATAGCAGCTGTATCTCTGACCAAAGCTAAACGGGGAATGCTGACACATGCAGGATGTTACACAACCCTGTAACTTGTTCGTAGAACAAGGCTGCAGCTGGTAGGACCAGGCTGCATGAATGTGTTATATGCCATATTCTGTTTCTTTTTACCGAGCAGACTAGTCTATTTCCGCAGCCACAACTTTAACAAACTGGAGATTCATTTAAACATTTCCTGTGATTCTGTTTGTGTTGCCTCGAAATCAAAAATGTCGCTCTGCTGTTACTGCAGCATACTGCAACTTCTGCATGTGTGTACGTTGCACATTTTGGAGAAGCAAAGCATGAAATGGACACAGTGAACCAGTGTGTCTTTTAGCTGTTTTGCAACCACTCTTTCAAGGTTTTTTTTTTTTTTAAATAAAGGAAGGTTGAAGATTGGCCTATAATTAGCTAAGACAGCTGGGTCAAGCAACAGGTTAACTACTGCCAGCTTGAAGGCCTGTGGTACACGGCTGTTTAATAGAGATTGGTGGAGTATGTTTACAGTTGAAGCATTATTTAACCTCACTTTGATGGGACATTTTTACTCTTATTTGTATATTTACATTCTTTTCTAAATAAATCAAGTCACCTTTGACCACGACTGCTTTAAACTTTGACTAATAATCTATCACACTGTCAGTAGGAGAATATTTAAATGAGTCATGAGACAGTTTACTGCAAATTACGCAAACAAAACTAATGCATAAAAAAAATCTGCCTGGTGCTACTAAGAATTTATTTTCAATGGGGGAAGATGTTATCAGAACCAGCAAATAGAAATCCACAATGTATCACCAACTGCTGCATCTGTAAGAGACAAAAACACAACAAAAAAAACCCAAACATAGAAAATACAGATACATAAATCGAAATCTTCTTGTCGTGTCAGTGAGAGTTCAAGGTTCTTTATTTGTCACATGCATAGTTATACAAGTATAACACACAGTGAAATGTAGCCTGACACGCTCCTCGACATGTGCAAAAATTGGGGGGGTGTAGAGGAAGAACATTATATATATATATATATATATATACATACATATAGTATATACACTGGGTGAATGTGCAGTAGTAGCAGCAAGCAGGTGAATTCTGTACATTAATATGAATAGACATCTGACTATTTTACAGGATAGACAATATAAACATTTAAAATTAAAGGAATTGAAATGTACATTGTGCCTTGGTTTAGAGTGTCTGGAAGAGTCCTTGTCACAAATGTGCTTGATAACGAGGGTGGGAAGCTGCAGCGATGCCCTCCAGAAGCCTGGAACCAGAATATGAGAGAGCTCCTTGCCTCGTGGTAAATGGACTGGTTCTTATATCGCACTTTTCTACTTTATTTGAGCACTCAAAGTACTTTACACCACAGGGCTGAAGGTGATTATAGGAAAGGTGCTGGATCAGCCCAAAACCACATGGGAGGAACTTGTTAAAGATCTGTATGCAGCTGGGACCACAGTCACCAAAAACACCATCAATAACACACTACACTCGAGTGGATAGAAATCTGGCAGGGCCCACAAGGTCCCCCTGCTCAAGAAGACACATTAGCAATACTGCTGAGGGAGTTTCTATCAAAGGAAAGTTTGAAGCCTAATCTTAAAAGTAGAGATAGTGTCTGTCTCCTGAATCAAAACTGGAAGCTGGTTCCATAGAAGAGGGGCCTGAAAACTGAAGGCTCTGCCTCCCATTCTACTTTTAAATACTCTAGGAACAAGAAGTAGGCCTGCAGAGCGAGAGCGAAGTGCTCTAATAGGGTGATATGGTACTACAAGGTCATTAAGATAAGATGGGGCCTGATTATTTAAGACCTTGTATGAGAGGAGCAGGATTTTGAATTCTGGATTTAACAGGAAGCCAAAACAGGAGAAATCTGCTCTCTCTTTCTAGTCCCTGTCAGGACTCTTGCTGCAGCATTTTGGATTAGCTGAAGGCTTTTCAGGGAGTTTTTAGGACTTCCTGATAATAATGAATTACAGTCGTCCAGCCTGGAAGTAATAAATGCATGAACTAGTTTTTCAGCGTCACTCTGAGACAGGATATTTCTAACTTTAGAGATGTTTTCTTTTAGAGCTGATATTTTATTGTCTCACGTCGAATAGAATAAAGATTGGGGCACTTTGGTCACTTAGATTTTAAACTTAGAAATCTTGATAAATATTGTATTGAATCAGTAAAAGACTACCGGTTCTTTTATTTCGACAATCTCGGACCGGAAATGTGTTGTTATTTATCTTCCGTTTTGGATCGTGGAAGTCGGCAATGAAAACGAGTCTTTTGCTGAGTTTTCACAGAATTACTTTAATTTTAATCGTGTGTTTTATATTTTATGTCTTGTGGAATTTAAAGGGTAAAACAGGTAATGTCGAGCTTTGCAGCTACGCTCACTTGCTTTAGCGAGCTGCACTTTACTGTGACAGAGAGGAGCTAATGGCTGCGACCCTCGTGTTCTGTTCGCAGGTGGGATGCGTGACCAAACGCTGGACTATTTCTTCAGTCGGAGTTTTATAACGAGGATGGACGCTGCCGAGGTTAGCTGGTCGCATGCAGCGAACAGCAGGAGCAGGCTGGCGGAGGCGCTCACAGGTGAGTCCGTGACGTGGCTGTCAGTCCCGCTGACGTCAACATGGAAATTCAAACACCTGACATTTTATTGTTGTTTATGTTAAAGGTCATTTTGTCTAAATCAGCCCTTGTTTAGTCCTGAAGGTTGAAACTATTTTGCGTGATCGTGTTAAGTAGTGATGGCCCGCTTGAAGCTGACGCTCCGGAGCGTGTGTCGAAAAAAACAACACACTGGTTCAGAAGCACTGTGTCGAGGCTTGCTTCGTTTGGCAAAAGTCACGTGACCAGTGACGTCCGAAGCTTCATTACGCACGTAACTGCTTCGGTACCTGATTCAAACAGATATAAGGAAGTGAATCATCCACGGGATTCGTGGAGTGTGTTGATGGTGACAGATAGCGACGAGGTGATCATTCCACTGACAGATATGGAGCCAGCGAGGAAGAGAGGACGTTCTGGCGTGTGGGAATATTTTGAGTTGATTTTGCTCAATTCATTTTATCTGCCGAAGTGAAAAACTTGAAATGTCCAAAATCATGTTTTCATAATGTAAATATCATTACAGCATATGACTTTAGGAACACTTCCATGTGAATTAAAGCTAATGAAGACTACAAAAATGTATTTGACACTATACGTACATTACATTGCTACAGTTTAGAAAATCATTTTGTTTATTGTTGTTAGGTGATAGTCTGCAGGACCCAGGAATACCTGCATATCTACCAACTTGCAGTGTAGTTCCTGCACTCCACAGCCTCTTCTGTTCCATGCAAGTGGATTTTCTCCAGGGCAGGAGAAACTATTTCTAAGAAAAGAAACAGACTCAGCCAGCGCACAGTAACACTAATCCTCTTTTTAAATGTAAATAACAAAAGGGCTACCTGACATAGAGCATGTTTTTACTTTGCAAGTTCTTGATTAGGGATGGGTTTTGATTATCGCTTTTCTGATTACAATCCATGCTAAATTGAATAAAGTGATATTGATTCATTAAAATCCCGTGTCGATTTGTAAATTAACGTTATTATGCCTGAAACGCCAGCATCTCAGGTTAAACCTCACAACATGTCGTCAAACACCATGCAGCTAAAACAGTAACTGGGAGCAGGTTTACGGATTCTGCATACAAACGTGAACACAGAGCGTGAACACAGAGCGCGGACCCGACGCGTCAGAGTCAGATTTTGGTGCGTCGTCGGGTCCGCGCTGTGTTTGCCTCTTTTTTTCCCCGCTGGCTTCTGCAGCTGCAGGTTTCATAACTCTCTGTTTACATCTCTAATTAAGTCTCACATGTGTCAGCTTTCTTTTAATAGATACGAAATTATGGATATATACTGTTAAATGATCAGACTTGTAATATTTCTGACTGAGGCAAAACTTTCCAGATTCCAATCAAATTGAATCGGATCCTGTATCGAATCAAAATGATTCTACAAATCAGTGACGATGCAGCCGTACTCAGCTCCCTAAGCATTTTACCTTTCCAGTTCACAATCAATCCCACCCCTAGGTCAAAAATATGTATAGGACAATTGGCCTAATCTAATATTTTGTATGAACCTGTCAAGCTGTCCAGTGATTAAACGACAAGTAGATGGAGGCAGGACTCCACAGCAGGGGCATACTCCATAATGTGCTGTGCATTATCATATGTATATTATATATATTGCTCACTTATTGTATTTACCAACATCAAGGAGTTATGAGCAAAGAAAGGCCACCATAGTGCATGTTTAAATAGGGAAAGTTTATTGATCAAAATGTATTACGCAAATACGCATTACATTTTTTTCAGCCCCCCAATCGAGAAAACAAAACCAATTACATGTTCAAAGCAACGGAACGGTGGCCCAATATCAGAGAGAACTCCACTCTTGAGTGAGCAGTGATAATTGAGCAGTCCGTTTTATTTTGCAGATTCAAGCTGCTCTTCAAAATTTTCACCACCAGATGTCACCGGAGAGGACTGTGTTGAAAAGCTTCGAGTAATGAACCGTTTTTCAATACAAGCTTCAGTGCTTCGGAAAGCTTCATTTGGCCATCACTAGTGTTAAGTTTCTGCTTCCTTCACATTAGCAACCGCATTAACGTAACCATGGCAGCGTCACTCTGCTAAAGGCTGAAATCATAGTTTCTCCCCGCTGACTCATGTTAATTGTTGGATTGTGTGTCCACAGGTGTTTGTACTTTGCATCATAATAAAATGACGGTAAAAGGCTCCGCCCACTTCCTATCCATGTCTTACCATGCAACGACTCTGTGAATGGACTGGAGAAGTGTAGTGGTAGAGTCCTCCGTCAGGAATGAGATATGTGTGTCGACTTTTTATTCTCCCTTAAAATTATTATGCCATAACGCTGCACAGAGCAGCTCTGCTAACAGGTTATGGGCCCAGAGCAGCAGTAAAGAGATCCTGTAACTGCCAAAGGAAGGGCAGCGTTTCCTGAAACCGCAAGTTACCGGCAGGTGTTAAAAGTTTGGCACGATTGAGTGAGTAAGCGTTTTTGTGCATCATGAGCAGACGCACGGCAGAGTCGGGCAGTCGATATTCCCGTTTGCAGTTTGATGGAGATGAAAGGAAATATGAGATATGGGAAACGAAGTTCCTTGGTCATCTCAGACTACAAGGTTTGAAAGATGTCATCTTAAAGGCTGAGGGTGATGAAGAAGCCGATGGTGAAGATGATGACAAAAATGCAGAAGCATATGCAGAGTTGATACAATTTCTGGATGACAAAAGTTTATCGTTAGTTATGAGAGATGCAGTTGATGACGGACGGAAAGCCCTAAAAATTTTGAGAGGTCATTATGCAGGAGTGGGCAAGCCAAGGATCATAAGTCTGTACACCGAACTTACTTCTCTCACAAATGAAAAGAATGAAAGTGTGACGGACTATATTATCCGAGCAGAAGCAATTATCACAGCGTTAAAAAATGCGGGTGAGTCATTAACTGATGGACTTCTGATCGCAATGATAATGAAAGGTCTACCAGAGACGTTTAAACCCCTGATTGTGCACGTTACACAGAGCGAAGCAAAAATCACATTTTCAGAGTTTAAAGTAAAACTCAGAAGTTATGAAGAAACCGAGAGAATGCGTGCGGCTGTAACTGATGACAACGTAATGAGGACAAAAGTGCAATTAGACCAGGATTCTACTTCATGGCGAGCAGATGACCGAAGATCAAAGAATAATGAGATTGTGTGTTTTAAATGTGGACTAAAGGGACACACTGCAAGAACGTGCCGATCCAGAGTATGGTGCAGTTTTTGCCGGAGTAGTACACACAAAGATGCGACCTGTAGAAGGAAGCTAAGACGGGATGAAGCGAGAGGGGTTGTGGAGAAGGACTACGCGTTCAAGACGGGCTCCGAACCCCAGAGGGTCCCGGACGGCGGCCAAGAGATGCTGAATAACCAGCTACTGGTGGATACGGGAGCGACGTCACATATCTTTACGAAGATCGAGAGTTTTAAGACTTTTGATGACACATTTCGACCCGAGGCTCATTGTGTAGAGTTGGCTGACGGAAGGCGGAGCAGAGGAGCTGCAAAGCGGCGAGGAGATGCTGAGATAAGTATGATTGACAGTAGGGCTGGGCCATATTATACCGTTCACGGTAATACCGGTATAATGTTAGGCAACGATAGGAAAATGAAATATCGCGATAGAATATGAGTAAAACGCGCATGCGCAGTGCCTTTGTTTTCATACGCACATGGCCGATTGTTGAGTGAAACAGATGAACCAGAATTGGTTTGTAAAAATGGTGCAACTTCAGTGATGTGGAACTGGTTTGGTGTTTGTCCGTCAGATACACGACAAAGCACATTTTTTTGCAGAACATGCAAGCGGCCGTCGTTATTGTCGTATTTGTCGGACTAAGATGCTCTTAAATCTGGGAGTAATCTGGGTCCTAAACTCCGTATGCTTCAGGTCAAACGAACACTGCAGCATCACTAAGAGTTAAAAACTGTCTAAATTCTTTCATCTTTAATAAAACGATCAGCATTGCTGCTTTACCAGGTGTAACTATGAAGTTTAACTTCCAGGCATCCATGAAAACAAAATGTATTACATTTAACGGAGTTAGAAGCTAGCAGGAAGCTAGCAGAAGTTAGCTCGCTAGTTTCGCTAGTTACCTAAACATGATATAGCATGTTCTGACTGAGAGATTTCTGAAAAAAATCAAACGTACAGCTCTGCTATCACTTCCAACATAAATGAAGACAGGAAACTAAACAGCAGTGACGTTTGTAGGGTTACTGAAGTTGGGCTAGCTGGTATATAATTATGTGCTACGTGATCGCTAGCAACACAGCTATGTTAGCATAACATAAACAGTGAAGCTGGAGGACAAACACTAACACTTTTCCACTTATAAAAGTTAACGTTAAGGTTCCTCATGGTTAGAGACAAATGCAATCGCATGGCAGGATGCTGTAAAAGGACCAAACTTCAGTCAGGAGAACAACTGAGATAATCCATCCACAATACGAGGTTAGTCATTAATATACTGCAACAACATGGGAATAGAGCAGCTGCCAGAGAATTCAACATTAATGAATTAATGGTACAGAAGTGGAGGAAGCAAGAAGAATGAGTTTAATAAAGTTTGATTTATCTGACTGCTTTGTTTCGCTTAATGTGCCTTATAATCCCGTGCACCTTATGGTCCGAAAAATACGTACTGCACACTGCAGTTTAATGTTGCAAAGCACCTCTTTTTAACTTCAGTGGATATTATACATGGTTATGCTCAGGATATGTCAGCCCATTTCTACTGGAAATGCCTTTTGGTTAAACTTTCAGCAAGGAATTTGCATTTGCACTGTTACATTTTTATAAAGCTTTAATGTACATAAAAACCAGCTTCTTGTTTAATTTTTAAGTGAAAATAAATGATAGGTTGTCTTTTTGCGCTAGTAATGTTGTGGAGTTGTATTTTGTCTCGCATCAATTATATCGTCAGTTATATCGTTATCGCAAATTTTCAAATATATATCATGATAAATATTTTTGGCCATATCGCCCTGCTCTAATTGACAGTAAAGGACGCAGTCACAAGGTAACATTGAAACAAGCACTCTACATTCCATCGTTTCCACAGGACATTTTGTCAGTAAAAGCAGCTACTAGTAACGGAGCCACTGTGGTTTTCAAACACGGGGACAGTTTTCTTAAACATGTTGATGGAACAAAATTCCCTATATATGAACACGTGAGACTGTTCTTTATAAACACTGTGCAAGAGTTTGAAGAGAAATGTAATGGATGTTTTGATATGCAAACGTGGCATGAAATTCTAGGACACTGTAATTATGAGGATGTTCAAAATCTGCAAAATGTCGTTGATGGAATGGAAATTAAGGGTAAAATCAACAAAAATATGCAATGTGAAGCCTGTATACAAGGGAAGTTTACTCAAACTAGGAACCGAGAACCAGATGAAAAGGCCAGGGCAGCATTAGAGTTGGTACATACGGATTTAGCTGGTCCGATTACGCCAAACTCTAAAGAAGGGTTTAAGTATGTTTTGTCGTTTGTTGATGATTATTCAGGTGCAAAATTTGTATATAATCTGAAACACAAAAGTGATACAACTCAAGCAACTGAAAGATTTATTGCAGAGGTGGCGTCATATGGGAAAATCAAGTGCTTTCATTCTGATAATGGAACTGAATTTACAAGCAGACAGTTCAGAGATTTATTAAGTAGACACGGCATTAGGCAGGAAACTTCGGCGCCATATTCGCCTCATCAAAACGGAACAGCAGAGAGGAACTGGCGTACACTTTTTGACATGGCGAGATGCATGTTAGTTGAGAGCGAATTGCCAAAGTCTTTATGGCCATATGCAGTACAAACCGCGGGAGTGATTCGGAACCGATGTTTTAACAAACGCACAGGTCAGACAGCGTATAAGATGTTAACTGGAAAAAGACCTGATCTTTCTAGAATGAAAAAATTCGGATCATTGTGCTATGCTTATAAACAAAATAGGGGAAAGCTGGATCCAAGATGCGACAAAGGTGTTTTCTTGGGATATGACAAAAATAGTCCAGCATATTTGATCTATTTCCCAAAAACCGGGAAAGTTGAAAAGCACAGATTGATAAAAATACTAAATCCCGCGACAATGGATCAACAAACACAGAGTGATCAGATGTATGAAGATGAGGTTTATGAATCCAGAAAAGATGGTGAACCCAAACAGACGAAGGATGAGGATATTCCAGATGGTAGTGAAAGCAGTCAAACTGAGTCCGAGGTTAAAACTGATGATAAAGTAGATGCTGGAGCTACACGTTATCCATCCAGAATCAGAAAGAGACCTGATTATTTGAGTGATTATATCACGGATGTGAAAGAGTGTGAAAATGAACAGATGCAAACCAGTGTTGATTATTGCTACAGATTGTTGTGTGAAATACCCACATCATTTAGCGAAGCTATTGTGTCAAGTGAGTCAAGGAGACTTTTTCACCGACTGCTAACTTATCGAGTGTGAGAGTTTTGATGCAGAAAGTGGTTCAGGATGATATGTTGGTTCACCAGATGGATGTAAAAACCGCCTATCTACACGCATCAATAAATGAAGAAATATATATACAACAACCAGAAGGTTTTGAGACAGAATCAAGTGAGACTAATAAACTGGTGTACAGATTAAAGAAATCACTTTATGGGCTGAAGCAATCGGGTCGTAACTGGAACCAAACCTTACATGACTATTTAAGCAGTTGTGGATTTAGACAAAATACTGCTGATCATTGTGTGTATTCAAAAGAAACTGAAAGTGAAAAAGTAATCATCATAGTGTGGGTGGATGATTTACTCATTGCAGCTAACAATGAAAATGTGCTTTCAGGCGTGAAAGAAATGCTCTCTTCTAAATTCCAAATGAAAGATCTGGGGAAACTTAACCATTTTCTAGGAATAGATTTTCTTCAAGAAAAAGAATGTGTCAGAATGTCACAGAAAATATATATTGAGAACATTTTAAAGAGATTTAACATGCAAAACTGTAAGCCAAGGTTAACACCCTGTGAACAGAAATGGACTCATTCTGATAAATTCGAGACATTACCAGATGTGAGGAGATATCGTGAAGCGGTAGGATGTCTTATTTATCTGAGCTATTGTACGCGACCTGATTTAAGCTATGTTGTCAGCAAACTGTCACAACATTTCAATGCGCCAACTGTTGATGATTGGACAGCAGTGAAACATGTTCTGAGGTATCTAAAAGGTAGTCGAGGAAAAGAACTGTGTTTTAGGAAACGTTCAAGTGGAAAACTAGGTCTACAAGCATACAGTGATGCAGATTGGGCATCCGATGTTTCTGATAGACGCAGTATGACAGGTTATTGTGTAAGCCTAAATGAAAATGGTCCTTTGATATCATGGAAAACCAAAAAGCAGACAACTACAGCACTATCAACTTGTGAAGCCGAATACATGGCATTAGCAGCAACAATTCAGGAATGTATGTATTTGACTTATTTGATTCAAGATCTTGATGAGTTTGAGTATCAAATACCTATGATATTGGAGGACAATCAGGGAACAATCGCTTTGTCAAAAAATCCAGTGAACAGACAAAGATGTAAACACATTGATGTGAAATATCATTTTATAAGGTCAGCTGTACATGAAAGGAAAGTGCTCATTGATTACTGTCCAACTGAGTCAATGGTAGCAGATATGATGACGAAACCAGTTTCAAAGTCTAAGTTAGAAAAATTCTCTGTATTTGTGTTTGGAATGTAAGATGTTTTTTCGGAGGATTGTTTTTCCCCAACCTGTGTACAAGTGGGGGTGTTGGATTGTGTGTCCACAGGTGTTTGTACTTTGCGTCGTAATAAAATGACGGTAAAAGGCTCCGCCCACTTCCTATCCATGTTTTACCATGCAACGACTCTGTGAATGGACTGGAGAAGTGTAGTGGTAGAGTCCTCCGTCAGGAATGAGATATGTGTGTCGACTTTTTATTCTCCCTTAAAATTATTATGCCATAACGCTGCACAGAGCAGCTCTGCTAACATTAATTATCATACTTTTCAACAGAAACACTAATTTTAGAGTAAAAATATTAGAATGCATTATAATCTCTGTCTGTTCTACAGAAATATGGGAACACATTGCTTCCTCAAACGGCGGCTCTGAGCTGCTGGGAGCTTCCCATGATGCACTCAGTGTTTTTACTCACCACTTGTGGATACATTTAATCAGTAGTTATTATTAATCTCTGGCTCTCTTCCACAGCGTGTCCTTATTGTATTTTGTGTTGAATAAATAAAATGTCATTTTATTGTGAAGGAAGGAGGCTTCATGATATGTAACATGGATTAGAGGGCTGGTGTGTGAGCTGTGATTCATCTCAGGTCTGCCTAATAATCTGGACACTGTAATGTAATGCATTCTTTTTTTATAAAGCACTTTTCTAGTCTTACTGACTAACCAAAGAACTTTAGATTGCAAGTCACATTTTAACTACATTGTGTGCACTTTGAGGACTTTATCCGTCTCACATCCGTAGCCAGATTTTCCAGTTAACCTAGCATTTAATCCACGTTTGGACTGTGGGAAGAGGCCAGAGTCCCTGGAGAAACCCACACAGGCACAGGGAGAGCATACAAACTCCCCGCAGAGGCCACAGCTGGAGATAAAATCAGGACCCTTTGTGGCCGTGCTGCACACAGAGCGACTGTGTGCTCGTCATACTGCGCTAACCTCCTCTGGGCTGAAAATAAAAAGATATATTCAGTGATGTTTGTCGTTGGGATGATACTTAAGAAAGATACGAGTCGGTTTCTAATGGGCAACAACTGTTTTTCAGGTCCTTCTCTTATGATTGAAGCTGACATTGTCCTGAGAGGTCGTGATCCCAAAGAGCCAATCATGGCACATCCCCCTGATACAGACAGTGACATCACCCTGAGGGAATGGCTGGAGGGAGTGAAAGAGTACGGCAAGGGGATAAAGCTGGACTTTAAGAGGTGAGAAGCAGGTTCTGTTCCACCAATGCTGTGTGGGTCTGTGTGACGCTAACGCTGAGCTATACTCTCCACATAGCATGGAGGCTGTGTCAACATCTTTAGTCCTGCTGCAGGAAGTGCTGACTGAGCCATACCGTCCTGTGTGGATCAACGCAGACATCTTCTCGGGTCCTGGGGGGCAGATCGGACCTCTGGAGCATCACACCTTCCTCTCTGTTGTGACTCATCTTCCCTCACACACTGTGCTGTCTCTGGGCTGGACTACAGGATGGACTGCTGGGACAGATAATCCAGGTAAACATACCTCATCACCATTGCCTTTTTGTACTCTGAGAACTAAATTTTCTTGATAATACAAGAATAATATCATGTAAACAAATGTATTCAGATTATGGCTGGGTATCGTCACTGATTTCTGGAATCAATTCAATTCGATTAGATTTGAATCGGGGAAATTTTGCCTCAGACAGTCAGAAATATTATAATTCTGATTACTTATCAGTACATATCTATATTTTTATATCTATAAAAACAACGCTGACACGTTTGAGACTTGATCAGAGGTGTGAGCATCACAGCAGACGCCTTTGTGTCAAAGTAGCTGAGGATGAAACAGAAAAACAAAGTTACAGAGGTTTGATTACAGACACAGCTAAGAGTTTTGCAATTTGTGATCATTTTAAAAAGTTTACATTTCTTCAGTATTGAACAGCAGAAATGTGGCTTTCTTGTCAGAAGTCATCTAAGTAAAAAGAAAAACCACAGCGCTGTAAACAACGGTAGACTGGTAATGAGCAAGCATATGGGAAACTGTTCTTCAAGTACACAGAGAAAGAGAGCTGTGCAGGAAGTGTGATTTTATCGTGGTGGAAGCAAAGCAGCAAAAGTCAGACTGAAGTCATGACGATGTTTATCTGTAGTTTGGATCTTCTTTTGCTGCTGGTTCAGTCAATGTTGTTTGGAGAGCAATAAAACCTGCAGCTCCAGAATCTAGCACGTGAACACAAAGCTCGACCCGCCGAAACATCAGAATCAGTGAGCTGATTCAGCCCTGACCGTGTCTGTGCCGTCGGGTGAGAAAGTCGACATCTCACTGATCCTGATCCGTCGGCGCTTTATGTTTACGTCTTTGTGCAGAATCCGTGTTCCTGCTCTCGTTTACTGTTTTAGCTGTTTGGTGGTTGTTGGAAATTTGAGAGGTTTAACCTGAGATTCTGGTGTCTCAGGTAAAATACGTTTATATGTAAAAATCGATTCAGGATTTAATGAATCGATATTGCGTTATTCAAACTGGAATCGATTGTAATCAGAAAATCGATAATCAGAACCCACCCCTAATTCAGATTAGTGGGAGGTGATGCCACCAGCACATTTAGGACCTTTTAGTATTGTCACCCATATTTGAGGGTTTTAGGATGATGTCACTAAAAAGCCTAACTGCTGTTCAATAGTGAAGAAATGTAAATGTTGGGTCTGGGCTTGCAGGCCCCGCTGGTTCAGAGAGTTATCACCTGTGAAGAAAGCAAGACATCAGCTTAAACAGTATTTAACTTAAAAGGGAAGCCTGGTCGGATCTCAGAGCTGCAACTCTGCACTTGACTCAGACGACTCCGCCCCCAGCCTTTGCTTGCCACCTTTTAATTAGATGCATACCGTTTACACAAGCACCACCCATTGTAAAACCCCTGTGGTGTGTCAGGCACTGTGTGTGTGTGCATGTGCAAGCACGTGTGTGTGTTTGTGTGACTTCCTGCTGATGGAGGAACAGAAAAATATCTCAACATGCAGTTTACGAATTTAAGTACAACAATGACAGCTATTATCAAAATCACCCTAACAGTCCTGTTTGTCCTTTTTGTCCTTTAAATTATTCAACCATACATCATTTACACAAATCCTCTGTCCTATCATTCACCTCATATTACTGTAAAAGCAAACAGTTGATAAATGTGTTAGCAGTTATCCTATTTCTCATTGATCTCACACATGGTAAACTGCATCCTACAAGTAAGAAAATGAAAGTTAACAGTCCAAAAAGAGGAATTAACACTTCCAAAATCATTCCAGCCTTGTGGTGCATTTCCTGCCGGTGTAGATTCCTCTGCAGAGTCATTGAGTTCTGCAGCGCTTTCTCCATTCGTATCATTGTCCATACGGCCAGAGTCCAAGTGTATGTACACATGGGCATGCAAACACAGCAGTTGGTGTTGTTGTCTATTCAGGTGGCTTTCTGAGCTATCTTCAAAGCTGTAGGCCTGGTCAGCAGCCCCCTCACTGTGGGTTGGACCAGCACTTCCTTTTTATGGCCTCTATCAACCCCCATCTCCTGACTTCAGGCGTTCTTCCTGTGGGGTGATACAGTCATCAAAATTTCAGCCAGCTTTGTAGAAGTGCTCATGATGCAAATGACAACAACAATGACACACAGGAAACCTCTTCAGAGTGTCAAAGTCTGCATGGCACAGTGAAACAGCATTAGGTGATCCTCCTGGGGAAATTGCTGTCAGTCATTTCCCGTCACAGTCACAGCTTCTGGTGTCTGTGCTGTTTACAGAGTCATAATTTCATCGCTGATCTCCTTCTGCGCTGTCGCTTGGCACGCTCCCTTCATCCCTCGGTTTCTTGCTCTACCCTGAAGGTTTAGGGTAGAGCAAATCTTACACTCTAGTTGTCTTGGTTTAGGTCTTATCTTTGTGACAGAACTTTTAGTGTTAACTTTTTAGGGTATGAGTCTTCCTCTGCCACTTTTCAGTCTGGGGTCCCGCAGGGCTCAATTTTAGGGCCTCTTCTTTTTTCATTATATTTACAGCCCCTGGGAACCATCCTCAGAAGGCATGGAATATCCTTCCACTGCTATGCTGACGACTGTCAGATCTATCTGCCTCTGAAGCAGAAAGAGGCCTTCTCTATTAAGCCACTTTTAGCATGTCTAGAAGACATTAAATCTTGGATGTCCCTAAACTTTCTAAGATGCAATTCCAGCAAAACTGAGGTCATTCTGTTTGGTCCTAGTGGACCTTGTGAACCCTCCGCTATTGATTTGGGACCCCTGGCAGAGTATTTTAAATCTGTTGCTACAAACCTGGGTTTTAAGATGGACAGTGATTTTAAATTAGACAGTCAAATTAGGGGTTGTGTCAAGTCCAGTTTTTATCATCTAAGGCGCTTGGCAAAGATAAGACCTATTTTATCCGCGACCGTGGCTCAGGGGGTTGGGAATCGCATCTGTAACCGGAAGGTCGCCGGTTCGATCCCTGGGCTCTCTGTCCTGGTCGTTGTGTCCCTGGGCAAGACACTTTACCCTACTTGCCTACTGGTGTTGGCCAGAGGGGCCGATGGCGCGATATGGCAGCCTCGCTTCTGTCAGTCTGCCCCAGGGCAGCTGTGGCTACAACTGTAGCTTGCCTCCACCAGTGTATGAATGTGAGAGTGATTGAATAGTGGTATTGTAAAGCGCTTTGGGTGCCTTGAAAAGCGCTATATAAATCCAACCCATTATTATTATTATCCAGGCCGCATCTTGAAACGGTAATCCATGCTTTTATTTCATGTCGTTTAGATTACTGTAATGCACTATATTGTGGAGTTAGTCAGCATCTTCTCTCTCGTCTGCAGCTGGTCCAAAATTCTGCTGCACGACTTTTAACCAGAACTCGTAAAAGAGAGCAAATAACTCCCATCCTGGCTTCACTCCATTGGCTGCCTGTATATCTTAGAGTTCATTTTAAAATTCTCATGTTTGTGTTTAAATGTTTAAATGGTCTTGCCCCAACTTACCTCTCTGAGCTTCTGCATCCTTACTCACCCCCCAGGTCTCTCAGGTCAGCTGACAAGCTGCTCCTGGAGGTACCCAGGTCCAAGAGAAAGCTCAGAGGGGATCGGGCCTTCTCTATTGCTGCTCCTAATCTGTGGAACAATCTTTCCCAGCACATTAGAGAGGCCC